>NC_069504.1:70840534-71190534 GCF_027579735.1 Bombina bombina | reverse complement strand
ATAAAACTAATTCTATGTATACAAATAACTACTATAGATAGAGGATAAATTATACAGACAAACAGAAAGACAAATAGATAGATAGGATATACTGTATGTGGTTTAAAATAAAATGGTACAAGATGAAGAAAAATAAAGACAAACTGGAGTATATATTCATGTATGCCTTTTTCATTCATCATTTTAGATTTCTAAATATATGTTTCATAAATATATATTTAACTAAATACCTAAAAATCCTTCTATTATGCACTGATATAATTCACTTTTCCCTTAAAGTGATGGTAAATCTGAGCGTTTAAAAAAATGCGAGGAATTACCATCACTATAAGTAAATAGGACTTTCAGTGATCAGTTTGTAGAAAAGGATACTAAACTTCCACCTCTAAACCAATAGCTGTGCTAGTCATGTGACATTGTTTTGTATGCTAGTTCAGCTATTGGTTTAGATGTGAAAACGTCACCTCATTGAGAAAAGAGCGCTGGGCCATGGGTGGCTGGAGCTGCTGTGTTTAGTGAGGAGGCAGCGACACAGAATTTTTTTTACAAACTGATCATTGAAAGTTCTGTTTATTTTTAGTGATGGTAAATCTTAGCATTTTTTAAACATTTGGATTTACCATCACTTTAAGAGTTTTAAGACCCATCAGATTTCTAAATCAAGAATCTATCAATATAACCAACTGCTGTTTTACATCAACTATATGATATATCTGCCCCTAAATATGGGAGGTCTCAATTGTGTTGTGTAGTTACCTTGTCCAATGAATTTGACTACTGTGAGTATCTGGTGGATAAAATAGTCACCATTTTTCATCAACCATGTAATATCAATTGGGTCATGTTGCACCTTGTTTCCTTTTTTTTAATGTTAGGATCTCTGCCAGCCTGCAAGAAACTTTAATTGCCCACCAGTGTCTGCATTTATTGTGAATTTATATTTATATTTAAAGCAAAGTAAAGCTTGACATTATAATTATTATATTATTATAGTTTCTTTCTTTAATTTTGTTTTCATTCCTGATATTGGCCAAATTATATTAGAATACATGAAAGTAAGCAATAGTTAGAGACAAACCATAAAATTAAAGAATCACATTGGGATTACCACAAATTTTCAAGCAAATAAATATTTTACCTTAAATGAAAACAGGTCGTCAGTTGAGCAGACAACTTTTACATTTGGTGATGAGACCAGTCTATTCATATGTACTGGGAATGGATTTACCTTTGACAAAGAACAACACTTTTTTTGCTCACAGCCCTGTTTATGAGCCTAAACCTGGTTTATAATGGGTAACAAAATTGTGTTTTTTTCATTGGGCATGTGTTATTTAGGGGTGTAACTGATCATTGATTTGAAAGAGGAGAATCTCCTATTTTAATTAAGTTCACTTATTGATATATGGATTCTTTTTGGATGAGATAGAGGTAATGAGTCGTACTTTAAAATATGTCAAAGGACTGTGTTATAACTGTAAGGTTCTTAAAATAAGGGTATACATACTCCTATAAGTTTCATGGGCGCTTTTACTGCCTTTCCAAAGGGTATTAAAAAAACAACCTTTACATGGGAAAACAAACACGGAATCCTAGCATACTAGCTTTATGTTAATTGACTAATTTAAATTAAGCTACTGCAAATAGCCTATACATAAGAAATTTACTACAGGAATGAATGCACTGGGGTTGACATTGTATCTAAAAAGAAGGTGTGGGGGTCAATTTATCAAGCTCCGTACAGATCGAATATGATCGGGTTAATTGACCCCCCTGCTAGCGGCCGATTGGCTGCAAATCTGCAGGGGGCGGCATTGCACCAGCAGTTCTCAAGAACTGCTGGTGCAATGATAAATGCTGACAGCGTATGCTGTCAGCATTTATCGATGTGCAGTAGACATGATACGCTTCATTGTATCATGTCCGCTTGCACTATAATAAATTGACCCCCTAGTGTCAATCACATCTCTAAAATGATAAAGAAGAAGAAACAGGTAACAGTGTTAGTCTGAGGACTGGGCATACCTGGCATTTTCCCAGTGCGCTAGTTGTGGGCCAGGGCAGGTTGTCTTAGTCCCACCCAAATTAGTATTTGTGCACAATACAAGGCACAGCCTACCCTGACTCTTACTACCTTGCTATATTTGTAAGCTGGCTCATCCATCTTCCAGCATTACACCAAAATAAGCCTCCTGACACTTGCTCACTCTGTGTGTTGCTAAACTTCTCCCTGCAGAGCTATCTACTCTAATTGGTCTGTGTTCAGTACAGGATTTGTCTGTGACAGCTTCAGGCAGCCTCACACCTGGTTAGGTAAGGAGTTTGCATGGATCATTGCTGCATATTTTGAAAAGCAATGTTCTTTTTTTTTTTTTTTTTTTTTTAATCATTTATTTTTTATTATTGAGAACTTCACATAACACAACAACCAAATCAAATCAGCCATTTTTACATGTATAAATCATATTATCCAAACAGATTGGAAGCCACCGCTTCCTATGCTTGTGCCGAGTCTATATATTCAGAGCATCTTATGACACCTAATCTTACATAAATACATTAACCTTCTTATCGGCATTCCTGTGTGGGTATGGGGGGGGGGGGAGAGAGAGAGACACAAAAAAAAAAAAAAAAAAAAGGGAAAAGGGAAGAAACACAAAGGGGGGGAATGGAAATACCATCACCATGAAGACACCGAAATGAGCCCGCTCAGAGTTTTAGCGTCTTACAACCAGAGTGCGGGAAGAGCCTCATTAGCCACCATCATAATAAAGTGGTCATTATTCTTTAAGGGTGAGACAAATTGAATCTGAGCCTGTTGGGGCCAAGAGATAATTACCCTCTTCCACTTATCAAAGAAGAGCCTGAAAGCCTTTTCCGATCCCCCAACTAGAAATTGTCTTTCGATAATCATTTGTAACTTAATAGTGTTGATAAATTCGTTTACCGTAGGAGCTTCTCGAGCTCCCCATTTGCAAAATATCAAATGACGAGCTGCTAGAATAACCATGTTGATTAACTGTCCCTCCCCTTTGTATCGCCCATGTTCCTTTAAAAGAAAGATATACCTTAATTGGAGGGCACATTCCTCTTGTACAAACTTATTCATCCAGAATTGTATTTTATTCCAAAATTGTCGGATTTTAGGGCAGTCCCAAACACAATGTTGCAAATCCGCTCCTTCTTTCTGGCATTTAAAACAATTCCGCTTATCCCCATTTTGATCCCATTTACTCATAATCCTTGGGGTTAAATAGAAATTATTTAAGAGCTTAAACTGCGATTCCTTCCAACTTACTACTCTCGTGGCTGCGTCTGCTAGTTTAATGCTTCTTTCAATATTTTCATCTTGCACTGAAGTAATATATTTAGTAAGAAACACTTTCCTTTTCTTAATTTGTTCTTCCCCTGATATCTTTAATAGTAATTTATACCAGTATGATATGGATCTTTTCCCCGCCGCGTACAACTTCACTCCTGAATCAATTCCTGGATCCCAGACCATTCTACATGTTTGCAATATTTTTAAGAGATAGCTTCGGGCTTGTAAATAAGCAAAAAATGTGTGTTTGGGTAACTGATACTGTTCGGATAATGTTTCAAATGTTTGTAACACTTGTCCTTCACCCTGAACTAGCTGGAAAAAATAACATAGCCCTTTCTGTGACCAAATTTTAAAGGCCGCATTATTGCTTATCCCAGATATAAAATCGGGAGTACCGATGAATGGCAGATATTTAGAAATGTAAAACTCTTGACCAACTGAACCACAGAATTTCTGCCATGCACGAACTACATTAGCAAAAGTTAAAAGCGTGCTGACATTACTAGGCAACCTCCTGAAAGGATGGTGTAAAATTGCCTTAAGATCAAAGGGTTTCAGCAGTGTAGCTTCCATCTCATAATATGTCACATTATTGGCTTCCATTAACCAATCTATTCCAAATTTCGTTAGGGCTACTAAGTTATATTTTGCAATGTCCGGCAGGGCGAGCCCTGCATATCTTTTGTTTTGAACAAGTTTCTCGATAGCTATACGGCTTTTTTTCTTTCCCCATATAAATTGTGCGCATGTTTTATTATATCTTGCTATGTCTCGTTTGTTAATTAATAGAGGCAAGTTTTGCATTAAGAACAATATACGTGGGAAAACAATTGTTTTTATAACAGCTATTTTTGCAGAAAGTGATAGAAATTGTATGTTCCACTTTCTTAGACTTCCTTCTAAACTCTCAAAGAACTCAGAAAAATTCAGATTATACCATTCTTTGGGGTTTTTACTTATTTTAATACCTAAATAATTTAACGATTTTACTTCTTTAAATCCATGTTGTAGCAAGCTCTCTCTGGTTTGATTAATCCAGAGCAACTCTGACTTTTCCTTGTTAATTTTATACCCAGAGAATGAAGTAAAATTATTAATAATTGACAAACATTTAGGTATGGTTTTTTTTGTCTGTTGTAAGAACAACATCATGTCGTCTGCGTATAATGAAATTACAACATTATGTTCCCCAACTTCTATTCCTTTTAGTTCTTTCCTGAGTTGAACTGCCAATGGTTCTAGTGCTAAATCAAATAGCAGGGGTGACAATGGACACCCCTGTCTGGTACCTCTTTGCAGTGTTATAAATTGCGAAAGTTCACCATTAATCAACAGTTGGGACCTAGGATTGGTATATATCTTTTTAATTAATTGAATCAGATTACCTTCAAAACCAAATTTCTTAAGTGCCATAAATAAATGATCCCAGATTATAGCGTCAAACGCTTTTTCTGCGTCTATCGTAAGCATAGCCATATCCGTTTGTGATTTTTTATTTGACACCTGTGTGATGTTATAATAATAATCTAAATTAACTAGCACCCTACGCATATTCCGGACCGGGTTTCTCCCTGGAATAAATCCAGATTGGTCATTGTGTATCAATTTTTCCATCCCTTTTTTTAATCTATCTGAAATAATAGCCGTTAAGATTTTATAGTCTTGATTCAGGAGCGAAATTGGACAGTATGACCCCAATTCCTCTGTAGCTTTCCCTTTCTTATGAATTAAGGTCACTGTAGAGTCAGTAAAGTAAAGTGATTTCAGATTCCCATGTATAAAATAGCTATTATATAGTTCTACTAATGTTCCCGAGATTTCATTTTTGATACTTTTATAGAATTCTGCCGGGAGTCCATCAGGCCCCGCAGCTTTGTTTGTTTTAATTCTGTCTATCATATTTAGGACTTCCTCCTCTGTTATCGGGGAATTCATCTGTTCTAATTCTTTTTTATCTATTGTTGGGAGACTGATCTGTTGCCAGAATTCGGACATTTTTGTCTTATCTATATCCTTATACGCGTACAATCCCTGATAATATCTATGGAAAGCCTCTCTGATCTCAGTCGGTTGAGTAAGCATTTTCTGCCCCTCTTTGATGAGTGGAATTAGATTCTTTTTCTTTCTATGATTTATTAATTTTGCCAGATACTTGGAGGAAATCCCCTGATATCCTTGGCAAAATGCCCTGATTCGGATATCCTCCTTTGCCCATGTTTCTCTGAAAAAAGTCTCACGCTCTGATTTGGCAACTTTGTACCAATTCCAGGTAGATCTATTTGGGTTAGCTACATACCGCCTATATGAGTTTTTCAGTTGGTTTGCCAGTTGAGTCTCCGAAAAGCAATGTTCTTAGTGTCTGGTGTGAGAGTCAAATAATTCAAAACTGCTATCCAGAAGTGGTTTCTCTTGATGCATCCTACCCCATAAAGGGTATTGCTGTATTTAAAACAATATAGCACTGTATTCATTGAATTTGATATTATTAACATTTCAGATTGGGTCCTTTCAGTATTATTGAATTTATTATATATTTTATTGAATATATTTAAATTTTGATCTAGCACAGTTTCCAATATCATTTGTATGCCGATGACACCCAAAATCTAATTCTCTGCACCAGACATATCTCCTTCTTTGCTAACCCTTGTCATTAACTGTCTTTCTCACATCTCTTCCTGGATGTCCTCTAACTACCTCAAGCTAAATCTCTCCAAAACTGAGATCCTTATTTCCCTCCTTCTTCCAAAATCTCCACCCCCAATCTTTCTATAAATGCCTACCCCACATGCCCGATGTCTGGGGGGGTCACATTTGACTCATATCTTTCTTTCACTCCTCACATTCAGTCCTTGACTAAAGCCTGCCGCTTCCACCTTAAAAATATCTCTAAAATTAGAGATTTCCTTACACAAGACACAACTAAGATTTTAATCCACTCTCTCATACTTTCCTGCCTGGATTACTGCAACCCTGTCCTCTCTGGTCTCCCTAGCTGCCACCTAGCTCCTTTACAATCCATAATGAATGCCTCTGCCAGGGTCATCTTCCTTACACGTTGCTCTTCATCTGCTGCACCTCTCCAGACTGGCTCCCATCTTGTGAACTCTCTGCCTTGCTTCACAAGACTCTCCCCTAGTTTTGAAAGCTTCAAGCACTCCCTAAAGACTCTACTGTTCAGGGATGCATACAACCTACACTAACCTTTCCTAATAACTGTTCCTCTCCTCCATTGCTATCCCCTGAACCCTCTTAGCATGTAAGTCTAAGAGCCCAGCGGTTTGTAGATCACCTTCTTAAGACCTGACTACAACAGTGCGAATCTTGGCAGGGACCTCTACACGTGTTTTGTTGTACTCCGCTTTTGTTTATAGCGTTGTGGAATCTGTTGGCACTCTACAAATAACCGATAATAATAATAATAATAATAGCAGTGATTTTATACATTCTGATTATGCTTTGAAAGTTTCTGTGTTACTTTTTAACTAAAGATCATACTTTGTATAAAATTACATTGCACTTTGTATTTTCTCCATTGTAAACTGACAATTTCAGAAAGTGAGAGAGACAGGTCAGTTCCCTGGGCTAAACAGGGGAGTTACCACGGTATGTTTGAAGCTCTCTAACAAGTCTTGTGAAACAGAAAATTAATACATACTAAAATATAGACAAAATCAAGATAAATTGTAGCGAAAAATTTTCAGTTTAATATGAAATTGATGCAAACCCAGCCTTTACATCAGTCCCAGGGTTTTCCCAGTTACCTTCTGTCTCCCATGTGAAATTTTGTATCCCAGAGAGCTTCAATGCTTTCTGTGGAAGGCATCTCTCATTTCTCTGGGATTTACAGGTTCCTTCCCTTTTATTAGAAAATTCAGTGAGTTCTGCCCTTGTGAGGTCAGCACTATATTCTCTTTTCAAACTAGATAATATTAAATTATTTGGCCCATAGAAAGTAATGACGCTCTCTGGGAAACTGAAGCTGATAGTTTTTCAGTTTTAATT
This sequence comes from Bombina bombina, assembly GCF_027579735.1. Lineage (NCBI taxonomy): Eukaryota > Metazoa > Chordata > Amphibia > Anura > Bombinatoridae > Bombina > Bombina bombina. Next base: position 71,183,204 of record NC_069504.1, on the reverse strand, counting down.
TAGATAATAGACATGCAAAGTGCAATCTTATTTATAAAAGAGATATACAGTATATATAAAGTATGAGCCTAATTTGTTAAAGGTACACAGAAACATAAGAAGGCATAATGTAAAAAATTCACAATCCTTAATACATTGCTGTATACAAAAACAAATGCAAAATAGAAAGTGCAAAGTTTAAATGTAATAAAATTTAATCTGAAGTGTAGCTTGATATAAAATAGAAATCACAAAGTGTAAATTCAGCAGAACTGTCATGTTTGCAGTGCTCTATTGCACTAGGCTTGTCTCTCCTTCACATAAAGAAATGCAGAGAACGTCCCTACTACCTTTTGAATTTTTCACTCGGGATCTTGAAGTGCTGGAGGATCATTTTAGAATATCTCACCTTAGCAGAGAGGCTTTGAATATCAGGGAAAGTGTGGGTGGTGAAAGCATCCACTTACAAAAGACTGCAAATTATACAGCACACAGTTCGTTAAAGTATATAAAACTCCCTTATAGGGATAAATACATCTGTTTTAATATCAATGCTTTAGGCAGTTTCGTTGGTTGTTGGTTAAATCCCCAGGACAATCAATACAATGGTCCTTATATACATATATACAAACATGAATGGACACTAATATACAAAGTAGACAGTCAGGCATTCGGCTTGTTTCTCACCACCGGGAACATCTCCGCTCGATTCCATTAACCTCCGGTAGTCTGACGCTTCTGAACCTCTACGTAAGAGTAGTTCCGCCTCTCCGGCTGCGTTGTTGTCCAGTATACTGCAAATTGTGAGTACACACGTGCTCCTTCCTTGGGTCCTCTGAATGACTGCCAACGGCGGACCAATCCCCCTGCAGGTGCTTGTCAGTACGTGCTTGCTATGGCCATAGGAAAATAAATAAAAAAAGGATTTAGGAGCACCGAGTCTGAAACAAGTTAAAATATTTTATTGAAAATTATTTTAATTCACACAGGGTCCAGTGACCCCCGGGGTAAAACTTGAGTGAGTTAGGGAAAGAATATGCTGGCTGACATGTTTCGGCTGAAACGCCGTACTCCTAGCCACATGTAAAACATTTCACATAGGATTAACTTAAAACCAATTCCTCATACTCCCATTGGTCATAAGGTACACACCTTCTAATTTTTAGACCAATCGTAAGGCAAATAATGCTTGCTAGCCCTTCCTCAAAGCGCTGTTCAATTCACACAATATTGACACAATATTAACCATTAAGAGCCTTGTTTTGCTGCACATTTGAAATCGAAGGGGCAACCTGCAATAAACAGGGAAGCTTTGCTTTGTTATATGCACTCCAATTATATATCGTCATATTTATACCTTCATGCTTCATATAATACTACCTAGTGCTATATGCTACATCTCCTCATATTAACTTCTGTGTTGTATGCTAAACTCCTTATTGTGTGAACTCAATGCTTATAGCTAAACATACAAATACATTCTCTGGTGTGTATCTCTCATGGTAATACTTTATACTAACTACTATGGGGCCTAGTTATCAAGCCGTCAACCTCAAATACGCTGGGATTCCGCATCGTATTTGTGGCGAGGCTGATACGCCTTAGTTATCAAAGGCTCGAGACCGGCAAAAGTAGAATTTTGTGACGTAAGCATCGATCCGCCGGACTCAGTCCGACACAGATCGATTCTTACGTCACTCCAGATGTTCCGCACACAAGTGCGGCACATTCTCACTACTTTTGCTAGTTATCAAAAAACTAGCAGGTACGCTCGGCACTTTTACGGCCCAGCGTACCTGGTTTTCAATCCGCCACCCCTGGAGGCGGCGGATCCCATAGGAATCAATGGGAGTCTGACCATAGCGAAAGTACAAGTTTGCTGCTGACAGACATCCCATTGATTTCTATGGGAGCTGTCTACACCTAACACCCTAACATGTACTCCGAGTCTAAACACCACTAATCTGTCCCCCCCTACACCGCTGCAACTAAATAAAGTTATTACCCCCTAAACCGTCGCTCCCGGAGCCCACCGCAAGCTACTCTATACATATTAACCCATAAACCGCCGCTCCCGGAGCCCACCGCAACTATAATAAATGTATTAACCCCTAAACCGCTGCTCCCTGAACCCGCCGCAACCTATATTAAATGTATTAACCCCTAATCTGCCCCCCCTACACCGTCGCCACCTATAATATATTTATTAACCCCTATCCTGCCCCCCCTACACCGTCGCCACCTATAATAAATTTATTAACCCCTAATCTGCCCCCCCCTACACCGTCGCCACCTATAATAAATTTATTAACCCCTATCCTGTCCCCCACTACGCCGCCGCCACCTATAATAAATTTATTAACCCCTATCCTGCCCCCCCTACACCGTCACCACCTATAATATATTTATTAACCCCTAATCTGCCCCCCCTACACCGTCGCCACCTATAATAAATTTATTAACCCCTATCCTGCCCCCACTACGCCGCCGCCACTGTAATAAAATTATTAACCCCTAAACCTAAGTCTAACCCTAACCCTAACGCCCCCCTAACTTAAATATTAATTAAATAAATCTAAATAAATTAACTCTTATTAACTAAATAAATCCTATTTAAAACTAAATACTTACCTTTAAAATAAACCCTAATATAGCTACAATATAAATAATAATTATATTCTAGCTATCTTAGGATTTATATTTATTTTACAGGTACCTTTCAATTTATTTTAACTAGGTACAATAGCTATTAAATAGTTATTAACTATTTAATAGCTTACCTAGCTAAAATAAAGAGAAATGTACCTGTTAAATAAATCCTAACCTAAGTTACAATTACACCTAACACTACACTATACTTTAATAAATTATTCCTATTTAAAAATAAATACTTACCTGTAAAATAAACCCGAAGATAGCTACAATGTAATTAATAATTATATTGTAGCTATCTTAGGATTTATATTTATTTTACAGGTAACTTTGTATTTATTTTAGCTAGTTAGAATAGTTATTAAATAGTTATTAACTATTTAATAACTACCTAGCTAAAAGAAATACAAAATTACCTGTAAAATAAATCCTAACTTATTAAGGTAGGAAAATTCTGATTGGCTGATGGAATCAGCCAATCAGATTCAAGTTCAATCCGATTGGCTGATCCAATCAGCCAATCAGATTGAGCTTGCATTCTATTGGCTGATCGGAACAGCCAATAGAATGCGAGCTCAATCTGATTGGCTGATTCCATCAGCCAATCAGATTTTTCCTACCTTAATTCCGATTGGCTGATAGAATCCTATCAGCCAATCGGAATTGAGGGGGCGCTATCTTGGATGACGTCCCTTAAAGGAGCCGTCATTCGTCGTAGTCCGTCGGTGAAGAAGGTGGTTCCGCGTCGGCGGAAGGAAGATTCAAGACCCAGCTTGGAAGATGACTTCGCCTGGATAGAAGACCTCTTCAGCGCCTCTTTGAAGATGACATCGGCCGGATCGAAGACTTTTCTTCAGCGCCGCCTGGATGATGACTTCATCGGATGGAAGATTTCTTCAGCGCCGCTTGGAGGATTAACTTCTTCCGCTCCGGATGTCCACTTCGGTTCCATCGGTGGCTCGGCTGAGTGAAGACAACTAAAGGTAGGATGATCTTCAGGGCATTAGTGTTAGGTTTTTGTAAGGGGGGTTTGGGTTAGATTAGGGGTATGTGGGTGGTGGGTTTTAATGTTGGGGGGGTTGTATTTTTCTTTTACAGGCAAAAGAGCTGTTTTCTTTGGGGCATGCCCCCACAAATGGCCCTTTTAAGGGCTGGTAAGGTAAAAGAGCTTTGAAATTTATTTAATTTAGAATAGGGTATGGCATTTTTTTTATTTTGGGGGGGTTTGTTATTTTATTAGGGGGCTTAGATTAGGTGTAAGTAGCTTAAAATTGTTGTAATATTTTTAACATGTTTGTAACTTATTTTTTTATTTTTTGTAATTTAGCTTTTTTATTTTTTGTACTTTAGTTAGTTTATGTAATTGTATTTAATTGTAGTTATTTGTAGGTAGTTTATTTAATTAATTTAATGATAGTGTAGTATTAGGTTTAATTGTAACTTAGGTTAGGATTTATTTTACAGGTAATTTTGTATTTCTTTTAGCTAGGTAGCTATTAAATAGTTAATAACTATTTAATAACTATTCTAACTAGCTAATATAAATACAAAGTTACCTGTAAAATAAATATAAATCCTAAGATAGCTACAATGTAATTATTAATTATATTGTAGCTATCTTAGGGTTTATTTTACAGGTAAGTATTTATTTTTAAATAGGAATAATTTATTAAAGTATAGTGTAGTGTTAGGTGTAATTGTAACTTAGGTTAGGATTTATTTAACAGGTACATTTCTCTTTATTTTAGCTAGGTAAGCTATTAAATAGTTAATAACTATTTAATAGCTATTGTACCTGGTTAAAATAAATTGAAAGGTACCTGTAAAATAAAAATAAATCCTAAGATAGCTAGAATATAATTATTATTTATATTGTAGCTATATTAGGGTTTATTTTAAAGGTAAGTATTTAGTTTTAAATAGGATTCATTTAGTTAATAAGAGTTAATTTATTTAGATTTATTTAATTAATATTTAAGTTAGGGGGGCGTTAGGGTTAGGGTTAGACTTAGGTTTAGGGGTTAATAATTTTATTACAGTGGCGGCGGTGTAGTGGGGGGCAGATTAGGGGTTAATAAATTTATTATAGGTGGCGACGGTGTAGGGGGGGCAGGATAGGGGTTAATAGGTTTAATATAGGTTGCGGCGGGTTCAGGGAGCGGCGGTTTAGGGGTTAAACTATTTATTTAGTTGCGGAGAGGTGCGGGATCAGCAGGATAGGGGTTAATAATTTTATAATAGAGGGCGACGGTGTAGGGGGGGCAGGATAGGGGTTACTAGGTATACTGTAGGTGGCAGCGGTGTCCGGGAGCGGCGGTTTAGGGGTTAATACATTTATAAGAGTTGCGGCAGGGTCTAGGAGCGGCGGTTTAGGGGTTAATACATTTATAAGAGTTGCGGCGGGGTCTAGTAGCAGCGGTTTAGGGGTTAGTAACTTTATTTAGTTGCGGGGGGCTCCGGGGGCGCCGGTATAGGGGGTAGAACAGTGTAGTTTAGTGTGAGTGTTTAGTGACAGGCTAGCAATAAAGCTGGGAAAAAGCCGAAGGGCAGCGAGATCGGATGAGTGATAACTGTCACAGTCCGCTGCTCATCGCCCCGCGGCTTTTTGACAGCTTTATTTGATAACTTAGGCGTATTTTTTCAGGTCCGCGGCGGCGATGTGAGGCGAGCTTAGGCGGGCGTATTGGGTCGGCGAAGCCAGAAAAGTAGACGGCTTGATAACTACCCCCTATGTCACTTCAATATAACTATGATCTGGTATACTAACAACCTATTACTTAGAGTTTTAGACAAAGTGACATGTATGTGCAAAAAAGGGGGACCTCTAAGGGCTAGGTGTTTTAAAATAGAAAGGAAATAAGCTGGACTAAACTAAGCTAAAATAATCTAAGCTAGACATGCAAACTCAGCTAAACTGAGCTGAAGCAAAGAAAAAGTGAACTGAGCTCCCCCAGACTAAACTGGGCTTAACCAGAATAAATTACCGGAGGATAATATAGGAGGGCAATATAGGAGAACAATATAGGCGCAATAGAGAGGTTGAAGTTAAAATTATTCAAGACGGGTACAACTTTCACAAAAATGGAAAGCATCTACATCTATATAGAAAATGATAAATAATTCCCCTCTAGACCCCCTAATTTGGGGTGTTTATATATACAAATGTAAAAATAATCTTAGTTACCAAAAGTTAATTAAATCAAATTCAGAGTTGAGGCCTACTGGTATTCTGGTTTTAAGTTTGAATATCCAGAAGGTCTCCCTTTCTTCTAATTTTCTGGCCCTGTTCTCCCCTTGTTTCACAGGAAGAATCCTCTCAATAATGTTCCACTTAAAACTACCCACATCTTTATTGTGGAACTCAGAGAAATGTTTAATTAGAGGTGTAGTAAGTGTGCCGGACCTGATATCCGCAAGATGTTCTTTATTCTTACACATGCTTTCCTTGTGCTTAGACCTACATACTGAAGTCCGCATTAGGTACAAGAAATTACATACACAATGTATGTTGAATGACAGTTCAGACATGAGTTAATTTGAAATCTTTCCCCTGTAGCTAGAGATTAGTGATGTCCCAAATAGTTCGCCGGCAAATAGTTCCTGGCAAACATAGCTTGTTCGCGTTCGCTGCGGCGGCGAACATATGCGATGTTCGATCCGCCCCCTATTCGTCATCATTGAGTAAACTTTGACCCTGTACCTCACAGTCAGCAGACACATTACAGCCAATCAGCAGCAGACCCTCCTTCCCAGACCCTCCCACCTCCTGGACAGCATCCATTTTAGATTAATTCAGAAGCTGCATTCTTAGTGAGAGGAGGGACAGTGTAGCTGCTGCTGATTTAATAGGGAAATCGATAGCTAGGCTAGTGTATTCAGTGTCCACTACAGTCCTGAATTACTCATCTGATCTCTACTGTAAGGACAGCACCCCAAAAAGCCCTTTTTAGGGCTACAACATCAGTCTGCTTTTTTTTTTTTCCTGTGTAATCTAATTGCAGTTGCCTGCCTGCCAGCGTGTGTGTCAGCTCACAGCGTATACTGTGCCCACTTGCCCAGTGCCACCACTCATATCTGTTGTAACAGTAGTGTACATTTAAAAAAAACAGCACTTTTTTGACTGTGAAATAATAGCAGTCAGTTTCCTTCACACGTGTGCGTTTCAGTGCCTGCCTGCCAGGGCACAGTGTCACACCAGTGCCACCACTCATATCTGTTGTAACAGTAGTGTACATTTGAAAAAAACAACACTTTTTTGACTGTGAAATAATAGCAGTCAGGATCCTTCACACGTGTGCGTTTCAGTGCCTGCCTGCCAGGGCACAGTGTCACACCAGTGCCACCACTCATATCTGGTGTAACAGTAGTGTACATTTAAAAAACAACAACACTTTTTTGACTGTGAAATAATAGCAGTCAGTTTCCTTCACACGTGTGCGTTTCAGTGCCTGCCTACCAGGGCACAGTGTCACACCAGTGCCACCACTCATATCTGTTGTAACAGTAGTGTACATTTAAAAAAAACAACACTTTTTTGACTGTGAAATAATAGCAGTCAGTTTCCTTCACACGTTTGCGTTTCAGTGCCTGCCTGCCAGGGCACAGTGTCGCACCAGTGCCACCACTCATATCTGTTGTAACAGTAGTGTACATTTAAAAAAAACAACACTTTTTTGACTGTGAAATAATAGCAGTCAGTTTCCTTCACACGTGTGTGTTTCAGTGCCTGCCTGCCAGGGCACAGTGTCACACCAGTGCCACCACTCATATCTGGTGTAACAGTAGTGTACATTTAAAAAAAACAACACTTTTTGACTGTGAAATAATTACAGTCAGTTTCCTTCACACGTGTGCGTTTCAGTGCCTGCCTGCCAGGGCACAGTGTCACACCAGTGCCACCACTCATATCTGTTGTAACAGTAGTGTACATTTAAAAAACAACAACATTTATTTGACTGTGAAATAATAGCAGTCAGTTTCCTTCACACGTGTACGTTTCAGTGCCTGCCTGCCTGCCTGCCAGGGCACAGTGTCACACCAGTGCCACCACTCATATCTGTTGTAACAGTAGTGTACATTTAAAAAAAACAACACTTTTTTGACTGTGAAATAATAGCAGTCAGTTTCCTTCACACCTGTGCGTTTCAGTGCCTGCCTGCCAGGGCACAGTCTCACACCAGTGCAACTCATATCTGGTGTAACAGTAGTGTACATTTAAAAAAAACAACACTTTTTTGACTGTGAAATAATAGCAGTCAGTTTCCTTCACACGTGTGCGTTTCAGTGCCTGCCTGCCAGGGCACAGTGTCACACCAGTGCCACCACTCATATCTGTTGTAACAGTAGTGTACATTTAAAAAAAACAACACTTTTTTGACTGTGAAATAATAGCAGTCAGTTTCCTTCACACGTGTGCGTTTCAGTGCCTGCCTGCCAGGGCACAGTGTCACACCAGTGCCACCACTCATATCTGTTGTAACAGTATTGTACATTTAAAAAAAACAACACTTTTTTGACTGTGAAATAATAGCAGTCAGTTTCCTTCACACGTGTGCGTTTCAGTGCCTGCCTGCCAGGGCACAGTGTCACACCAGTGCAACTCATATCTGGTGTAACAGTAGTGTACATTTAAAAAAAACAACCCTGATAGGGGACGTAACAGGGATTAAACTGATAAGAATAGTACTACTTAACACACCACTCCTATCTGGTGGCACATTAGATTGCACGCGCAGTGCCCCAAATTTGAAGTAGGAGGACCGACCAAGCATCTTTTTCCATCTCCCGGTTCCTAAAATCGATGCCATATACACGTCCCCTGATAGGGGACGTAACAGGGATTAAACTGATAAGAATAGAACTACTTAACATGCCACTCCTATCTGGTGGCACATTAGATTGCACGCGCAGTTCCCCAAATTTGAAGTAGGAGGTCCGACCAAGCATCTTTTTCCATCTCCCGGTTCCTAAAATCGATGCCATATACACGTCCCCTGATAGGGGACGTAACAGGGATTAAACTGATAAGAATAGTACTACTTAACACACCACTCCTATCTGGTAGCACATTAGAATGCACGCGCAGTGCCCCAAATTTGAAGTAGGAGGACCGACGAAGCATCTTTTTCGATCTCCCGGTTCCTAAAATCGATGCCATATACACTTCCCCTGATAGGGGACGTAACAGGGATTAAACTGATAGGAATAGTACTACTTAACACACCTTATAATAATGCAGAGAAAGGCAATGCCGAGAGAGGAGTCTGAAGAAGAGGAGTCAGAGGAGGAAGGTGGCTTTGAGGAGGTGGAAGACCAAACACAGCAGGCGTCCCAGGGGGCTTGTTGTCACCTTTCGGGGACCCTTGGTGTTGTACGTGGCTGGGTGGAGGAAGAGACCTTCAATGACATCAGTGAGGACAAGGAACGGGACATGGCTAGCTTGGTATCCAACCTTGTGCAAATGGGGAGTTTGCGGTTGTGCAAATGGACTGTTTGCGGTTGTTTGCGGTGTGTTAAACGGGCAGTTTGGTCTGTCACTGTGAAGCGGGCGTAACCCTTACACTACCTGATCGATACAACATCATACCTGATGTTTTAAAGCACGTTATTCCAAACAATTCAGGAATGTTAGGTGATTTATGCCCTTTATGGATTAAAACCAGACTCTGCATCAACTATGTAATTTTCCATGGGAGCTTTGCCATGGATCCCCCTCCAGCATGCCACAGTCCAGGTGTTAGTCCCCTTGAAACAACTTTTCCATCACTATTGTGGCCAGAAAGAGTCCCTGTGGGTTTTAAAATTCGCCTGCCTATTGAAGTCTATGGCGGTTCGCCCGTTAGCGAACTTTTGCGGAAGTTCACGTTCACCGTTCGCGAACGGAAAATTTTATGTTCACGACATCACTACTAGAGATTCAAAACTGTCACCTATCTGTGCCATGGCACATGCCACACACATCATATAGTTACAGCGGTACATCCCATTGAACCTAAGCCAGGAGGAGGTATTAACCCTGGTCTCAATTTTCAGTTTTGTGGGGGCTATCATGTTACCTACTGTTTTGCCCCTTTTATAAGGACATTTTATTCCATTCCTCACTGTATTCTGTAGCCATATCATTGGCTAACAAAAGAGGGAAATGGTTCCTCACTATGTTACATATCTGTGGATATTGTTGAGAGTACTCAGTGATAAATACAGCTTTATTGTTTCCACTGCTTTCAGAGTTCTTGTGTGTAATATTACTTAGAAATGTATTCCTATCAAGTTATTTAACTACTTGTCTCGCTCTAAGGATGGTCTGTGACTTGTAGCCTCTCTCCTTCAGCATCTCAGTTAACTCATTGGCCTGTTTCTCATACTCCCCTTTGACCGTGCAGTTTCTTTTAAGACATATGAACTGGCCTTTTGCCACACCTTTAAAAACCCTCTGTGGGTGGCAACTGGAGGCATGAAGAAGGGAGTTACCTGAGATGGGTTTACAGAAGATCTTAGCTTCTATACACTTGCCTGCAATTCCTCTTAATGAAATATCCAGAAAGTTGATCTCAAATTCATGAGATTCTGAAGTAAAACTAATACCCACCTCATTAGTGTTTAGCAGCTGGACAAAATCTTCCATTGCACTTTCTGTGCCTCTCCAGATAAAGAGGAGATCGTCAATGAAACGCCTTTACCACAATATCTCGCTTCTGTGGAGGTTTCCCCCTCCAAAGACGTGGGAGAGCTCCCACCAACCCATATATAGGTTAGCAAAGGAAGGGGGCAAATTTAGCCCCCATTGCCATCCCATGCCACTGGAGGTAGAATAATTGTCGGTCAGCAAAAATTTGGTGACATTGACCACATACTTCACATACTGTTGATCTTCCCCAAACCTCTTATCTAGGAAATATTTAACAGCTTCCAAGCCCTTGTCATAGGGTATAGTGGAGTATAGTGATCTAACGTCAACAGTAAGCCATCTATACTCTTTTTGCCATACCAGATCTCTCAACAAATTGAGAACATATTTTGTATCCGATAGGTGGCTCCAGAGTTCACTTACCAGGGGCTGTAATACATTGTCTGGATAATGTATTACAGCCCCTGGTAAGTGAACTCTGGAGCCACCTATCGGATACAAAACAAGTTCTCAATTTGTTGAGAGATCTGGTATGGCGAAAAGAGTATAGGTGACTTACTGTTGACGTTAGATCACTATACTCCACTATACCCCATGACAAGGGCTTGGAAGCTGTTAAACATTTCCTAGATAAGAGGCTTTGAAGAAGATCAACAGTATGTGAAGTATGTGGTCAACGTCACCAAATTTTTGCTGACCCACAATTATTTATTATTATTGAACCTAAGCCAGGAAGAGGTATTAACCCTGGTCTCAATTTTAAATTTTGTGGGAGCTATCATGCTACCTACAGTTTTGCCCCTTTTATAAGGACATTTTATTCCATTCCTCACTGTATTCTGTAGCCATATCATTGGCTAACAGAAGAGGGAAATGGTTCCTCATTATATTACATATCTGTGGATATTGTTGAGAGTACTCAGTGATAAATACAGCTTTATTGTTTCCACTGTTTCAGAGTTCTTGTGTGTAATATTACTTAGAAGTTTATTCCTATCAAGTGATTTAACCACTCGTCTCGCTCTAAGGATGGTCTGTGACTTGTAGCCTCTCTCCTTCAGCATCTCAGTTAACTCATTGGCCTGTTTCTCATACTCCCCTTCGGCCATGCAGTTTCTTTTAAGACATATGAACTGGCCTTTTGCCACACTTTTAAAAACCCTATGTGGGTGGCAACTGGAGGCATGAAGAAGGGAGTTACCTGAGATGGGTTTATAGAAGACCTTAGTTTATATACACTTGCCTGCAATTCCTCTTAATGAAATATCCAGAAAGTTGATCTCAAATTCATGAGATTCTGAAGTAAAACTAATGTCCACCTCATTAGTGTTTAGCAGCTGGAGCTGGACAAAATCTTCCATTGCACTTTCTGTGCCTCTCCAGATAAAGAGGAGATCGTCAATGAAACGCCTATACCACAATATCTCACTTCTGTGGAGGTTTCCCCCTCCAAAGAAGTGGGAGAGCTCCCACAAACCCATAAATAGGTTGGCATAGGAGGGGGCAAATTTAGCCCCCATTGCCATCCCACGCTTCTGGAGGTAGAATTCCCCCCCAAACTCAAAATAATTGTGAGTCAGCAAAAATTTGGTGACATTGACCACATACTTCATATACTGTTGATCTTCCTCAAACCTCTTATCTAGGAAATATTTAACAGCTTCCAAGCCCTTGTCATAGGATATAGTGGAGTATAGTGATCTAACGTCAACAGTAAGCCACCTATACTCTTTTTGCCATACCAGATCTCTCAACAAATTGAGAACATGTTTTGTATCCGATAGGTGGCTCCAGAGTTCACTTACCAGGGGCTGTAATACATTGTCTGGATAATTTAGATATTCCTATTTCATACTACACCTTATATATTACTAAGCCATTAAAAAAAAATGTACACGTAAAATGGAGTTGACAGAACTCACTAACCCTGTCACAGCTTTATATCAAAATATGGATATACTGATTGAAGGCATAAGAGAAATTAAATCTGAGAACCAAAATCTCAGGACCTTTATTAAAGAAAATATGAATAAACCTAATTTTTCTGACACTACACCTGAACCCCAGGTTTGCCCACCTGAAAGGTTCTCAGGTGAAAGAACACAATTTAGAGACTTTACAAATTCCTGTACTTTGTATTTCTCCCTGAAACCTAAGTCTTACCCCACGGAGAGAACAAAACTTCTAACAGTTATTTCATACCTTAAAGGTAAAGCCAAGTCTTGGGCAACTAACTACTATGAATCCAATGACCCCATTCTGGATTCTGAGAAAATGTCTATGCTGTACGAAGACAAAAATAAGCAGAGTACTGCTGAAAATGCTTTAAGGGCCCTAAAACAGAATAAAAGACAAGCGATTATGTAACCGACTTTAAGAGATGGGCACCTGACACACTCTGGAATGAGGCAGCTCTAAAATACCAGTTTCGCAAGGGTTTATCTGAAACAGTCAAAGATGAACTCGCCAGAGCTGACCTTCCTCCATCTTTACAATCTCTGATGACACTTGCTGTCAGTATTAATTGGCGTATCCGTGAAAGAAAGCATGAAAAAAAGTCCTTCTGACCTCTCTTGGAGGAAGTATCAACCCTCTGGCTATTCCCACTCACCATATAGGAATAAGGAGGAACCTATGTATATAGCCTTCATGAAAGGACCCCTCAAACCAGAGGAAAAGATGAGGAGACGGTTAAACAAGTTGTGCCTCTATTGTACTTCGAAGGATCATGGAGTAAAAGAGTGTCCTATTCTGCCTAAAAAGAAGGGTAATGCACTTAATACTGACATGAGTTGTACTACCCATAGCAATACAATTAGTCATTGTAGTATTCCTCTCTCCTTACAGTAGGATTCCCACAGAACAATGACACAGGCAATCATTGATTCCGGAACACTTGGAAACTTTATTGATATAAAATATACACAAATGTACAACATACCTTTAATAAAAAAGGAGAATGCACTCACAATTCGTGTGATTGATGGTTCCTTTATTTCCTCTGGTCCCATTACTCACCACACTATACCTATAAAAATTACTACTTCTTCTAGTCATACTGAGTTTTTATCGTTTGACGTTATTGCTTCTCCTCTCTTTCCACTGGTCCTGGGTCTGAGATGGTTACAAACCCACCAACCTGTTATTAATTGGAACACCTCTCAGATTGATTTTAACTCTATCTTTTGTAAGAACACTTGTTTTTCTGTTAACAACATATTACAAACCACAACACAATCTATCCCTGATTGTTATAGTGATTTCTCTGACGTATTTGACAAAACTCAGGTTGAGACACTTCCTCCCCATAGACCCTACGACTGCCCTATTGAACTCCTCCCTGATAGCAAAGTTCCTTATGGGCACATATACCCCCTATCTGAGCCAGAGCTATGGCATCTTAAGGACTATCTAGAGGAGAATCTCAGAAAGGGTTTCATTAGGCCTTCCACCTCCCCAGCTGAGGCTGGCATTTTCTTTGTTCGCAATAAAGATGGTACTTTACACCCAATAATAGACTATAGGGAACTTAACAAATGTACAAAGAAAAACAGATATCCTTTACCTCTTATCCCTGAGATTTTTGAGAGACTCCAAGGCGCTAAGATATTTACCAAGCTCGATCTCAGAGGGCCTACAACCTTATTAGGATAAAATCTGGTCATGAATGGTTAACGGTATTTCGAACAAGGTATGGCCTGTTAGAGTATTTAGTCATGCCCTTTGGGTTATTTAACGCCCCTGCCACTTTTCAGTGCTTTATTAACGACCTCTTTCAAGATTTACTTGATATAAGTATGGTCATATATCTGGATGATATTTTAATCTATTCCGTAGATCAACAACAACACACACAACACGTCAGAACTGTTTTACAACATCTCAGACAACATTCACTATATGCTAAAATAGAAAAATGCATATTTAACACTAATACCATCTCTTTCCTTGGATACCAGATATCACCATCTGGTATAAAGATGGAATCTAAGAAAGTTGATGCAATAACATCTGCAAGAACAAAAAAAAGAGTATCAAATGTCAATTATTATTTGCTGAAGCTGCAAATTAGAGGATGCCGCACAAATATAGTAGGATACAAAACACCAATTGCTCTCCCAAGCAGCCAATGTTATCCACTAAGAACAAACAGCAAACTTTTTAGGCAGAAATTCCTCCCATAAACGTTATATGCTTAACAGTCTCTCACTCCTTTATACTCATATGATTACCTGTGAGCTGTTAATCCGACTTGTAACAATGAATATTTCAAACACTCTGGTCTTGTAGCAGTAAAACATAGCCTTTATTGGATACAAAGTAAATAAAAAGTTCACAGACCTTGGTGTTGTCGGTGCATATAGCAGATAGTGTGGACCTGTACCTCTGACCCCCTTGGATGCGTCACCAGACACGTTTTGCCGTAGCTTTATCGATGGTGACAAAAAAAGAGGTTCAAAGATTTCTAGGGTTCGCCAACTTTTATAGGAGGTTTATCCAAGGTTTTTCTGCCATTGTAAAACCTTTGACTTCTTTGACAGGTAACCACCCTAGATTCATTTGGACCTCACATGCTGAAGCAGCCTTCCAAAGGTTGAAGAAATGTTTTATTAATGCACCAATTCTACAATTTCCTAACCCTGAGAATCAATACATACTCAAGGTTGATGCCTCAGAATATGCCATTGGGGCCATTACATCACAACTCCAAACACCAAATGCTATAGTTCACCCAGTCACATACTACTCAGGGATAATGAATTCCTCAGAGATTAATTACCCCATTGGCGAAAAGGAATTATTAGCCATAAAGAGTTCCTTGGAAGTTTGGAGACATCTACTTGAAGGAGCAAAACATTCTATTTTAATCTACACCGATCATAAACATCTCGAGTACCTTAAAACAAATAAGACTTTATCGTCCCGTCAACTTAGGTGAAGTCTTTTCTTTTCAAGATTTGATTTTATGATTACTTATAGATTCGGTTGCAAAAACGGGAAGGCAGATTCTTTGTGCAGAAAAGATCCAAAACCTGACTATCTATCCATCACCAAGGCAGTTATACCATCTGACAGATTAATTGGTTTATCTATTGAAGTTATAACACTATTTCGTAACTCACAAGAAAAAGATCAAGATCTACCAACAGACCTACTCAAGAGAGGTGAAGATGGGTTACTCTATCATCAAAAACAGTTATATGGGGGGGCGGAGCCAACCGCTGGGGTGATAGGAAGTGCATGGCAAGAGCTCCTGCATACATTTTTCAATTTTAGATCTTCTATATATGCTATAACTGCAATTTTTTTTCCAGAAATACATGTCACCCCGGCAGAACTATATCTATGGAGCACCACTACAAAGTTTTGAAAAATTAGACAAAACTACGGCCTTAATCTTGCTCTCCTACATCACCACGAGGTAGTCAGTACCTTGGGCCTGCATTTATGCTGCGGAGGCTTCGTTGCTATTGCCTTACTGAAAGTAAGTAACTGGTTCCTAACAATCTCTAGCCAACTCTACACCTTATCTACGCAATAGAATCCAACTACCCTGACACAACTGGCACTGATTGCTTACTGAAGTTGATCGGCTTACCCCACGTTATAAACATGGAGAGCGTGGACAAATGGGAAAAGAAGCTGCAGCACCTTATGCACGATTACCATCAAAGCATACTAAACGATCTGTATAATATTCTTTTTGCACCGCGATCTATCTCAGGAGCGCATCCTACTACTTATGACCAGCCATTAGAAATTGCTGCCTGCGGCACCACTCCTGATGCAACGGAACTAACAGGCTTACATACTCTATCCTGCTGTGCTCAGACAACCCCGGACTACCGCGTTGCAATACGCTTCTCACCATTCCGTTATCTGGATGCTGCCCCAGTGAGAGCTCCGGAACCGAAGGAGAAAGTTGAGGCTCTTTTTGACCTGGCAGATCATGGGGATTCCTCTCCTTATACCCATGCGGCTGAGGATTCTGTTTACCATCACGGGAGCAGAGCGAGCGCTGCATTAGTTAAGCTGTCAGCTATTGATCTGACCTGTGCCGCCGAGGTAGGGGGTACGCTCCCTGCTCCGGTTGATGCAGGTGTTACGCTTGCTTATACCCTGAAGTCTGACTGTCTATGGAGGTTCTTGGCATCAGACAGCTATTTTGAAACCTACGGAGGGAACAGGCAGCCATATAACTGGGACTATTACTCCTCAGCAGGTATCCGACAGATTTGCAAACTTGGCGTGGGTTAATAATATAATTTGCCTTGAGACTGGCCCACATGCCACATGGAGATCCCAAATGAAATGGGGACTTTGTTTATATATTTGTATTCAGTGTCTTCGGTGTGGACATAACTAGAGTTGGTGGATAGCGGCTGCTTAACTGTGAGGACGTCTTCGATTAGTGCATAATGTGACTCTTCTATCCCTATTGGATTTATGGATAAATATCCTTACAGCTCACATTAAGTCATGTTATATACATCCTTAAAACGACGATGTTGTTCCTAGCAAGATTTGAGCTCAACTTTATTTTGTTCTGTGGAGCATGACTTTTGAACCTCAGTACCCATCTACATAATTTTACATTTTCTTATACTAACTAAAGTTTACCTTGTGTGCTTAACTTTATTTTGTTTTGTTAGTTATGGCTGTTGTACCTAGGTACCCGTCTGCATTACTTTATTCTATGTTATACCACCAAACTGTTCTCTAATGCCTAATGTGGGAGCTTAACCTTTCTTTTATGGCTCTTTTGATTATGTCTATCGAATCTAGGTATCCACCTGCATCACCTTACATTATATAATACCAACGATCTGACATGTACATGGTTTATGGAGATGTGCAGGAGACCCTCATAACGCCCTATGTTCAGGTTTTACATATATTTACACCTCAGACTTATTCTATTAATATGTTGCATGTTTTCAAATATATATGATTGTTGTTTTATATGGGGCTGGCCTGCAGTTTGTGTCAGGTTCTAAGGTTAAAGTAAATGCAGCTAACACATCTTAGGTTTTGCAGGCTTAAGCAGTGTTATTTTGTTTCCCTTATACTCCCTATACTCTCATTGCCTTTTCCTTAGTATGGTTGAGCACTATATCAATGTTTATCTTATTAGTGAAATATAGGTATATGTATAGAAATTCAATATAAGCAAACCCTCATGACTTACCTAGACGCCTATTAAATATGCTTTATACTACATATTTTACTGCAAGGTGTGTAGAAAAATACTCTAAGATATTTAAATAAAGTGCATCATTAGGTTCAACCATATAAATTATTCTCTATGAGAGGACTAAGTGTGCACAAAAGCTGTTTATTTTTCACAGTTTTATCTTAAGTTTAAATATGTAGCTAATATTTGTGATTAGGACATTCCGCTTATATCCCTTATTATATTTAGGTAGACATATACCCCTCAAGTCTGTTAAATAGGGTAGGTCCTATCTGGTTGCCACAATTATCATGTGTAACTAGTGATCCACTAAATTTAGACCACCTTTCCAGCACAATGGGCGATATATTCACAGTCCAAGTGACTAAGGGAGACATACTAGAGGCGTAGAACAATGTATCATTAGGACTTATCTAACTTATAATCTAATTGATCTACCAGCTGATGGGCATAGGGCCCGTGCCCAGGTGCAGGATTTAATTATACAATATTGTCTTCTACATGCTAACACTGAAGGTCCAATTATTTAATATTCAATAATGTCCTCTTTACTTGATCTCATTGGAATGTACCAGCTGTGGCAATTTATGTCTTTTTATAGCTCAACCTAAATGTCTTATCACTTAAAGCTGGGTGTGAGAGTACGTGGAAATATAGTGTTTACAATCCTTAAGGCCTTTTGTCCCCATAGTTATGTTGCATATAATTTCCCTGCTAGCGTATAAAATCAGCTCACTCTTATCCCTCCATAGTTAACCAACATGTTCATGTGACTATATATACGATGATAGTGCCCAGTGTTACTACAGTTTATCTACTCCTCCTACATTTATTTAAGTAACTCCTCCCTGACATACCATGAGTCTTTTGGTACCCAGGATACATATTTTTGTATAATAATTCACTTTACCACCTCCCCCCCCCCTTACTGTATAGTATTCTGGTTCTTTATGATTAGACCAGATACTTAACTCGCGGTTCCCTTGTGAATAACCGCAATTATCAGTACTATGCTTCATATGGAAACATCCAGTTATATAAATAACTATGTTCTCTATCTTTAACATTGTCTCTCTCTCAGCAATATAGAGTATGCTAACCATTTCATTGAGAGAAAAGAGAGCAAACAAACACTCCTTAATGATATCTTTAATCATATCTTTTTGTATCCTTTATCACTCTTCTCCTATTTCCCTTATATATTGTGAGTTTTCTTACATATGTAATGTATATGCTGAGTTTCTCTGTTTCTCATCATAAGCTTGATGTTAATATACATTTTGACAAGTGTGTTTGCACCATGTTCTACTGTTTATTAATTATTAATGAAACGTTATAATATCTAAAAGTAAAAAATGTATGAGGTTTGCTTAGTCTTGGGACTCTATGCACGACATACTATTGTCTACTATTGTCTTGACATTAGAAACTACTGTATATTATGTCACCATTAAGTTCAATGTGTGATGTTATTTTTTCTTTTTCTATATCATTTCCTCCTGTATTTGTATGTCCTTTAATTATAAACCTCAATAAAAATTATTTAAACAAAAAAAAAAAAAAAAAGTTATATGTTCCAGAGGATTTATGTGAAGAAATAACTTCAACGGCTCATGACTCCCTAGTATCGGGACACCCAGGCCTCCACAGGACATGTGAGATCCTCCAAAGAGATTTCTGGTGCCTATGTCTCAAATTACATAAAAACTTGTTTAACTTGTACCATAAATAAACCTATGAAAAACAAACTATTTGGTCTTTTGATGTCCTTACCTATCCCTAACAGACCCTGGAAAGATATAGCCATCGATTTCATCGTTGAACTGCCTCCCTCTAATAACTATACTGTTATAGTTGTTGTGGTGGATCACTTCGCTAAAATGGCACGTTTTATTCCTTTGCATTCCTTACCAACAGCAGCTGAAACTGCAACACTCTTCCTTCATAGTATTGTAAAATATCATGGCCTTCCAGACACAATTACCTCTGATAGAGGCTCTCAATTTACCTCTCACTTCTGGACCCAATTATGTTCTGCATTAAAAATAAAATTAAGGCTCAGTACAGCTTATAACCCTCAAAAAAATGGGCAGACTGAGTGAACAAACCAAACATTAGAGCAATATCTTCAATGTCATTGTACTTCATTACAAGACAATTAGTTTTCACTTCTCCCTACAGCGGAGTTTGCGTACAACAATTCAGTTAATGCTTCCACTAAAGTTTCACCCTTCTACGCCAATAATGGATTTCATCATTTACCATTTATACCCTGGACAAGAGACTCCTTCTCCGCTTGTGAATGATACTGTTAATGAACTCACGCAAGGTTTCACTCTTATTCAACAAAACCTACAACAAAATTCATATTTTAAACATTATACAAAACAAATATTTGAACCATTCACACAAAAATAAGCAGGGAATAATTGTATTGTTAAGGTGCATCAAAAATCGTAACAAAATTCTTCACCAAAAATCGTATGTTAGCAAAAAAGTAAAATTACTATGTAATTTACACAGGAATAAATCAAATTAAATATGCACAGCGTAAATCGTAATTGTAGTACACTGGATGTGCAAAAATCACACAGAAATTTGAATTTAGAAATACAAAATGCACAGCGTAATTGTTGTTTTTTCGTAAAATGGGCTGAACATGGACGTTCCATGGGCGTATATGACAATGCCTTATTAATCCCAGCGTAATTCTATAAAGATTTTCGCACTGCAGATATCACCGTTTTTTCTTGTCAACTAAAAGGTGGCAAGCATTTCTCCTCAATAGAAAAAAAAGTGCTTACTAAAATATAGGCGAATGTAAGATGCTATAAGCAGAGAGCAGCGTAATGTTAGTTATATTGGCTGCAGGATTTTAATTTTAAAGTGCTCCCCCTGCTCCCTGATAACTTTGCACTAAGGAGCAAAGTTTCCCTAACCAGTGAGCTCAAATACTTTTAATAGGAGCCATCTCGCAACTCGCAGGGACTGCCCCTTTTTTACGATCATTGCACCGGGGCAGCCCTGCGAGTGTCAGCGAGAAAAAGAAGGTTGAGCTGGCGAATAATATATAATCAAGCCCAATGTGTGGCTCTCTTCAAAACATCTCAACCTTCGTGTCCCAAGTAAGAAATTTTCTGCACTCTTTGTGGGTCCGTACAAAATCATCAAGGTCATTAAACCTAATGCAGTTACCTTGGATCTCCCCTCTTCTTTGTGCATACACCCATCTTTTCATGTATCTCTGATCAAGCCATATACTCCACTCATGTCTACAGCTGCCAGGCCTCCTGAGTCCCTCTCTGAGTCTCATTTCCCTGAATATGAAGTTCAGACAATATTGGATTCCAGATACTATCGTAATGTCCTCCAGTACCTGATCCGTTGGAAGGGTTTCAGTCATGAGGAGGATTCGTGGGAGCCCTCGACCAATGTCACAGCCCCCAGGCTCGTCTCTTTATTCCATCAAAGGCATCCGGACCGGCCTAAGCCTTGAGCCATGGAGTGGCTCCTTGACGAGGGGGTTCTGTCATGGATTTGCTGCATATACTCTGTCCCTTTAATTCCTCACTATAAAACTCTCCTCCCCCTTATCTACCTTGCCTAGTTATTTGGATCAACAGGTGTGATTCAGCCTGCAGATACCTGCAGAAACTCTAAGCCTCTCAAAGGAACTACTACAGCTGCAGCTCATACTCTTCCCCTCACAGTTTACAAGCTAAGTATTGCCTGCTTTGCAAACTTGTGTGCTCCAGTTATTTCATCTGCATTTATCTTAAGTTTCATTTTAACTTCTCTGCTGTTTAATGAACTTTACCCTGTCACATAAGGATTGCATTTACCCTTATCACTATAATTTCTACAGTTTCCTATTGTCTCAGATCTTTGGTGTGTAACTCCCAGCTCATCAGCAAACAACTCCTTTACAGCAGCTGCGGTCAGTAAGTAAATTCTACAGCACCAGATAAGGACTATTTCAAGTAAGATTCTCTAAAATACTTATTTCAGTCTGCACTGTGCTTATCCTATGCTAAATCCCTGCTTGTATTTAACTTACTGCACATATTTACTTACCTGACCTGAACTATATGCTAATTGAAGTCATTCTGTTTAAATCATTAATCTAATACATCTGCTGTGTCTGAATCTGTAAAAGTAAGTTAAAACTAAACAGGTTCAAGTTTAACTTAAGTCACTGCTACTCATTATGATGAACTTTTTACCTTTTGAGTCTCAGTTTGTGGAATTGAACATATGAATTGAACAGCTATCTTACAATACTCATACTTAAAGAGACAGTAACCTCTTCTATATCTCTGCGAGATTTACGGCTACTTGTTTAACTACAATTACAATATTGTTTTCCTATACATAGAGACTGTATAAATCAACCTCTGTTGACCCACAGTATATGAGCAGATTAGGGATTACTTTGTTTTTAATCCCGATTATTTGTGATACTGTGTGGAAAACATATTTAGATATTCCTATTTCATACTACACCTCACAATCACTGCGTACTCTCAACAATATCCACAGATATGTAATATAGTGAGGAACCATTTCCCTCTTCTGTTAGCTGATGATGGGCTACAGAATACAGTGAGGAATGGAGTAAAATTTGCTTATCAAAGGTTTAGAACAGAAGGTAACATGATAGCCCCCACAAAATTGAAAACAGACCAGGGTTAATACCTCCTCCTGGCTTAGGTTCAATGGGATGTACCGCTGTAACTATATGATGTGTGTGGCATGTGCCATGGCACAGATAGGTGACAGTTTTGGATCTCTAGCTACAGGGGAAATATTTCAAATTAACTTGTGTCTGAACTGTCGTTCAACATACATTGTGTATGTAATTTCTTGTACCTAATGCGGACTTCAGTATGTAGGTCTTAGCACAAGGGAAGCACGTGTAAGAATAAAGAACATCTTGCTGATATCAGGTCAGGCACACTTACTACACCTCTAATTAAACATTTCTCTGAGTTCCACAATGAAGATGTGGGTAGTTTTAAGTGGTACATTATTGAGAAGATTCTCCCTGTGAAACAAGGGGAGAACAGGGACAGAAAATTGGCAGAAAGGGAGGCATTCTGGATATTCAAACTTAAAACCAGAATACCAGTAGGCCTCAACTCTGAATTTGATTTAATTAACTTTTGGTAACTAAGATTATTTTTACATTTGTATATATAAACACCCCAAATCAGGGGTCTAGAGGGGAATCATTTATCATTTTCTATATAGATGTAGATGCTTTCCATTTTTGTGAAAGTTTTACCCATTTTGAATAATTTTAACTTCAACCTCTTTATTGTGCCTATATCGTTCTCCTATATTGCCCTCCTATATTATCCTCCGGTAATTTATTTTGGTTAAGCCCAGTTTAGTCTGGGGGAGCTCAGTTCACTTTTTCTTTACTTCAGCTCAGTTTAGCTGAGTTTGCATGTCTAGCTTAGATTATTTTAGCTTAGTTTAGTCCAGCTTATTTCCTTTCTCTTTTAAAACACCTAGCCCTTAGAGGTCCCCCTTTTTTGCACATACATGTCACTTTGTCTAAAACTCTAAGTAATAGGTTGTTAGTATACCAGATTATAGTTATATCGAAGTGTCATAGTAGTTAGTATAAAGTATTACCATGAGAGATACACACCAGAGAATGTATTTGTATGTTTAGCTATAAGCATTGAGTTCACACAATAAGGAGTTTAGCATACAACACAGAAGTTAATATGAGGAGATGTAGCATATAGCACTAGGTAGTATTATATGAAGCATGAAGGTATAAATATGACGATATATAATTGGAGTGCATATAACAAAGCAAAGCTTCCCTGTTTATTGTAGGTTGCCCCTACGATTTCAAATGTGCAGGAAAACAAGGCTCTTAATGGTTAATATTGTGTCAATATTGTGTGAATTGAACAGCGCTTTGAGGAAGGGCTAGCAAACATTATTTGCCTTACGATTGGTCTAAAAATTAGAAGGTGTGTACCTTATGACCAATGGGAGTATGAGGAATTGGTTTTAAGTTAATCCTATGTGAAATGTTTTACATGTGGCTAGGAGTACAGCGTTTCAGCCGAAACATGTCAGCCAGCATATTCTTTTCCTAACTCACTCAAGTTTTACCCCGGGGGTCACTGGACCCTGTGTGAATTACAATAATTTTCAATAAAATATTTTAACTTGTTTCAGACTCGGTGCTCCT
Source organism: Bombina bombina (assembly GCF_027579735.1). Lineage (NCBI taxonomy): Eukaryota > Metazoa > Chordata > Amphibia > Anura > Bombinatoridae > Bombina > Bombina bombina. The sequence continues at coordinate 71,159,537 of NC_069504.1, read as the reverse complement.
AAATCCTTTTTTGATTTATTTTCCTATGGCCATAGCGAGCACGTACTGACAAGCACCTGCAGGGGGATTGGTCCGCAGTTGACAGTCATTCAGAGGACCCAAGGAAGGAGCAGGTGTGTACTCACAATTTGCAGTATACCGGACAACAACGCAGCCGGAGAGGCAGAACTACTCTTACGTAGAGGTTCAGAAGCGTCAGACATGTAATCTGATTCACACACACACACAAAAAAAAAAAGATATGTATCGAATTCAGGTTTTTGGGGGTGGGGGGGGCCCTTCTTAGATTCTTTCACCTGGGCCCTGTTGTTTCTAGTTACGCCTCTGTTCCCGGTGGTGAGAAACTAACGCTGTGAGTACAGCCGAACGGCTGACTGTCTACTTTGTATATTAGTGTCCATTTATGTTTGTATATATGTTTACAAGGACCATTGTATTGATTGTCCTGGGGATTTAACCAACAACCAACGAAATTGCCTAAAGCATTGATATTTAAACAGATGTATTTATCCGTATAGGGGAGTTTTGTACACTTTAACAAACTGTGTGCTGTATAATTTGCAGTCTTTTGTAAGTGGATGCTTTCACCACCCCCACTTTCCCTGATATTCAAAGCCTCTCTGCTAAGGTGAGATATTCTAAAATGATCCTCCAGCACTTCAAGAGTGAAAAATTCAAAAGGCAGAAGGGACGTTCTCTGCATTTCTTTATGTGAAGGAGAGACAAGCCTAGTGCAATAGAGCACTGCAAACATGACAGTTCTGCTGAATTTACACTTTGTGATTTCTATTTTATATCAAGCTACACTTCAGATTAAATTTTATTATATTTAAACTATGCACTTTCTATTTTGCATTTTATTTTGTATACAGCATTTTGTCATAAATGCCAATGTTTTGGTCATTTTAAATAAGAGTGCCCTGATACATTGGTTTGCAGAAATTGTGATGGTGCAGGTCCTAGATCTGCAGATTGTTTGGAGGCACAGAAGTGTGACTTTTGACAATATGGTTAGATCTAGCTGGTCGTGTTCCTGATCCTGTGGCGGTTACAAAAGAAAGCTTAAGAGATATGCCTGATAAATTTGTTCCTGCTTCTGGAGGAGTTTCAGCTGCTGTACCAGAGGACAAGTTAAGTTGTCTTTTATCTGAGGGTGAAGAATCAGAGGTTCTTGAAATGAATCTATGTCTTCTACCTCATGTTGACCCAGGAGAAGGTGAACCCATGAATGAGGGTCAAATATCCCTGAAGAGAAAAGAGGTTCCAAGGGAATGTGACTCTTCTAGTAAAATTAAGGACTTGAAGAGCTCTGAAGCTGGGTATTCTGAGGATCCTGATAGACTGTTGGATTCTGCTTCTTCTGCTGGTGACACTCTTTTTCTGGACAAATCAGCTCTTGAAGAGTTTACTGCTAGTTTTGGAATGATTGCTGAAAAACTAGAAGTGTCATCCTAGGACTTTCAGCCTGTAGAATCCAAAATTGTGTTGATTGTGTTCTATTTTTGTTTTTCTTTTTTAGATGCTTAAGGTCATCTCCTTAGCATTCTTCAAATGTTAAAATCTGTCAATTGTAATATTCTTTGTTTGCAAGAGTGTGTGTTGTCTGCTCCTTTGGAGAAGGCTGGGTGGGATGTAGGTCCTGCTTTTTTGTTTTTTAGTAAGGTTCGTAATGGTGGAGTTGGTATTTTGCTTAGAGGGGAAAGTTTTAAGATTCTAAAGATTGAACATGTGGTTATGGGGAGTTTTTTTTCTTTTTAGTTTTGTGGCAAGATTTTTCATATTGTCAGTGTTTATGCTTTTCATAATAAGAATATTAGGATTGAGTTATTTTAGAAGTTTAATTTTTTCTTGATGGGAGGAAACCTACTTTAGTTATGGACAATTCCTTTCACAGATCCCGCCTGTATTGAATGTGCAGTGAGTATTGATGTGGAAGTGGAATATGGTAAGGGAGTATGGAAGTTAAATAATTATTTGGAAATTAATGTGCTAAACAAAAATATGAAAAGAAGTTTGCATGGATGAGGAGTAAGAAGTGTGAATTTGATTCTATTTTTTCTATTTTGGATTGGTGGTAATGGGTTAAATTTGAATTAAAGAAAATGTTTATTTTAAGGAGTTGTGAGAAAGTGTGTAAAGAATGGGAAGAGTATCGGCTAGATTATGAGTTTTTGTCGGTAAGGCTTGCGGTACTAACAAGCCTTTTTTTTTCACTGCTCCCTTAAGACAACGCTGGTATTACAGGTTTTTTTAAACCTGGCGTAAGCTGCAAAAATGAGAGCGTAGAGCAAAATTTAGCTCCACATCTCACCTCAATACCAGCGCTGCTTACGGTAGCGGTAAGCTGACTGAACGTGCTCATGCACGATTTCCCCATAGGAAACAATGGGGCTGAGCCAGCTGAAAAAAAACCTAACACCTGCAAAAAAGCAACATTCAGCTCCTAACGCAGCCCCATTGATTCCTATGGGGAAAGGAATTTTATGTCTACACCTAACACCCTAACATGAACCCAGAGTCTAAATACCCCTAATCTTACACTTATTAACCCCTAATCTGCCATCCCCGACATCGTCGCCACCTACATTATAATTATTAACCCCTACTCTGCTGCTCTGGACACCGCCGCAACCTACATTATCCCTATGAACCCCTAATCTGCTGCCCCAATACGCCGAACCCTACATTATATTTATTAACCCCTAATCTGCCCTCCCAACGTCGCCGCAACCTACCTACACTTCTTAACCCCTAATGTGCCACCGCCGCCGCCAACGTCGCCGTCACTATAATAAAGTTATTAACCCCTAAACCTAAGTCTAACCCTAACCCTAATACCCCCTAATTTAAATATAATTTAAATAAATCTAAATAAAATAACTGCAATTAACTAAATTATTCCTATTTAAAGTAAATACTTACCTATAAAATAAACCCTAAGCTAGCTACTATATAACTAATAGTTACATTGTATCTAGCTTAGGGTTTATTTTTATTTTACAGGCAGCTTTGTATTTATTTTAACTAGGTACAATTGTTATTAAATAGTTACTAACTATTTAATAGCTACCTAGTTAAAATAAATACAAATGTACCTGTAAAATAAATCCTAACCTAAATTACAATTAAACACTACACTATAATTAAATTAATTATATAAACTAAATACAATTAACTACAATTAAATTAAATAAACTAAAGTAAAAAAACAAACACTAAATTACAGAAAATAAAAAAATAATTACAAGAATTTTAAACTAATTACACCTAATCTAATACCCTAATAAAATAAAAAAGCCCCCCAAAATAATAAAATTCCCTACCCTATACTAAATTACAAATAGCCCTTAAAAGGGCCTTTTGCGGGGCATTGCCCCAAAGTAATCAGCTCTATTACCTGTAAAAAAAAAATACAATACCCCCAACATTAAAACCCACCACCCACACACCCAACCCTACTCTAAAACCCACTCAATCCCCCCTTAAAAAAACCTAACATTACCCCCTTGAGATGTCTTCACCCAGCTGGGCACAAGTGGACCTCCAGAGGGGCAGAAGTCTTCATCCGATCCAGCCAGAAGAGGTCCTCCAGACGGCCAGAAGTCTTCATCCAGACGGCATCTTCTATCTTCATCCATCCGGAGCGCAGCAGGTCCATCTTCAATCCAGCTGACGCAGAGCATCCTCTTCAAACGAAGTCCAAGCGAAGAATGAAGGTTCCTTTAAATGACATCATCCAAGATGGTGTCCCTTGAATTCCAATTGGCTGATAGGATTCTATCAGCCAATTGGAATTAAGGTAGGAAAAATCCTATTGGCTTATCCAATCAGCCAATAGGATTGAAGTTCAATCCTATTGGCTGATCCAATCAGCCAATAGGATTGAGCTCGCATTCTATTGGTTGTTCTAATCAGCCAGTAGAATGTGACCTCAATCCTATTGGCTGATTGCATCAGCCAATAGGATTTTTCCTACCTTAATTCCGATTGGCTTATAGAATCCTATCAGCCAATCAGAATTCAAGGGACGCCATCTTGGATGAAATCATTTAAAGGAACCTTCATTCTTTACCTGTACTTCGTTTGAAGAGGATGCTCCACGTTGGCTGAATTGAAGATGGACCCGCTCCGCTCTGGATGGATGAAGATAGAAGATGCCGTCTGTATGAAGACTTCTGTCGCTTGGAGGACCTCTTCTGGCCGGATCGGATGAAGACTTCTGCCCCTCTGGAGGTCTACTTGTGCCCGGCTGGGTGAAGACATCTCAGGGTAGGGTGATCTTCAAGCGGGTAGTGTTAGGTTTTATTAAGGGGGGATTGGGTGGGTTTTAGAGTAGGGTTGGGTGTGTGGGTGGTGGGTTTTAATGTTGGGGGGGTATTATATTTTTTTTACAGGTAAAAGAGCTGATGACTTTTGGGCAATGCCCTGCAAAAGGCCCTTTTAAGCTCTATTTGTAATTTAGTAAAGGGTAGGGATTTTAATTATTTTGGGGGGCTTTTTTATTTTATTAGGGGGATTAGAGTAGGTGTAATTAGTTTTAAATTTTTTTAATTATTTTTTATGTTCTGTAATTTAGTATTTTTTGTTTTTCGTACTTTAGTTTATTTAATTTAATTGTAGTTAGTTGTAGGTAGTTTATGTAATTAATTTAATGATAGTGTAGTGTTAGGTGTAATTGTAATTTAGGTTAGGATTTATTTTACAGGTAAATTTGTATTTATTTTAGCTAGGTAGTTATTAAATAGTTAATAACTATTTAATAACTATTGTACCTAGTTAAAATAAATACAAAGTTGCCTGTAAAATAAAAATAAACCCTAAGCTAGCTACAATGTAACTATTAGTTGTATTGTAGCTTGCTTAGGGTTTATTTTACAGGTAAGTATTTAGTTTTAAATAGGATTAATTTATTTAATTGTAGCTATTTTATTTCGTTTTATTTAAATTATATTTAAGTTAGGGGGGGTTAGACTTAGGGTTAGACTTAGGTTTAAGGGTTAATAAATGTAATATAGTTGCGGCGACGTTGGGGGCGGCAGATTAGGGGTTAATAAATGTAGGTAGGTGTCGGAGATGTTAAGGACGGCACATTAGGGGTTAGTGTTTCCGATGTGGGAGGGGGTCTCGGTTTAGGGGTTAATAGGTAGTTTAATGGGTGTTAGTGTACTTTTTAGCACTTTAGTTAAGAGTTTTATGTTACGGCGTTATCCCATAAAACTCTTAACTACTGACTTAGTCGCGGAAGAAAAGTGAGCGGTACACCTGTACCTGCCAGACTCCTAATACCAGCGGGCGTTAAAAAGCAGCGTTGGGACCTCTCAACGCTGCTTTTTAAGGCTAACGCCAAACTCATAATCTAGCCGTATGAAAGGTTACAAGTGAGATTGTAATATTTGAAATATTTAAGGGATTTAGATTTGGAAGTGAGTGATAAACTGGTAGAAGCAAAATAAATGATTAAGAAGTATATGGATGTGAACGGTAGATTTATTATTATGCATGCAAGAATGGAAGAAAAAGATGAAGGTGAGAAATGTACTAGGTATTTTTTCAGTATAGTGGATGGTGGGAAAGAAGGTATGCTGATTTTTATGGATATGGAAGGTAGAAAAGTTAATGGTAAGAATCGGGTTTTGGGTGAAGTTTGGAAGTTCTATAATAATTTGCATCAAAAGGTGGTAGGAATATGTGTGCTGATGAGGTTGTTTTAGGGAAGAATAAAAATAGGTTGACTGAGGATGAGTATATTGATTTCGAAAGAGTTCTGACTTTTGTCTGAGATTGTGATAAAGTGAAGAAGACTGATTTTTGGAAATTGAGAACGTTGAGTTTTGATGGTCTAATTTTTGTTATTAAGGCTGTTTTGTTTCCAATATTGTTATACTTTATGTTAAATACCATAAAAATGTCTTGCAGCACCTCCTGTTGTAGTACTGACAACCTCTGTGCACTATAAGAGTTAATGTGCTGTATGGATTATATTACCTCCATGAAACTTCATTAGACTCAGTCTGTCACCGCACGCCCTTAGCTATGTGCAATCCAAATATCCATATCCGACATAATATCAAATCTTTGTGGTGGGTGGAAAACAAAAACTCACCTACGATACTAGGGTGAAGTCTTTGTACCGGTGACAAGGGAGCTATCTCCTTCTCCTGGGCTTGAAAGCCCACACTGCATTACACAGATCTCAAATGGAGCAGTGGAAAACCTTGACACGACGATGTAAGCGGCATGTCCAAGGCAGCTTCTTTGGTTGGTGAGGTGTCAACGGCTTACCAGGATCAGTCAATCCTTGCTGTATCAGCTTGGATAATCCATAGGAATAAAGTGAACAAACTTGGTCAGGAGCCACGGATGCTCCGGACCAAGTTTGTTCACTCTATACTTTATGTTGGTAATGTTTTTCCAGCTTCTCGTAGGGTTCTGTGTCAAATAATAAGATTAATATTTTTGTTCTTTTGGAATTTAGGAATGAAGAAACCTCAGAGAGATAAGATTGTTTGTGCAAAGAACAAGGATGGAAAGGTTTGCCTTATTTTGATACTTTTTTTATAGTTAAGTACGTTGGTATGTGTGTGGTTTTGAGTAGTAGGTATTCTTTGGGTGGATGTACGGTGAGGTATGCTGCTGGGAAGGCTTTGGGGAGATTTAATTTGGGTATTTGGAATAATAGAAGACCTGTCAGTTTTGAGGTGCCTTGGTTTTATGTACGTATTGAGAAGTGTGTGAGGAGTTTGAATTTGATTCATATGACTAAAGTTTTGTGGAAAGAAGATGGTTATGAGAATTTTGGTTGACAGAGAGAAAGTAGAGCAGCTTGGTAGCTTGACTGAGGATGAGAGTTTGGATGTTTGGAAGAGGGTAAATACGAAGGTTGTTGTTAATCGTCAGAAAGATGTGTCTTGGATGGCAATACAGGGATGTTTACCGACTAGAGAATTTATGAGGATGAGAAGGAGAGTAAATGAGGAGTGTCAGAGAGTTGGATGTAGGGAGTCGGAATATGCAAGTAATGTTTGGAAGAGTTTAGCCAAATTGATTATGGGTTTGACTGGAGTGCAATTGATGACTTTTCAGTTGATTTTGTTTGGTATGTGTGATGTTGATGTGGTAATGTAGTGATTGTTTTAGTTGCTTGTTAATTGTATGAAAGAGTCTTTGTGGGATGCTAGGAATCGTGGGTGTATAATGAACATGTGCTTGAAGTAAGGCAATGGCCTCTAGTTATTAAGGTCTGTCGGACCTGATCCGACAGTGCGGATCAGGTCCGACAGACCTCGCTGAATACGGCGAGCAATACGCTCGCTCTATTCAGCATTGCACCAGCAGCTGCTGGTGCAACGCCACCCCCTGCAGACTCGCGGCCAATCGGCTGCCAGCAGGGGGGTGTCAATCAACCCGATCGTACTCGATCGGGTTGAATTCCGGCGATGTCTGTCCGCCTGATACATATGCCCCAATGTGTTAGTTTGATCTGTGGAAGGCTATTCACATATTTTTGTATTAACAGTAATAAATATGAGGAATTTGATTCTAAAGATAATTGGACGATTAAAATAAATGGAAAAAGTGGATTCAATGTTTATTTTTGCCTTTTTGCAAATTGTTTTGTTTTTCTTTGTTTTTGTTTTTAGGAATAGTTAGGGTGTGAGGGTCAGGTAAGGGCGAGGCTTGAGGGTTTTTGTTAGTTTAGTATTTAGGGCTCAGTGGCATGAGTGGTAAGGTAGGATGTTAGGGAAAGTGTTGAGGGTGTTTTAAGGAGTTGCTTTAGTAGTAGGGTTAGTTTTTTTGTTTTGTATTTCTAATTGAGAAAAAAAATATTATTTTTGTTTTTGGGAATAATGTTGATCTTATGTTTCCTTGCTATTTCAACTGTTTTGATTATGGTTTTGTTCTGCTTAGTTATGTATTATATTTTCCCTTTATTTTTTTATATGTATTTCATTTGTTTTTATTTCTATTTATTTATGTTATTTTTATAATAAAAGTTTGAAAAAAGAAATCTCAGTATCCTTAAAGTTTTGAGTTGTATCCACTATTAGTTAGCTATTAAAGGTATCCCCTGTATATTGCTTTTGTTATTTTCTTACAAAAGGCTTTTTACTTTTTTGAATACACTGGCTAACAAGGTAGTGCTCTTTTTCTAATAAAGGGCTAGATTACAAGTGGCGCGCCAACTGTTGCACATGAGCTTTTTGAGCACATGTGCAGTAACGTGAGTATTACAGGTTGAAAGTAAATGCGTTCACTTGAGCGCAATTGAATTTAACGCATTTTGGAAAAGCGTGACTTAAGAGCTCTGGTTGACTTTAATGCAAGACAAAAAAGTGGAAAAAATACTTAAAAAATACACTTAATAGTACAGTTGCTCTCATAATAACACTGTTTAATAAAAATGATTTAAAATGATATTGCATAAAAAAGTTATAAGAAATCAAACATAAGAGCTTTGACATAGAGATACATACATATACATGTCTAAATATGTATATGTATGTATATATATATGTGTGTGTGTTTATGTATTTATATGTGTATGTATGTATTTACAAACATACAATAAATACACATATAAACACATAAATACATACGTATATATATATGTGTGTGTGTGTTTATGTATTTATATGTGTATGTATGTATTTACAAACATACAATAAATACACATATAAACACATAAATACATACGTATATATATATATGTGTGTGTGTTTATGTATTTATATGTGTATGTATGTATTTACAAACATACAATAAATACACATGCTTTGGATCTATTTGCACTAAAGTGGCTGAAAACATGAAAAATGATATTTATGCAATATTCATATTTAATAAAGTGTTTCTGTATGTACTGTAAATATTTCACATTTTAATGTCCTTCAGGAGTCTATGGGGGAATATGTTAACTTGGTCGGGCTATTAAAGGGAGACTGAAACCACATTTTTTCTTTCATGATTCAGATAGAGCATGCAATTTTAAGCAACTTTCTAATTACTCCTATTATCAAAGTTTCTTCATTCTCTTGGTATCTTTATTTGAAAAGCAAAAATGTAAGTTTAGATGCCGACCCATTTTTGGTGAACAACCTGGGTTGTTCTTGCTGATTGGTGGATAAATTCACCCACCAATAAACAAGTGCTGTCCAGAGAGCTGAACCAAAAATTGTCTGGCTGCTTAGCTTAGATGCCTTCTTTTTTAAACAACGATAGCAAGAGAATTAAGAAAAATTGATAAAATTATTAAATTAGAAAGTTGTTCAAAATTGCATGCTTTATCTGACTCATGAAAGAAAAAATTTGGGTTCAGTGTCCCTTTAACCCCTTAAGGACTAAGGCCATTTTTCAATTTCTTTCCCTTAAGGACCAGGGCTATTTTTACATTTCTGCGATGTTTGTGTTTAGCTGTAATTTTCCTCTTACTCATTTACTGTACCCCCACATAAGATACCATTATTTTCATCATATCTTATAATTTATTATTAAAAATGTTATAAAATATGAGGAAAAAATGGAAAAAACACACATTTCTAACTTTGACCCCCAAAATCTGTTACACATCTACAACCACCAAAAAACAACCATGCTAAATAGTTTCTAAATTTTGTCCTGAGTTTAGAAATACCCAATGTTTACATAGTTATAGGGCAATAAGTACAAGTAGCACTTTGCTATTTCAAAACCACTTTATCTCAAAATGAGCGATAGTTACATTGGAACCCTGATATCTGTCAGGAATACCTGAATATCCCTTGACAAGTATTGTAGGGAGCTTGCAAGGTTAATTTTAGCTTTAGCATAGAGATCAGCCTCTTACCTGACACATCACACCCCAGGATCCCCCCAAACAGCTCTCTAACCCTCCCCCTCTACCTTACTGGGAGCCAACTCTCTTGTAAATCTCCAGTTTTAGCTATATGTAAAATGCCTCCTATGCATCTACAGTATTTATTACAAATATGGTACAGAAAGAGGTGAGGGGCATTCAAGGGGGTCACATCTCTACTGTTTACTTATGTTATTGGCAACCAAAAAGATACAGTAATTGATTTGTATATTACTGGCAGCCAAGGGGTAAAATGACTGCTTCATTGAGAAAAATATACATAGTAGGATTAAGAGTGTGCCTTGGTGGAGGGAAAGTCATTGTGTGACCCCACAGACCAGCATGCCCCAGTCTCCTACAGATTTTCCAGTATTGTTGTGGAGGACATCTTGCAAAACTACTCCTGAATGGGCTTTACTCATGTGTTTAACCCCTTTGCAGAATCAGTAAATAAAATACATGTGTGAATTAGGGCATTAGAATATCACTTTACCACTCCTGTTATATCACCTCTCCTCCATGATTCTGTGTGTTGGCATCCAGACCCTGATCTAAACTTACATCACTATTTAAAGGGACATGAAAACCCATTTTTTTTGTTTCATGATACAGACAGAACATGCAATTTTAAATAACTTTCCAATTTATTTATGTTATCGAATTTGTTTTGTTTTCTTTATATCCTTTGTTGAAAAACATACATAGGTATGCTCAGAAGCTGCTGATTGGTGGCTGCACATATATACCTCTTGTCATTGGCTTTCATCTAGCTCCCAGTAGTGCATTGCTGCTCCTTCAACAAAGGATACCAAGAGTAAAGTTGTTTAAAATTGTATGATCTGTCTGAAAACAAACAAACAAAAAACAAAACAAAGCACAAAACAGATTCAAGTGTAGATTTATTAAACAATAAATACATGCAAATAAAAATGTACTTACAAGAAGTGCATAAGTAAAATACCTAAAGTGACAGACTGAGTCCACACAGAACTGTTGGAAAAGCCACAGAAAATAGCTGGAAAATGTCTCCCTTACACCGGCTTTCTCTCAGGGGTATCAGGATCCCCACTGGAGCTGCGGTCGCTGGATGGGCAAGTTCCATTTGGGCAAGCTGTGAGGATATCCCTCAGATGGAAAGCAGCTGTCTTAATAACCCCAACACGGTTCTCCCGGTTGCCGCCGGGCTTTCTCAAGAGGATTTAGTAGTGTAAAGAAGACATCTTCCAACAGTACTGTGTGGACTCAGTCTGTCACTTAAGGTGTTTTACCTATGCACTTCTTGTAAGTACATTTTTATTTGCGTATATTTGTTGTTTAATAAATCTACACTTGAATCCGTTTTGCGCTTTGTTTTTTTCTTTTTTCTACAAGTACTGTCTTGATTTACAGCCGTGTGAAGAGAGCATGGTTCAAAGGGAGCGGCACTACTGGATTCTTTTCATAGATCTTTGAAAACGGAGAAAGAACTGGCTAACTACAAATCACATTCGGTGTTAATTTATAATTAAGCTACTGTGTTTGCCATTTTGCTTTCAGCAAGAATACCTTTTGGACTATACATTTATTCAAAGACTGTGCAGTTTTATCTGAATTATATTTAGGGTGCAGACTAAGCGCTGATGTTTTTTTGTTTTTTGATCTATCTGAATCATGAAATAAAAAAAATAGGTTTCACATCCCTTTAACCCTTATGCACTAGATTTTGCCTATTAACATGTTGAAATTTTGTTAATAGCACAATTGATTCCAACCCTGAATGCTATTAACATTCTAGTATTTAATAATAAGCCAACCATTAGCACAGATGGATTGAATTCTGGTCAACCAACTGTGTCCAAACAGATATATATATATCTGAGGCTCAGCAATTGAAAACTCCTTGGTTTGAGAGAAGATGCTAAACCCACCTCCTTTACCTCATTATGCTTAGCTGACCCCATTTTGTATAATTATCATTCTTCTTTCACTAAAACAAGTTCAGATGGGAAGTATATGCACAAACAACATATTTGCAAATGTTATGGCTTCTACAAGCAAGTATGCAAAATAGCAGACCTCCCTCTCCCCTTTTAAACAAAATCCTGATATATTCCTGATGCAGCTGCACACTCTGAAGCATTTTACATGATCCAGAGGGTGCAATTACATTTGTTTAATTTGCATTCAAAACAGACACCCCACAGCTAGACCAACTATCTTGCTTATGAGAAGGTTCAGAGATCAGAAAGCTAACATCAGGATTTTACGTTGGGATACCCTTTTTTTCCCTTAGTGTCAGACAGGTTGTAGGCATGTGCACCATTGCATGTTGACCTCGTGTACCAAATTCTAGTTCACACATTCTCTAGTAGTCCATTGGAATCAAAACTGTCTCTTTTGCTCTAACCTAGCAATTAAAAAAAATAACCCCTATTGTGATTTATCTGAAAAATGACAGTTTTCTTTCCAGGCTATAAATAACATCCCAAATTAAACCCACAATTTGGACAGAGCTATTCAGCACTTCATTGGTTACCTACAGTGCCAGGAGCAAGATAAGTAATTATTATATTATATATTCAAGTACCTGAAGTCATTGTTTGACTTTTTATTTTTTCAATCTTTGGCTGACAGTACACGCATAAATTAAAATTATGCTGAACTATATATAGCCTTGAAAATTTATACCACCTATGGCATGTTGTGAAAAATGAGAGAACATTCACATTGCTGAAGTGTAATTAGGCAACGGAATCTTCTATTAAAATGGAAAGGATTTGTATGCCTAATTTCATGTGCAACATCCAGAAAGCGGAGATTCAAAATAACAAAAAACAAAACTAATAAGCTTCAAAATATTCAGGTGCCCATAGGAATTCTTCACACAGTATCAATAAATTTAATTATTTTCTTTATATCATTTGGTTTGAGAAAGAATGTGACATGTAATTAGTAGCTAAATAGCATCAGTTTCCTTCTGGTAATTTACTGCAGCTAATTTTGTTAATAAGAACTGTAATTGTTTTATGCTCATTCTGTATGTAAAGTTTACCTAATACTAGGACCAATATAGAGCTGAAAATGAAGATATTTTTTAAGAAATCAGTGCCATTATTAAACATAATAGGAATGCAGAGTCAGAGGAACGCATATCTCCTGTGGGCTTATTTCACTTTTATATTCATGGCTGGATAAGGTTATTATGAAAGACTATTCGTGTGATGATTGAAAAAAAAAAAAAAGCATGAACTGAGATCTGGAGCCCTTGCTGATTTCTACAGATTTTATGGAAATTACCTCTCAGTTTCATTTGCCTTTGCAGATCATTAACCACTTCACTGCTGTACTTAGATTTTGTTGGTGTGTCTGCGTAGCAAAGAAAAAGTTAACAATATACAATATATAAAATAATTTGCTACATATTGAAAATATGTCCAAAATATGGATCCACATTTGTCAAATCTGGAATCAATTGGATTTCTCAGAGGAGATTATATTGGTTGTGCCTATTATCAACTAAACCATCATTAGCAAAAAAAAAAAAAGAAACAGATTAGACTATATTGGGTTGGGGTCTACTCTACCACATCCATTATGCTATATTTATTTTGGTTTACATTTTTCTACCATTAAATTAATAAACATTTGTTTTTGTCTGTAAAAAATGATGTTTGACCCACAATTCCTGGAGAGATCAAAAAGCAAATTCAGTAACCTAGGTTTTCAAAAGCAATTTACATTATTTTGTTAACCAAGGTTGCTGAATTTGCTTTTTGACTTCTCTAGGAGGCAACTCAGGGGTGTATTACAGCTTTGGCTTGCAACAATCTTGGCTGCCCTCACTTACTACTGCCACCTTATTTGCTGCTGCCAGGTGCAACTAAACTTTGGCGCAGTGCGGCTGGATACTTTTTAGGCCACACACAGGTAAGAAGGGAGGTAAGTGGGTGTGGCTTATAGCACGCTTCAGGACTTCTTAGTTGCTGTAGTAGCTAGTAACACACCCAATTTTACTGCTGGCAATCTTGCTGCTTCTTGTTAGATTTGCCAAAGCCTGGAGGCACTTGTGGAGCTGAATACTCAAAGATTGTGGGTGTAAGTACTGCTGCTGGCTGGGGAAACTATGTTGTACTTCTCCAGCATTTCTGATACAGCCTCATCTGCCCGGCCCTGGAGTACTTCAGCACAATATGGGTGAGTGCATATATATATATAAATATATATGAAAAAAAGAATGTCATGTTACACCATGACCGAAAAATATATTATGGCTAAAAAAGGCCTAAAACAGGGGTAGGGGGGAGAGCAGCACAAAACCACAAGGGCAACTGGAAGTAACAGATAAAAAGATAGTTAAAAAAAAGTCAAAAATGCAATCCAATGAGAGTAAAATAAAACACACTTTATTGTAATATCAGAAACCCCCCGGCAGAAGGGTTAAAGGTAAAAGTCTGACCGGTTTCGGTCAAATGACCGTACTCATAGGCCCCTATTTATTAACCTGTCAACTTACTTGCATTCAATGGCACCAATACGCTCACCTAAGATCGCCGCGGACCTGAATACGTTCTCCAAAGTTACCAAAAAAGCTGTCAAAAAGCCGCGCACCAAGTACGGGGCGATGAGCAGCGGACTGTTGTTAACTAACAGTCATCGATCTCGCTGCTCTTTGGCTTTTTCCCACCAGCTTTATTGGTACCCTCTCACTAAACACCCACACTATACTATACTGTTTTACCCCTATCCCTCCAGTCCCGGACCTCACCAAAACTAAATAAAGTTATTAACCCCTAAACCGCTGCTCCCGGAGCCCACTGCCACCTACATTATACTTATTAACCCCTAATCTGCTGCCCCCTACACCGCCGCCACCAACATTATGTTATTAACTCCTAATCTGCCGTCCCCTACACCGCCGCCACCTACATTATGTTATTAACCCCTAATCTGCCGTCCCCAACGTCACCGCCACTATATTAAATTTATTAACCCCTAAACCTAAGTCTAACCCTATCACACCCTAACTTAAATTTAAATAAATATAAATAAAATTACTATCATTAACTACATTATTCCTATTTAATACTAAATACTTACCTATAAAATAAACCCTAAGATAGCTACAATATAACTAATAGTTACATTGTATCTAGCTTAGGGTTTATTTTTATTTTACAGGCAAGTTTGTATTTATTTTAACTTGGTGCAATAGTTATTAAATAGTTATTAACTATTTAATAACTACCTAGCTAAAATAAATACAAAAGTACCTGTAAAATAAAACCTAACCTAAGTTACAATAACACCTAACACTACACTACAATTAAATAAATTACATAAATTAAATACAATTAACTAAATTAAATACAATAACCTAAATGAAATTAAATTAGCTAAAGTACAAAAACAAACAAACACTAAATTACAGAAAATAATAAACAAATTACAGAAATTTAAACTAATTACACCTAATCTAATAGCCCTATCAAAATAAAAAAGCCCCCTCCAAAATAAAAAAAAACCCTAGCCTAAACTAAACTACCAATAGCCCTTAAAAGGGCCTTTTGCGGGGCATTGCCCCAAAGTAATCAGCTCTTTTACCTGTAAAAAAAATACAAACAACCCCCCAACAGTAAAACCCACCACCCACACAACCAACCCCCCAAATAAAAAAAAACTAACTAAAAAAAACCTAAGCTCCCCATTGCCCTGAAAAGGGCATTTGGATGGGCATTGCCCTTAAAAGGGCAGTTAGCTCTTTTGCAGCCCAAAGCCCTAACCTAAAAATAAAACCCACCCAATACACCCTTAAAAAAAAACCTAACACTAACCCCCTGAAGATCGACTAACCGGGAGACGTCTTCATCCAAGCCGTGCAGAAGTGGTCCTACAGACGGCAGAAGTCTTCATCCAGACGGCATCTTCTATCTTCATCCCTCCAGCGCAGAGCATCCTCTTTGGCCGACAACTACCCGACAAATGAAGGTTCCTTTAAGTGATGTCATCCAAGATGGCGTCCATTAGATTCCGATTGGCTGATAGAATTCTATCAGCCAATCGTAATTAAGGTAGAAAAAATCCTATTGGCTGATGCAATCAGCCAATTGGATTGAACTTCAATCCTATTGGCTGATTGGGACAGCCAATAGAATGCAAGCTCAATCCTATTGGCTGTTCCAATCAGCCAATAGGATTGAAGTTCAATCCTATTGGCTGATTGCATCAGCCAATATGATTTTTTCTACCTTAATTCCGATTGGCTGATAGAATTCTATCAGCCAATTGGAATCTAAAGGACGCTATCTTGGATGATGTCACTTAAAGGAACCTTCATTTGTCGGGTAGTTGTTTGCCGAAGAGTATGCTCTGCGTTGGATGTCTTGAAGATGGACCCGCTCCGCGCCGGATGGATGAAGATGATGGATGAAGATAGAAGATGCCGTCTGGAGGACCACTTCTGCCCGTCTGGAGGACCACTTCTGCCCGTCTGGAGGACCACTTCTGCCCGGCTTGGATGAAGATGTCTCCCGGTAAGTTGATCTTCAGGGGGTTAGTGTAAGGTTTTTTTTAAGGGTGTATTGGGTGGGTTTTATTTTTAGGTTAGGGCTTTGGGCTGCAAAAGAGCTAACTGCCCTTTTAAGGGCAATGCCCATCCAAATGCCCTTTTCAGGACAATGGGGAGCTTAGGTTTTTTTAGTTAGTTTTTTTTTTTAGGGGGGTTGGTTGTGTGGGTGGTGGGTTTTACTGTTGGGGGGGTTGTTTGTATTTTTTTCAGGTAAAAGAGCTGATTACTTTGGGGCAATGCCCCGCAAAAGGCCCTTTTAAGGGCTATTGATAGTTTAGTTTAGGCTAGGGTTTTTTTTATTTTGGGGGGGCTTTTTTATTTTGATAGGGCTATTAGATTAGGTATAATTAGTTTAAATTTCTGTAATTTGTTTATTATTTTCTCTAATTTAGTGTTTTTTTTGTACTTTAGCTAATTTAATTTAATTTAGGTTATTGTATTTAATTTAGTTAATTGTATTTAATTTAGTTAATTTATTTAATTATAGTGTAGTGTTAGGTGTTATTGTAACTTAGGTTAGGTTTTATTTTACAGGTACTTTTGTATTTATTTTAGCTAGGTAGTTATTAAATAGTTAATAACTATTTAATAACTATTCTTCCTAGTTAAAATAAATACAAACTTGCCTGTAAAATAAAAATAAACCCTAAGCTAGATACAATGTAACTATTAGTTATATTGTAGCTATCTTAGGGTTTATTTTATAGGTAAGTAATTAGTTTTAAATAGGAATAATATAGTTAATGATAGTAATTTTATTTATATTTATTTAAATTAGATTTAAGTAAGGGGGTGTTATGGTTAGACTTAGGTTTAGGGGTTAGTAAATTTAATATAGTGGCGGCGACGTTGGGGACGGCAGATTAGAGGTTAATAACATAATGTAGGTGGCGGCAGTGTAGGGGGGCAGATTAGGGGTTAATAAGTATAAGGTAGGTGGCGGCGGTGTAGTGGCAGCAGATTAGGGGTTAATAAGTATAATGTAGGTGGTGGCGGTGTAGGGGGCGGCAGATTAGGGTTGTTTAGACTCGGGGGTTATGTTAGGGTGTTAGGTGTAAACGTAACTTTATTCTCCCATAGGAATCAATGGGATATCGGGCAGCAGCAAACTTGAGCTTTCGCTGTTTTCAGACTCCCATTGATTCCTATGGCATCCGCCGCCTCCAGGGCGGCGGATTGAAAACCAGGTACGCTGGGCCAGAATAGTGCCGAGCGTACCTGGTAGAAGTTTGTTAACTTGCAAAAGTAGTCAGATAGTGCCGAATTTGCATTCGGAACATCTGTAATGACGTAAGCATCGATCTGTGTCGGACTTTGACCGGCGGATCGTATGTTACGTCACAAAATTCTACTTTTGCCAGTCTGTAGGGTTTGATAAATAAGGGGAATCAGGCTCGCCACAATTACGCTGCGGAATTCCAGCTTATTTGCGGTTGACGGCTTGATAAATAGGCCCCATAGACTCAGTTTTCCTTTCAACGGATTCTTTGCTTTTTCTTGATAAAAAGATAGGCAGCTGGTAATGAGAAACTTTAGGGGTACCTACACTGATGCCAGGCAACTACTTACAAGTGAGGGTGCAGAGCTCTACTGTACCCAAGAAATCTGAAATGAATCACAGGAACTCCCCAACAGATGCCTGAAAACTTAGCTGCTGAGGAACAGGCAACAAGCAATTAATTTAACAAAAGGAAAGACAATTCCATGAATATAGAAGGTTTGCAAATGAGCATAGAACTTGGCAAATAAGCTCGGCAGATGAGTTTGTTTAAAAGTTAAAATGTTTTCTGTTATTTTATGTTTCCTCAAAATTGTTAAAACTAAGGGCCAGGTTACAAGTGGCGCGCTATTTAGCGCTTTCACTTGCACGCTAACATCACCAGAAGTAAACTTTAAATGCACATGGGTTAACGGGCGAATTACAAGTAAGTGTTTTGCATGTGAGTGAAAACCAACACGCGCTAACTTCAGGACTTTGGATATCGCAGCCGTGCTTTTTCTCCCCATAGACTCTTTTTTTTTATTGAGGCAAAAAAATATTTACAAAACTTGAATGTTCTAATCATATAAGTAACATAGAAGAAGAGAACCTATGTAACCAATAAGAATTTAATTTAGTGCATTAATCAATAAAAAGATTATCAAACACATTTAATTTATTATATATTGCTTTTATTTTCATAATATAACCCAGACTGTTCACCCTTTGTGCATACCATTAGATTATATTGTACAGAAGAAAATTACATTTCTCTCTTTCTTCCCCTCCAATCCTTATAATACATTTTTCTTCACCAAATAATAAGCATCCAAAAGTGCCTGTTCAACATTATATATATATATATAATAAAATTATGATATTATGCATCCTATACAAACATAGGTTGATTACAACTATTAAGAAAAAAAGGAAGAATTCAGTTAATTCTTGTGTAACTAAAATAACAAAAAACAACATATTCTCAAACATCTCTCTTGTCAAGCCCTACACACAGCCATTCCCCTCTGATATTAGCTTTCAATATGAAGGATGGATTCTTAAAAGGAAGAATAACTTGTTTCTGTACATTGATACCCAGTGATTTTATATAAACTTCCCATTTTCCCCAAAAATGTATTTCTTATATTACAACTCTAATTGGGTTTATAGTTGTTCTAAAAAGAGCTGCCTCAATATTATACTTTTAAATTCAGAGAATTTAGGCTCTTTATGGGATTTCCAATGTTTTAGAATAATTTTCACGTGAGAAAAATAGCTGTTTTAAACAAAAATGCAACATTACCACGTTCTTCAAAAGACGACATGAAGAAAATATTTGACCTAGAGAAACATACTGTATATAACTTTTTTTTAAAATTTTAGTTGCCCAAAAAAGAGATCTTGCTCCAAAACCTTTGTTTTACTTAGCAATATCAAAAAATAATAATAATTATCTGCTTTCATAAATTTACACTTTATACAACATACTTTGACAGGGTCTTCCAACCAGCGTGAAAAGAAGACACGTATAATATAGGTCTGATAAAGTAATTTAAGTTGTTGTTCTCTGTACATTTCCCCTTTCATTGATTTATATGGTTTTTTAACATTGGTCTTTCTTTTTGGAGTCCACCAAATCCCATTTTATTTTAAGAAATTTCTTGTTACTCTCCTCCTGTAGTTTTAATAATAAACTGTATATATTTGGAGTAGACAAGTTACCTTGCTGAAACAGCTTACAAATAGAACTCACGTCAAGGTTATCCGATTCAATCTTTCTTAGCTTTAAAAGGTCTTCAATATAGTGTTACATTTGTAAATATGAAAAAATGCTTATTTGTAATCCTATACTCTCTCTAACATTGATCGAAAGACTTGTGCTCAATGTCTACTAATTGAGCAACATATTTTTCTCCACACTGAGCCCAATTATCAAGTCTCATAGAGTCACAGCCTTCAATAGTCAGAATTGCCCCTGATAGTTAAAAATGAAGATGCCATATAATTAATACCAGAACTTAGACACATTCTCTGCCACGTCCATATTGATTCTTTAAAAGTCATGCTTAGTCCAATATTTTTTGGTAATCTTTTTATCGGAATATGAGGAAGTGCTTTTAATGAAAATGGTGCAACAATAGACTTTTCTAATCCTAACAATGTAAAATGGCCTTTAATGGCCTTTCTCCACAAACCAATTAAAAACATATTTAGCAGTCATGGCGATATTATATTTTTCAAAATCTGGGAGTGCTCAACCAAACTTTTTTTCCTGCACTCAACCTATTAATTGATATTCTAGGTCTCTGCTTTTTACAAATAAATTGCGTAATATATTGGTTTATTATATGTATGCATTTTTTTAAAAAGTAAAAGGGGCAAAACTTGGAAGACATATAAAAATTTAGGAAAACAATCATCTTGATTAAATTAATTCTACCCATTAAAGAGATAGGGAGGTTTATCCATCTATCAACATCCTTTTTTAATGAATAAATCAACAGTGATATTTAATTTATACCAGTGTTTGGAGCATAGTTAAAATTTCAGATCCGAATAGGAGAATGCCTCCTGTGGGGATACCATATTTTTAACTAACCACATAATTTCAGTTTTAGACTTATTCACACTAAAGCTTGTGAATGATTTAAAATTGGCCAAGACATCAATGATGATTAGTAAGTTATTTTGAAGGGTTTTAGTGAAAATCAGTAAATCATCAGCATAAATAGCCTGCTTGACCTTCTCATTTCCTAGACTAATTCCTTCTATCATATACCTTAAATATAGAGCAAGAGTTTTTAATGATAAATTAAACAGCAAGGGAGAATTAGGACACCCCTGACGTGTCCCTTGGGATAATATAAAGCAATCCGATTGAGTCATATTGGTAAATAAAGAAGTTAATGGGGAGCTATATAGATATTGAATGACATTAAAAACATTTCCCTGTATGCCAAATGTATTTGTTGTTGTAAGCACGTGGTCCCATATCTAGGAATTAAATGTTTTCTGTATATCCACAGTAATTATAGTTGCATCCCTTACAAGATGCTTCTTTCGTTTTCTAAATATTTCATATTGATTTAATACTAATTTTAGTTTCCTAATGATCATAATCAATGTTCTTCCCTTTATAAAGCCAGTTTGGTCTGGATTAATAAGGTCAGGCATGACAACTTGCAGCCTTGTTGCTATTTGTGTTAAGATTTTATAATCCACATTTAACAGGTATATTGGTCTATAAGAATTCATTATATCATGTTCTTTTTCTTGCTTTAGTAATAAGACTATCCTAGACTCATTAAAAACCTTATTTAGTATCAGATTCATTTTGTCATCTAAAATTTTGTTCAGCTCTCCAGGCAAGCCATCCGGGCCCAGGACTTTGTTAAGGGCCAGATTTTTTATTGCTGTTCTGACCTCCTCAAACTGCATTGGGAGGTTTAATATCTTAAGTTTATATTCTGGAATCACAGGTAATGTCACCCTATTCCAGAATCTTTTTTTTTTGAACATCTACAGGCTTGAGTATGATTGACACTTCTATCTTTCACCTAGATTATGAGTTTTGCCCTAGTCACGTGGGGGGTGAAACGCGTGTCGGCAGTGACGTACATGGAGGGAACGGCTCAGCCTTGAAACAAGCAAGTTTGATACTATGTTGCACCTGGAGGAAACAACGTTGGTGGTTTCATTTATGATACATAATATCTGACTTTCGGTGTCCTGGTGATCTGTGCTAACCCATGCCGTGTGTCTTTGGAACAGAGACACTGAATTCTTACCCCTCTGGATACGTAAATATATGGCTAACCTTTTAAAAGCACTTAATTCTGTCTTGAATGGACGGTACTAACTAAAGGTGTTCTGGCAAACCGAAAAAGTCTAGGAACAGCTATCTCATCTGAATTGTGCTCCTGGAAATAGTATACGATTACAGCAGCTCCCTTTTCAGGAGAACTTTAACATATTGTGCACAACTGTAGTTACTGATTCTGTTACTACAAATTTCTCTCTTTAAAAATAAGTGTGTATTAAATTTAAGGGTCTACATTCTAATCCTGTATATGAGGTTTAAACTAGGTTAATTACTATACCTGGTGCATTCTTTAATATTTTTACAGCCTGACTCCCCAATTTGTGTATATAATTCCCTTCCTGACATTGTTGATGTTTTGGATTTAGATAAGATAAATGTATCCATAAAAATAAATAAAGAGGGAGTATATAATAAAGCAAAACCTACATATTCTCTTCTTACCGTGTGTATATAAGTTGCAATAATTTTCTTTTTCACAACCTTTCTTACTCACAGGTGACCCAATATGCCATCTAAACCTCTGAGTAGAATTTTTTTTTAAACCCCGTTAAACTTTGTGTAAACAAGTTTAATTAATTTAGTAATCCCTATATATGAATTCAAGACTAACACCTTGTTGATATCAAGGGGCAGATTGAAATGCTTGTGCAATGCCGCCCCCTGCACATTCTTTGCCAATCAGCTACTATCTAGGGGTGTCAATCATCCCGATCATATCTGATTGGGATGATTGCAGTCCGAACCTAAAAGGTGGCAGACGAGTTAAAGAGCGGCGGTGTAATGACCACTGCTTCTTAACTTAAGCTTCCAGCGAGCTTTAAACTTCAGGGGTAGATTGCAGCATCCGCTGCTTGATAAATCTACCCAAAATACTCTGCTTATCGTGCATATATAAATTCCATAAATTTTCTTAATCATTAAACACAAGCCTTGAAAATCTGAGGCTCTTAGTTGGTAGAGAAAGCAAAGAAAGGACTATATATTCAAAACAAAAGCCTTAGTAATACAGATTGGCATCTATTTATTAAGCCGTCAACCGCAAATACGCTGGAATTCCGCAGCGTATTTGTGGCGAGCCTGATTCCCCTTAGTTATCAAACCCTACAGACAAGCAAAAGTAGAATTTTGTGACATAACATACGATCCACCGGACTCAGTCCGACACAGATCGATGCTTACGTCATTACAGATGTTCCGAACGCAAATTCGGCACAATCTGACTACTTTTGCTAGTTATAAAATTTCTACCAGGTACGCTCGCCACTATTCCGGCCCAGCGTACCTGGTTTTCAATCCGCTGCCCTGGAGGCGGCCGATGCCATAGGAATCAATGGGAGTCTGAAAGCAGTGAAAGCTCATGTTCGCTGCTGCCCGATATCCCATTGATTCCTGTGGTAACGTTTACACCTAACACCCAAACATGTACCCCGAGTCTAAACACCCCTAATCTGCCCCCCCTACACCGCTGCCACCTACATTATACTTATTAACCCCTAATCTGCCGCCCCTGACACCGCCGCCACCTACATTATACTTATTAACCCCTAATCTGCCGCCCCTGACACCGCCACCACCTACATTATGTTATTAACCCCTAATCTGCTGCCCCTGACACTGCCGCCACCTACAGTATACTTATTAACCCCTAATCTGCCCCCCCTACATCGCCGCCACCTACATTATACTTATTAACCCCTAATCTGCCGCCCCTGACACAGGCGCCACCTACATTATACTTTTTAACCCCTAATCTTCCCCCCCTACATCGCCATCACCTACCTACATTTATTAACCCCTAATCTGCCGTCCCCAATGTCGCCGCCACTATATTAAATTTATTAACCCCTAAACCTAAGTCTAACCTAACCCTAACCCCCACTAACTTAAGTATATTTAAATAAATCTAAATAGATATTCCTATCATTAACTAAATTATTCCAATTTAAAACTAAATACTTACCTATAAAATAAACCCTAAGATATCTACAATATAAATAATAGTTACATTGTATCTAGCTTAGGGTTTATTTTTATTTTACAGGCAAGTTTGTATTTATTTTAACTAGGTAGAATAGTTACTAAATAGTTATTAACTATTTAATAACTACCTAGTTAATATAAAGACAAATTGACCTGTAAAATAAAACCTAACCTAAGTTACAATTACACCTAACACTACACTATAATTAAATTAATTCCCTAAATTAAATATAATTAAATAAAATTAAATAAAATTATCTAAAGTACAAAAAAAACAAACACTAAATTACAGAAAATAATAAACAAATTACAAGATTTTAAAACTAATTACACCTAATCTAATCCTACTAACAAAATAACCCCCCCCCAAAAATAAAAAAAAAGCCATACCCTACACTAAATTACAAATAGCCCTTAAAAGGGCCTTTTGAGGGGCATTGCCCCAAAGTAATCAGCTCTTTTACCTGTAAAAAAAAGTACAAATCCCCCCCCAACATTAAAACCCACCACCCACACAACCAACCCTACTCTAAAACCCACCCAATACCCCCTTAAAAAAACCTAACACTAACCCCTTGAAGATCACCTTACCGGGAGAAGTCTTCACCCAACCGGGCCGAAGTCCTCAACGAAGCCGGCAGAAGTGATCCTCCAGACGGGCAGAAGTGGTCCTCCAGACGGGCAGAAGTCTTCATCCAGATGGTATCTTCTATCTTCATCCATCCGGCGCGGAGCGGCTCCATCTTCTAGACATCCGACTCGGAGCATCCTCTTCTTTCGACGTCTTCTTGAACAATGACGGTTCCTTTAAGTGACATCATCCAAGATGGCGTCCCTTCAATTCCGATTGGCTGATAGAATTCTATCAGCCAATCAGAATTAAGGTAGGAAAAATCCTATTGGCTGATGCAATCAGCCAATAGGATTGAAGTTCAATCCTATTGGCTGATCCAATCAGCCAATAGAATTGAGCTCGCATTCTATTGGCTGATTGGAACAGCCAATAGAATGCAAGCTCAATCCTATTGGCTGATTGGATCAGCCAATAGGATTGAACTTCAATCCTATTGGCTGATTGCATCAGCCAATAGGATTTTTCCTACCTTAATTCTGATTGGCTGATAGAATTCTATCAGCCAATCAGAATTGAAGGGACACCATCTTGGATGACGTCACTTGAAGGAACCGTCATTGTTTAAGAAGACGTCGGATGAAGAGGATGCTCCAAATCGGATGTCTAGAAGATGGAGCCGCTCCGCGCCGGATGGAAGAAGATAGAAGTTGCCACTTTGCCCGGCTTGGATGAAGACTTCTTCTGGCTTCGTTGAGGACTTCGGCCCGGTTGGGTGAAGACTTCTCCCGGTAAGGTTATCTTCAAGGGGTTAGTGTTAGGTTTTTTTAAGGGGGTATTGGGTGGGTTTTAGAGTAGGGTTGGTTGTGTGGGTGGTGGGTTTTAATGTTGGGGGGGCATTTGTACTTTTTTTACAGGTAAAAGAGCTGATTACTTTGGGGCAATGCCGTGCAAAAGGCTCTTTTAAGGGCTATTTGTAACATAGTGTAGGGTAGGGCTTTTTTTTATTTTGGGGGGGCTTTTTTATTTTGTTAGGGGGATTAGATTAGGTGTAATTAGTTTAAAAATCTTGTAATTTGTTTATTATTTTCTGTAATTTAGTGTTTGTTTCTTTTGTACTTTAGATAATTTTATTTAATTGTATTTAATTTAGGGAATTAATTTAATTATAGTGTAGTGTTAGGTGTAATTGTAACTTAGGTTAGGTTTTTTTTTACAGGTCAATTTGTATTTATTTTAACTAGGTAGTTAGTAAATAGTTAATAACTATTTAGTAACTATTCTACCTAGTTAAAATAAATACAAACTTGCCTGTAAAATAAAAATAAACCCTAAGCTAGATACAATGTAACTATTAGTTATATTGTAGCTAGCTTAGGGTTTATTTTATAGGTAAGTATTTAGTTTTAAATAGGAATAATTTAGTTAATGATAGGAATTTTATTTAGATTTATTTAAATTATGTTTAAGTTAGTGGGGGTTAGGGTTAGACTTAGGTTTAGGGGTTAATAAATGTAGGTAGGTGGCGGCAGTGTGTGTGTGGGGGCAGATTAGGGGTTAATAAGTACAATGTAGGTGGAGGTGGTGTAGGGGGCGGCAGATTAGGGGTTAATAAGTATAATGTAGGTGGCGGCAGATTAGGGGTTAATAAGTATAATGTAAGTGCCGGCGGTGTAGGGGGCGGCAGATTAGGGGTTAATAAGTATAATGTAGGTGGGGGTGGGCTCCGGGAGCGGCAGTTTAGACGCTAAACACTTTATTTAGTTGTGGCGGGGTCCGTGAGTGGCGGTTTATGGGTTAATACATTTATTAGAGTTGCGGTGGGCTCCGGGAGCGGCGGGATAGGGGGTAAAAAGTATAGTATAGTGTGGGTGTTTAGTGACAGGGTACCAATAAAACTGGGAAAAAGCCGAAGAGCAGCAAGATCGATGACTGTTCATTAACAACAGTCCGCTGCTCATCGCACCGTACTTGGTGCGCGGCTTTTTGACAGCTTTTT
This sequence comes from Bombina bombina, assembly GCF_027579735.1. Classification (NCBI taxonomy): domain Eukaryota; kingdom Metazoa; phylum Chordata; class Amphibia; order Anura; family Bombinatoridae; genus Bombina; species Bombina bombina. Next base: position 71,133,308 of record NC_069504.1, on the reverse strand, counting down.
TGATAATTTTGGAGAACATATTCAGGTCCGCGGCAGCGATGTTATGCAAACTTAGGCGAGCGTATTGGTGCCGTCGAATGCAAGTAAGTTGACGGCTTGATAAGTAGATGCCATTGTCTTATTCTCGTGTGTATATAAGTTCCAATCATTTTCTTTTCCAAAACCTTTCTAACTCACTGATGAACCAATATACCACCTACATCTCTGAGTACAGATTCATTTTAACCCCTTAACACTTTGTGTAGACAGATCACATTATTTTAGTAATCCCTATATATACATTCAAAACTAACAACTTGGTGATACATGTACTCTGCTTATCGTGTATGTATAAATTCCATACATTTTATTTTCCCCATACTTTTTCTCCAAAACTCTTCTGGCCCGATTTATTATTGTGCGAGCGGACATGATATTGCGGATCATGTACGCTGCACATCGATAAATACAGACAGCATACGCTCTCAGCATGTATCATTGCACCAGCAGTTCTTGTGAACTGCTGGTGCAATGCCGTCCCCTGCAGATTTGCGGCCGCTAGCAGAAGGTGTCAATCAACCCGATCGTATTCATAACTTCTGGGCATCAAGCTCCATACGGAGATTGATAAATATGCCCCTTCATCTTTGTGTACACTCTTTCAAAAAATATATTGAAATCTTAACCATTAAACACGGGCTTAAAAAAAAAAAAAAAAAAAAAAGCTAGTTGTTTTTTAGATATACTTTAGGCTAAAAAGGCAGAACGTTCAGTTGTGTCCAATACTCTCAGAGAATATTAAACTTAGGCTAACCCAGGTGAATAGGAAAGACCATTATCATTTCTTAAGAAATACAATTTTCTCCAACATATATTAAAAAACACTTTAGCGTCAATGTTTAGATGTTGCCAATATATGGTTATTTTTCAATATGACCTCCTGGTTATAGTGTCCCCTTCTTGGAGCATCCAGTCTTAAGGTTAACCAGACCAGAATGTTTTATCAACCATTGATCTTAAGAAGTTATTAAGATTAGAGTCCAGCAAAGGCCCATGTTCTGTTAGTATCAAATACTTATTTTAAATGGCACATAGCTTTTCCCCATTATAACCAGTAAATATGAAGAATCCTATATTATCATGCTTCATCTCAAGATAAAACAGAGGTCAATCTATTCAAGGACTTTTGCAATGAAAAAATAATCTCAGCGATTAATGGCTGAGTTTCCTTGTCAGGATTCAAGTTCCCACTTTATAGTTGAGATCCTGTCCCATTTTCCTGCGATAGGAGGGAGATACTGCCCAAATGTATGACTGTAAAGGGTTTAGTGATATCAGCAATTTCCACAACCTTTACTTCTTAACAAAGGCTATCCGGGGTGCTCAAATTTCCATAACAGTTCTGCAAATATTACTAGCCAATGTTGTGGCTACTGTAAACACAAATTGAAAAGTACAGGATTATATAAAGACTGCCACAAAACAGAACAGTTGTATACAAACAAATGTGCCGGCAGCGTGTAGCAGCTGTTCGTAGTGGTGTAAAGACGGTGGGCGTGGCCTTACGCATTTCGTAGGTATTCTCCCTACTTCGTCAGAGGCTACCCACTTGCTCCACCATCCGTCATTATATACGTCCGTTAACTCCACCCCTTATGAAAGTAATGTATTACTATTGGACAGGATTGGGGATATTCCACAAAACCTGATACTTGTTTTTAAGGAATGTACACTACGATAATTGACAGGTATAATGAATAACAATATTACAAACACCACAAATGGTCATCAGTAGATATAAACATTACATAAACTCACCATTGTTGTATAGCAAGCTAAGTGTGTATAGATACGTGCAAGAATACCTAAAGCAACTAAAAACGAAAAGCAACTAATAAAAATTCAAAAACACGAATACAGATTTATCCTATTGTATTCTTAAATTAGACCTTTACAAATTCATAATAAAAATTCATTGTAAATAAGCTAATAAATTGCTAAAATAATAATGATTATAGATATGCGTAAATACACAAGTGTGTTAATCAATTAATACACACATACCTCTTTATTACCCTCACATCGATCTATAACAAACTATTGCACAAGATCCTATCTATTATAACCACATAGCATACATATGTCTTCACATTAGTTAGCTTTAGTGGAATATATATATATATATATATATATATATATACACACAGAGAGAGAAGCACACTCACAGGAACAAACAACTGTCTCAATACTATTGTTAGCCTGTTCTATGGCGATTTACCACCTGGGTGCAGCTTCTTTTAGCACAGTAATGCTTTTCACAGAGAAGAACTTTCCTGTAGTATATCAGTCTGATCCCGCCTATTACAGTCAGTCCAGTGCCGAAATACCAGGAAATTCCTTTCTGAACAAGGAACACAGCAACCCCAGACGATCGTTTCGGCCTTCATTGGGCCTCGTCAGTGAAGTGCAGCCATATTCCTCTAAGCACACTGAGCAAGGAGTCCATGTCTGGTTTCCCCTTTTTCCCATAGGGAGACTAAATACACACAGAGAGAAGCACACTAACAGGAACGAACTACTGGCTCAATACTATTGTTAGCCTGTTCTATGGTGATTTACCACCTGGGTGCAGCTTCTTTTAGCCCAGTAATGCTTTTCACAGAGAAGAACTTTCCTGTAGTATATCAGTCTGATCCCGCCTTTTACGGTCAGTCCAGCTCCGAAATACCAGGCAATTCCTTTCTGAACAAGGAACACAGCAACCCCAGACGATCGGTTTCGGCCTTCATTGGGCCTCATCAGTGAAGTGTAGCCATATTTCTCTAAGCACACTGAGCAAGTAGTCCACGTCTGGTTTCCCCTTCTTCCCATAGGGAGACTAAATACACACAGAGAGAAGCACACTCACAGGAATGAACAACTGGCTCAATACTATTGTTTGCCTGTTCTATGGCGTTTTACCACCTGGGTTCAGCTTCTTTTAGCCCAGTAATGCTTTTCACAGAGAAGAACTTTCCTGTAGTATATCAGTCTGATCCTGCCTATTACGGTCAGTCCAGCGCCGAAATACCAGGCAATTCCTTTCTGAACAAGGAACACAGCAACCCCAGACGATCGTTTCGGCCTTTATTGGGCCTCGTCAGTGAAGTGTAGCCATATTCCTCTAAGCACACTGAGCAAGGAGTCCACATCTGGTTTCCCCTTTTTCCCATAGGGAGACTAAATACACACAGAGAGAAGCACACAGAAACGAACAACTGGCTCAATACTATTGTTAGCCTGTTCTATGGTGATTTACCACCTGGGTGCAGCTTCTTTTAGCCCAGTAATGCTTTTTCACATTGTTATTGAGCCAGTTGTTTGTTCCTGTGAGTGCACTCAGGGCCGGATTTACATCTCAGGTGCCTGTAGGCACAAAAACCTGAAGCGCCCCCCTAACCCCCCCCCCCCAAAAAAAAAGTGGAAAAAAATGAGGACTTTTTTTATTATTATTTAGGACAACTAAAAATAAATATTAGATGTAAAATTAAATTTTCCCTTTTATGGAGATACACAAATACACACACCAATTGCAATATTTGTTGTAATGGAAGCTACACCAAAAATCAATATTCACTTGACTCAAATGGCCATACAATTTCTATTATGTATAACAAAAACAAATCATGTTAAACTTTTAATGCAAAATATTCTAAAGAAAACCCTATTTAAAGGGACATAAAATGTGACAGTTTGCTAGGGCATTTTAATATTGCACTAGTGCTTGCACAGAAGTGTGTTAGCCTCTTGCAAAAGAGTTAAACACATAGTCAATGTCAGTTCTGAGACAGCAATACACATCTGTGCAGACCCAGATGGGCTCATAGGACATGTTTATTGACAAGCCATTAGTGTATTGCTTTTCTGGAGATGACTTTGACTATGTGCTTAACATTTTGTTGGAGTTAAACACAGTTTTGTGTAAACAATAGCAATATTAAAACTAGCAGCATGCAAGCTCATCAACAACCTGTGCAGCCAGTGGAAGAAAACATAAAATGTAGGTATTTTTCCACTACATGAAAAAAATCTTGTGAACTCTGATATTTTTGGTACAAATACACACAGATGTTACATTTATTTTGTTCTGAAATATAAATATAATATGATGTTGCTCTCAAATGAAAACATGGAATGTTGTAGATTATATGTAATCCAGGGGTCAACAAATGTGTTTAAAATTAGAAATTAGAAATTCAATTTACCACAATACAAAAATACCACACTTACTTGATAAAAGAACAGCTTAACAATTTTTAATGTGATGTGTGTGTATGTATGTATATATATATATATATATATATATATATATATATATATACACACACATACATATACATACATATACATACATACAAACAAATATGCCATGTGAGTGGTTTACACACATAGACATTTTACAGCCTTACAGTCTACATACTTTGTTGTCAAAGTGCCCTAAAGGCTGTAAATCACAATTGGCAGCTTGTAATAAAGAGCAGAGCAGCTAGTCCCACATAAACTCCAAGGCCTTTATAGAACAAAAACATTCATATTGAAGCAGAATTTAACCCCCTGGCTATAAAAATGCCCTACAGCACATAACAAGTGAATACACTGCAACCCTCTCTGGTAGCCAAGTGGTTAAAGTGCTCTGCTTGTTATGTTGTCATTCTAGGCAGCATTAGAAGCCTGTACAGTCCTAACCTGTTGTTTTGAAGCTTTCATTCCTCAACAAAAAGTGTCTGCTACACATCAGCATGGAGCTTGGCTGTGTGAGGCAACAGAAGTACATAAAATAAAAGTGAAACTAAACATGCCTGGCGAAAATGGGAGGGGTTTAGTTTTAATATTTGCCCCTCTCTCCTTTATGGCTCCCTCAACTGCTGTAACATATTCCAAATGAAACACTCGACTCTGTAAGCACCTAGCAGCACAATTCTTACTAAAATTAATGCCCTCACAGGCAGACGCCCCTCACTGCAAGGCGCCTGTAGGCACATGCCTACTGTGCCTAATGGGAAATCCGGCACTTCTCTCTGTGTGTATTTAGTCTCCCTATGGGAAAAAGGGGCAACCAGACGTGGACTCCTTGCTCAGTGTGCTTAGAGGAATATGGCTACACCTCACTGACAAGGCCAATGAAGGCCGAAACGATCATCTGGGGTTGCTGTGTTCCTTGTTCAGAGAGGAATTGCCTGGTATTTCAGCGCTGGACTGAACGTAATAGGCGGGATCAGACTGATATACTACAGGAAAGTTCTACTCTGTGAAAAGCATTACTGGGCTAAAAAGTTGCACCCAGGTGGTAAATCACCATAGAACAGGCTAACAATGTTATTGAGCCAGTTGTTCATTCCTGTGAGTGCACTTCTCTCTGTGTGTATATATATATATATATATATATATATATATATATATATATACTGTGTATATATATATATAAATATATATATGTAGAGGTATATGTCTCATTTAATGAAATAATCATTGTAAATAAGATAATAAATTGCTAAAATAATAATGATTGTAGATATGCCTAAATACACAAGTGTGTTCATCAATAAATACACACATACCTCTTTATTACCCTCACATCTATCTATAACAAACTATTGCACAAGATCCTGTCTATTATAACCACATAGCATACATATGCCTTCACATTAGTTAGCTTTAGTGGAGTATATATATATATATATATATATATATATAGTATACAAACAATTTCCAGCTCTACCCTCCAAGTATCAACCGCCTGGATGCAGAAATAAGTAATATAAATCATCCAAGCAAATGCACTCTCAGGTCTTTTCAAATAGGTTCTTTTAATGCAAACAGATTTGCTTTCAAAAGTGCGCCAAATACCGAGTGTGGAACGCATCTTGCGTTCCACCGTGATCATGTCAACCGGAAGTGATGTCACTTCCGGTTTCGCGACATGATAGAAACATATAAACATCAGTCACTTCCGGTTGACATGATCACGGTGGAACGCAAGATGCGTTCCACACTCGGTATTTGGCGCACTTTTGAAAGCAAATCTGTTTGCATTAAAAGAACCTATTTGAAAAGACCTGAGAGTGCATTTGCTTGGATGATTTATATATATATATATATATATATATATACACATATGTAGAGGTATATGTCTCATTTTAATGAAATATTCATTGTAAATAAGCTAATAAATTGCTAAAATAATAATGATTATAGATATGCGTAAATACACAAGTGTGTTCATCAATAAATACACACAAACCTCTTTATTATCAATCTATAACAAACTGTTGCACAAGATCCTATCTATTATAACCACATAGCATACATATGTCTTCACATTAGTTAGCTTTAGTGGAGTATATATATGTAGAGGTATATGTTTAATTTAATGAAATATGAAGAGGTCTTTTAGTTATATTGGTATTAACTTCCTCTCCTCCCCTTTTTTTCTAATTATACAACATACACAATTATACAGATGTTGATATGTATACAGGTGACCCTCGGTTTACAACGGTTTAATTTACAACGTTTCAGAATAACAACCTTTTTTTTCAGTCATGTGACTGCTATTGCAAAGCATTGAGAAGCAGTGCATTGATTAAAATAGAAAGTAGGTGGAGCTGTTCGCTTGTGTTGCAGCAAAGATATGCAAGCCAAGCAAGCTAAAATGAATCAGTATAACTAGACCTGAGCTATCGAGCAGTTTCATAGGAACAAGATCTTCCTGTCTATAAATCAGTCCAGATTGGAATGCATAGAAAGAATTGTTTACAGAAAAATGCAAGTAAAGTGTGTGTTGTGTTATTATTTTATTAGGTTTATAATGCTGTTTAGCATTTAAAGTCTTCATTTCAAAGCTTTAAAAATAATGTATTAGGTGTTACTTATGACAATTTTGAGAGGGGCCTGGAACCTAACTCCCTCACTTCCCATTGACTTACATTATAAACTGGGTTTCAATTTACAACGCTTTTGATTTACAACCATTCCTTCTGGAACCTAACCCCGGCGTAAACTGAGGGCTACCTGTATACAGTTTTAGCACATATTCAGATGTGCATTTTTATGTATACACTTGTAAGGTTTTTTATAGTTTTTATTACTTTTGATATTTATTTATGAAATTAACTTTTTAAGAATCGCTCTAATTTATAACTGATTTAAGTGTACACACACAAAAGTAATTTAATTAAAGTTTGGTAGATCTTGTGCAATAGTTTGTTATAGATAGATGTGAGGGTAATAAAGAGGTATGTGTATATTTATTGATGAACACACTTGTGTATTTATGCATAGCTATAATCATTATTATTTTAGCAATTTTTTAGCTTATTTACAATGAATTTTTATTATGAATTTGTGGTCTAAGTTTAGAATACAATGTGATAAATTTGTATTCATGTTTTTGAATTTGTATTAGTTCCTTTTCGTTTTTAGTTGTTTTATGTATTATTGCACGCATATATACACACTTAGCTTGCTATATAACAATGGTACGTTTATTTAACACATATTTCTAGTGATGACCGTTTGTGGTGTTTGTAATATTGTTATTCATTATACCTGTCAATTTCGTAGTGTACATTCCTTAAAAACAAGTATCAGGTTTTGTGGAATATCCCCCCTCCTGTCCAATAGTAATACATTACTTTCATAAGGGGTGGTTTTAACGGACGTATATAATGACGGATGGTGGATCAAGTGGGCAGCCTCTGACGAAGTAGGGAGAATCCCTATGAAATGCGTAAGGCCAAGCCCACCATCTTTACGCCACTGCAAACAGTCTGTGGCAGTCTGAATTAAGTTTTTAGACTTTTTATATAATCCTGTACTTTTCAATTTGTGGATGACCTGGAGGACCTGTGTGTGTACGTTTGAACATACATCTACACTCCTGAGACTTTTTGCCACTGTGGAACTCTGACGGAGAACGTTCGAGAGACCTATATGGTTCTCAGGTGCCCATATCATGCCTCATTTTGTTTGAGGTCGAATCTTGTGAGTTTTTAAATTGTGAATGTTAATAAATACATTGTATTTCTGTATGTACTGCACTTAGAGGTGTTGCGCCTTCTTTTTCTTTATATTTTTTCATTCAGCTTTTACCCGGTCTCCAGTGCCGTGATATATATGAGACAGCAACCCTGATCTTCTTAATCAGCTTTACCATTTGTAAGCAGCATATCCTTTGATTATATAGTATTCATAGTGCATACAGCATATTGAATATTCTTTGTACTATTTGTGGGGCGCTTTTTTTTTATCTGAATTGTTAGTTGACTATTGTAAACAGCCTCAACCCGCAGCAAGCCTCTGCCAGCCAGGAGATAACCGGGCCATATCTAATCGTCAACACGCTCCTGAATTACCAGGTTCTTTAACAAAGAACTCAGCTTGTTCTCCAAATCAATAATTAAACACTGAGCAATCATAGATGGTGGTGCGTGTTAAAACAATAGTCCATAACAAGTTTTTCCAAACAGAAATATCCTTGTTTTTATCAGCAATACTTATTGCTGCACAGTACCTTACGTGGTAATCTGGTTTTTCCTGCTGCAATCAAAGGTGTTGTTCCCATTTTAGTTTTCCTATCTTTAGTCATTGTCCGCCTAGGGAAAACAGGCACGTTTGCGAAGTGCAGGCTCCAAAGTTTCAAGTGTCTTGGTTCTGGATTCCGAATTTGTCCTTCAACTCTGTTTTCCCCAAATACAGGGACGCCAAGGAATCACACTCAGCGGGATCTTCCAGAACCGGCAGATAGCGTGCGTGATGTATTGCAGAACCGCCCACCGGAAGCCTCTCTCCATCTGCCTTCTCCCTGTAGACTTTAATGGAGAAGAAAATTCTAAGTTATTCTGAAATCCAAACTTTTTAATTAATATTTCTTTCAAAATAACATTTTAAAAAATAACTATTTTTCCCCGCCTGTAAGTTACAATCTTCTCTACCTGTGTCTTTGGTTGTTCTTTTACGTGTTCTAAAATGCAAATGGTCTATGTTTATTTAAACAACAAATATTACCTTTTTTATTACAGTACTGTACTATCTTTTTGAGGGTACTATGTATACAAAAGTAGTAAAAATTATATAAAACTAACTTTGGATAACATGTGTAAGCTGTATTATTTCATGTATATAATGCATAAATTACATAAGACATTGTTGTTCAAACTTGGGTCCATCCCCTCTCCAAATTGTCCCATTTAAAGATGCAAATATTCTAAAATCCAAACCTTTTTTCAGTCCCAAGCAGTTTGGTTAAATGGTTTTCTATCTGTATAGGTAGATACACACACACACACACACACACACACACACACATATATATATATATATATATATATATATATATATATATATATATATATATATATATACACTCACCGGATACTTTATTAGGTACACCTGTTCAATTGCTTGGTAGCTAATCAGCCGATTATATGGCAGCAACTCAATGCATTTAGGCATCTAGAAATGGTAAAGACAACTTGCTGAAGTTAAAAACGAGCATCAGAATGGGGAAGAAAGGAGATTTAAGTGACTTGGACATAGCATGGTTGTTGGTGCCAGACTGGTCTGAGTTTTTAAAAAACTGCTGATCTACCAGGATTTTCACGCACAACCCTCTCTAGGGTTTACAGAGAATGGTCTGAAAAATAGAAAATATCCAGTGAGAGGATGTTGTGTGGACGAAAATGCCTTGTTGATGTCAGAGGTCAGAGGAGAATGGGCAGACTGGTCCAAAATGATTGAAAGGCAACAGTAACTTGTTACAACCAAGGTATACAGAATACCATCTCTGAATGCACAACAGCAGAAGACCACACCAGGTTCCACTCCAGTGAGCTAAGAACAGGAAACTGAGGCTATAATTCGCACAGGCTCACCAAAATTGGACAATAGAAGATTGGAATACGTTACCTGGTCTGATGAGTCTCGATTTTAGCAGCATGATTCAGATGGTAGGGTCAGAATTTGGCATAAACAACATGGATCCATCCTGCCTTGTATCAACTATTCAGGCTGGTGATGGTGGTGTAATGGTGTGGTGTATATTTTCTTGGCACATTTTGGGCCCCTTAGTACCGATTGAGCATCGTTTAAATGCCATGGCCTGCCTGAGTATTGTTGCTGACCATGTCCATCCCTTTATGACTACAGTGTACCTATCTTCTGATGGCTACTTCTAGCAGGATAATGCCCCATTTTACAAAGCTCAAATCATCTCAAACTGATTTCTTGAACATGACAATGATCTCACTGTATTCCAATGGCCTTCACAGTCACCAGATCTCAATCCAATACAGCACCTTTGGGATGTGTTGGAACGTGATATTCACATCATGGATGCGCAGCTGACAAATCTGCAGCAACTGCGTGAGGCTATCATGTCAATATGGACCAAAATCTCTGAGGAATGTTTCCAACACCTTGTTGAATGTATGCTACAAAGAATTAAGGCAGTTCTGAAGGCAAAAGGGGGTCCAACCCAGTACTAGCAAGATGTACCTAATAAAGTGGCCGGTGAGTATATATATATACTGTATATATACAGTATATATATATAAGGCTAAAAATTTCAAGTTACTAGCCAGGCCAAAATGTTACTCGCCACTTCCGATTCCGTCCACACCACACCCACTACTTCATCCCCTCTTTGCATACTGTATTTTTTTATGTTTAGCCATTATGAAACACGTTATTGTGCAGTCATTTTTAATACTTTTTATTTTATACCTTAACAAATTAAATAATGCTACATACAGTAATAGATTAACAAAAATAAGTGCATAGCAGTTAACAACATAAACTTGTTGGTTCTGGGTAAGACAACAGCTGGATAGAAATAGGAAGCTGTTTAAGTGAGAGAGTGGAGAAAGAGAGTGCTGACGGTCATGGAAGGTTTTAGCACACCTGGAGATTTTCTTTTAACAATTATCATCTCATTTCTATCTCTTAACTATCTTTCTTCCCTCCTTCCTCTCTTCAATCTCTCTTTTTACCCTCTCCCTTATCTCTCAGGCCATATCTTCTTGTTACACTATTTCTTTCCCCTCTCTCATATCTTTTTGCTCTTTTCTTTTTTTCTCCACTCTCTCTTAAAGCTATCTTGTTCTTCACTTTTACTTTTCTACTCCAATCTCTCTCTGTGCCACATTTACCCTCTCAGAAGTAACAATCTAAGCACTAATGGAGTTCCTACAGACCTAGAGGCATCACATATCCCTTCAGATAATATATTTAGCACATATCCCAAAATGTGTGTTTGTCAATGCTGCAATAAAAGTGTACATATTTTCACTCACTAACTTTTACTCGCCACCATTAAATTTCCTCTCACCAATGGCTAGTAAAGAGTGCAAATTTTGACCCCTACATATATACAAAACATGAAAGGGGACAGGACTCTCAGGCCAGACCGGGTACACATCCCATGACCCTGCAACGTGCACATCCCTGGGTGCAAAAACAGCACTCTCAGGAAGCTGCACCGTCCACAGAGCCACAGGCAGTTAACCCCAGACAGGTCTGGGTGCACGTCTCAAATGGGTAAATTACAAAAAATATATACGATAATATAGCACACAGAAAAAGTCCAGCACTCACTTACAAGCTCACAACTAAGATAAAAAGTAACGATGGAAGAGTTAGTTACCGCATCTGGCCAAATGGGACAAGCCCAGGTACCACATCAAGGTCTCTTCCAAAACCTGGGTCCCTAAACAGCCACATATGCAGGCTCACAGTCAAACTGGGAAAAAATGAAGGGAGCGCGGGCTTATGTAATCTCCTCAGACATATACAAAACATGAAAGGGGACAGCACTCTCAGGCCGGACCGGGTAAACATCCCATGACCCTGCAACGTGCACAGCCCTGGGTGCCAAAACAGCACTCTCAGGAAGCTGCACCGTCCACAGAGCCACAGGCAGTTAACCCCAGACAGGTCTGGGTGCACGTCCCAAATGGGTAAATTACAAAAAATATATATGATAATATAGCACACAGAAAAAGTACAGCACTCACTTACAAGCTCACAACTAAGATAAAAAGTAACAATGGAAGAGTTAGTTACCGCATCTGGCCAAGTGAGTGCTGGACTTTTTCTGTGTGCTATATTATCGTATATATATTTTTTAATTTACCCATTTGGGACGTGCACCCAGACCTGTCTGGGGTTAACTGCCTGTGGCTCTGTGGACGGTGCAGCTTCCGGAGAGTGCTGTTTTTTCACCCAGGGCTGTGCACGTTGCAGGGTCATGGGATGTGTACCCGGTCCGGCCTGAGAGTGCTGTCCCCTTCAGTCTCGCCGGAAACAGAAGTTATGAAGTAGCGGTCTAAAGACCGTGGCTCCATAACTTGTCCGCCTGCTCTGAAGTGGCGGACAGAATTCAACCCAATCGAATACAATTGGGTTGATTGACACCCCCTGCTAGAAGTTGGTTGGCCGCGAATCTGCAGGGGGCGGCATTGCACCATCAGTTCACAAGAACTGCTGGTGCAATCATAAATTTATCGATGTGCAGCGGACATGATCCGCTATATCAGATCACGTCCGCTCGCACCATAGTAAATAGGCCCCCATATGTCTTAGAGATATATGAGCAGCAGATTAGGGGTTAATAAATATAATGCAGGTGTCGGCGATGTCGGGGGCGGCAGATTAGGGGTTAATAAGTGTAAGATTAGGGGTGTTTAGACTCGGGTTTCATGTTAGAGTGTTAGGTGTAGACATAAATTTTATTTCCTCATAGGAATCAATGGGGCTGCGTTAAGGAGCTTTACGCTGCTTTTTTGCAGATTTTAGACTTTTTGTTAGCCAGCTCTCCCCTTTGATTTCTATGGGGAAATCGTGCACGAGCACGTACAACCAGCTCATCGCTGACTTAAGCAGAGCTGGTATTGGAGTACTTTAAGGATAAAAATTTTGCTCAACGCTCACTTCTTGCCCTTTAACGCTGGGTTTGTAAAAACCCGTAATACCAGTGCTGCAGGTAAGTGAGCGGTGAGAAAAAACTGCTCGTTAGCACCGCATAGCCTTTAACGCAAAACTCTTAATCTGGCTGTATATTTTTTTACCTTTTTGAGAAACTGCTCAAGTGTACTCCCTACAATATCACTCCACTAATTTTAAAAACACTGTGGGGTTTCAATACTTTTATATTCTTCCCTAAACTTTCAAAAAGACGAGGCTTTGAGATTTGTTATCTTAAAAGGAAATATTCAGAACACCTCGGTATTAATAGGCAATATTTATGCCCCTAATGAGAATCCCTCACCATTTTTTTCTAGAATCACTAGTTACACAGTGGAAAAAATTGTCATGGAACTAGGGGTACCAGGGATACCTTCTTACCTGTTCACAGGTGGGTAAGGCAGAGGGCACTGTCACAGGTTTCTCCCTGGCAGTGATTGCGCCTAGTGTTTAGTCTGCACCTGTTTGTGCGTGCTCATGTGCACGCGGGTGTACCTTGGCGTGCACGTGCATGGGTGCGCATGTGTGCGGACGGTTTAACAGGTGATTTGCATCTGCTAGGGAAATCTTTGTTACACGCCTCTATCTGTCTTCTCATTGGGTACTAGGTATCTGATGCTATCATTGTTATGGATACGGGGGCGTTCCTGGGCCCTGTTAGGTTTAAATTTCAGTCTGAGCCCTGGCTTGTTGTTGAGTTATTTTGCCATTTTTTCTACATAACTAAGCATTGTATTTTCTCTATTCCTATTCCTTCCTTTGATCTTTGATTTCCTGGTTTTGACCCCTGGCCTGACTTCCGCTTACGATACTTGCTGCCTGGACTGACTAATATTACCCTTACTACGCCTTTTGGATTTCCCTTGTCTGTACCTTGCCTTTGGATTGTGTGCTTCTTGCTATAGGGTTCCTCTCTCACACTCAGGGTAGCCCTGCTCCCTGACATAATAACTCAGCCTATCATGGAACCCATAAGAGCAGCTCACACTATAGCGTCCCTCTCCCAACAATTAAATGTTATGATGCAAACACTTCAGGACTTACAAACCAGTTATGAGTCCCTGTTGCAGCAAGTAAGAATTCAGGAACAATGCACCACTGCTGCCCCTTCTGTAGTTCCACCTCCTAGGTATAAGGTCCTGGCGAGTGAACCAACTATTGCATTACCTGAAAAATTTGCTGGGGATCGCAAGACATACAGAGCTTTCATCACTTCTTGTGAATTGCTGTATTCCCTGAAACCCCGCACCTATGCCACCGATTATATGAAGGTGCGCACTACTATTTCATTACTCACAGGCCCTCCTCAAACATGGGCACATCAATTCTTGGACAGTGACCATCCAGCTCTCAATACCAGTGGAGGACTACATTTCTGAAATGAGGAAGGAAAAACAGAATTCCTTGCTACCATTTCCTAGACGATCAGATTACTATTCTCCCCCGATTCCAGTAATGCCCCCTGCTGCTGAGACTACTACTGTAGTGGAACCTATGCAGATCGGGCTGGTTCGTGGACCCCTGTCTGCGGTAGAAAGAGAAAGAAGATGGAATCTCCACCTTTGTCTATATTGAGCCAAGCCTGGTCATATCCTAAAAGACTGTCCTATCAGACCTGTAATGGGTATGTTAGTAGCCCAAGCTACCTGTCTTAATTTACCCATTTACAATTCTTCTCACCTTTTCATTTCTGTTTTCCTGCAGCTGAACGAGAACGTTGTTGAACTATCTGCTATCATAAATTCTGGTGCCAGCAGCTGCTTTTTTATGTCAACCTAGCCTCCCAATTACGCATTCCCATTCGACAGAAGAAACAACCTTCACTACTTCATATGATGGATGGCAGTACCTTAAAAACCGGTCCAGTTACCCAAGAATCATACCCAATAGTTCTTTGTATTGGATATAGTTCTGTCACCTTTATTTCCTGTCATCCTGGGTATTGCATTGCTATGTAAACATAACATACAGATTAACTGGAGTACCGGACAAATATCCTTTAAGTCCCTTCATTGTTCATCTGATTGTCTACTTCCTAATATTAAACCTACTACCCTTTTGGTTACAACTACCGAAACGTCTCTACCTCTTAAGTACCACAAATTCTCTGACGTTTTCGCGAAGAAAGGAGCCGATGTTTTACCACCCCACAGGGTATATGACTGCCCAATCGTTCTCCCTCCAGGGGTCCCACTTCCACATGGTTGACTTTATAACCTCTCCGAACCTGAAACTAAGGTATTAAAGGAATATATAGAAGAAAGTCTAGCCAAGGGGTTCATATGCCCTTCTATGTCACCCGTGGGTGCTGGCATTTTCTTTGTGTGAAAAAAGGATGGTGGTCTTCGTCCTTGTGTGGATTATCGTGCCCTCAACGACATCACAATTTAAAACCGCTACCCAATTCATCTTATTCCCGAGCTACTGGACCGAGTTAAAGATGCCCAGTATTTCACCAAGATTGATCTTAGAGGCGCATACAATCTCATCCGTGTCAAGAAAGGGCATGAATGGAAGACGACATTCCGTTCCAGATATGGGCACTTCGAGTATCTCATAATGCTATTTGGGCTTTGCAACGTCCCTGCCATGTTCCAGTGCTTTATCAACGACGTCTTCAAAGACCTTCTTGATACTTTCCTGGTCGTTTATCTAGACAATATCTTAATATTTTCTAGGACACTTGCTGAACATGAAAATCATGTGAAAATCATCCTACAGCATCTCCAACTTCACAAATTATATGCTAAACTTGAGAAAAGCATGTTTGAGGTCTCGTTCATTGAATTTCTTGGGTATGTTCTTTCACCTGGACAAGTGAAGATGGATCCAAAGAAGATTAAGGCCATTCTCGAGTGGCCTGTACCCCAAAACTAACGTATGGATCAACAATTCATTGGCTTCGCCAATTTCTATTGAAGATTTATCTTCAGCTTAAATTCCTTTTTACTGAAGCTTCAATTCTGGCACAACCAAATACCTCATCCCCATTCTACCTTGAAACAAACGCCTCAGAAGTAGCCATTGGTGCAGTCCTCTCTTAAAAGTCAGGTGAAAAGAACCTCCTACATCCCATAGCCTTTATTTCACATAAACTTAAAAGTGCAGAAAGAAATTATGATGTAGGAGAGCAAGAACTATTGGCCATTAAGAATGCTCTTGAAGAATGGAGACACCTATTGGAGGGTGCCATCCATCCCGTGGTGGTGAATACCTACCATAAAAACTTGGAGTACCTCCGCACTGACAAAAGGTTGAAACCTCATCAGGCCAGATGAGCCATCTTCTTTTTCCGATTTGATCTACTCATCACATATCGTTCTGGATCTAAAAATGGGAAGGCAGACACTTTAACCTGTATGTATGCCTCTGAAAAAGAGCCTGTATCCCATCATCAAGAAACTATCCTTCCTCCAGCATACTTTCTGGCTTCTCACCAGTCACTCATCGAGGAGATCCAACAAACCAGTACTAATGTACCTACTGAAGCAGCTCATCTACCGATTACTCATGGCCTTTGTTACCACCAGCAATGTATATATGTCCTTGCTAACCATCATCTATACATAATGCAACACCATCATGATAACCCTATAGCAGGTCATAGAGGTATTCAGAACACAATTGAACTCATCCAACGTCACTTTTGGTGGCCTTCTCTATCTTCTGATGTGCAATCTTTTATCAACTCCTGTACTGTCTGTGCCCAAAATAAACAATCCACCTCAAATCCTACCAGATTGCTACAACCCTTACCTGTGCCAAATCCCCCTTGGTGAGATATTAGTATTGTACTTTATAGTCAAGTTACCTCTGCCAATGGTCACAACACTATCATGGTCGTAGTCGAACCGCTATTGTACTTTATAGTCAAGTTACCTCTGCCAATGGTCACAACACTATCATGGTCGTAGTCGACCGCTTTACGAAGATGGCACAATTTATTCCTGTGGCTGGATTGCCTACTGCTCAGCGTACTGTCAAGCTTTTCATTCAGCATATATTTTGTCTTCATGGGTTCCCAACATCTATAGTCTCAGATAGAGGATCTCAGTTTACCTCTCGCTTCTGGACTCACTTTTGTCGCAGTCTACATATCACCCATAATCTATCCTCTGCTTATCATCCTCAGACTAACGGGCAGAATGAACGGACCAATCAGACCCTTGAGCAGTATATTCATTGTTATTCCTCCTATCTACAGGATGACTGGGTAGATCATCTCCCACTTGCTGAATACGCATACAATAATCAAAAACACTCCTATATGGGCTGGAGCCATTGCTATGCAAATTATGGGTACCATTTTCTATCCTTCCTTCTCTTATCCCTGTGCCTGATGTTTCCCACCAATTATGCAACCTCAGAGCCATGCTTCGCAGCCTTCATCACCAACTCATCACAGTCCAACAGCAACAAAAGATTCAGGCTGATCGCAAGCGTAAATCTACTCCTATATACAAAATAGGTGACAAGGTTTGGTTGACTACCAGACATCTCCATTTGACCTGTCCTACCAAGAAACTTGGACCTCATTTTATTGGTCCTTTCTCCATTGATAAGATAATCAATGATGTCGCTGTCAAGTTGAAACTTCCCACCTCTTATAGAATACATCCTGTCTTTCATGTGTCTCTGGTGAAAGCCTTTTCTGCTAATCCTTTCCCAGGTCGGGTGGCAGCTCCTCCTCCTCCTATTCTGGTGAACAATGATGATGAGTACAAAGTCCAAGACATTCTAGACTCTCGTAGGAGACGAGGACGTCTAGAATATCTTGTCCACTGGAAAGAGTATGGCCCCCGAAGAGCGATTCTGGGAACCTGTGGGCAATCTCCATGCTGCGGCCAAGGTCCATGCCTTCCATCGGAGACATCCTGACAGACCTTCCCAGGTTTGTGTCCAGAGGCCACTCCTTGGTGGGGGGCTCTGTCATGGAACCAGGCGTACCAGGGATACCTTCTTCCCTTTTTACAGGTGGGTAAGGCGGAGGGTGCCGTCGCAGGTTTCTCACCGGCAGTGATTGTGCCTAGTGTTTCGTCTGCGCCTGTTTGTGCGCCCTCATGTGCGCGTGGGTGTGCGCATGGGTGCGCCTTGGCGTGCACGTGCGTATGTGTGCGGACGGCTTCACAGGTGATTTGCATTTGCTTGGGGAATCTTTGTAACACGCCTCTCTCTGTCTTCTCATTGGGTACTAGGTATCTGATGCTATCATTGTTTTGGATACGGGGGGCGTTCCTGGGCCCTGTTAGATTTAAATACCGGTCTGAGCCCTGGCTTGTTGCTGAGTTATTTTGCCAGTTTATCTGCAAAACTAAGCATTGTATTTTCTCTATTCCTATTCCTTCCTTTGATCTTGGATTTCCTGGTTTTGACCCCTGGCCTGACTCTTTTCCCTTGTCTGTACCTTGCCTTTGGATTGTGTGCTTCTTGCTATAGGGTTCCTCTCTCGCACTCAGGGTAGCCCTACTCCCTGACAAAAATATAGGATAATTGTAGAAAATTTCAGTTTAGTAGCATAGATTGATCATCAGGTTTAAAACAACTGTAGAAGAGGGCAAGTGGAAAAATCTTAAAGGGACAGTTAGCGTAAAAATAATGTAACATAATTCTGCACATAGAGCAGAATTGTGTAACATTATCCTAGTCCTAGTGACACATTCAAATACTAAAAATATTTGAGATTTACCCCCAAAGGTATACTTACCTTCCGTTCCTCGGCAGCCTCTTATGAATTCCCCCCCCTCAAAAGCACACCAATACCGCACTACTAGTACTCACAGTGAGCCCAATTGTGCCCTCGTAAATGTAGTGTACTTCCGCTTGGTCAAGGCAGCCTATAGCTTTACCCAGCACAGGAGCCCATTACATTTAGTTCAATGCTGTGATCGAGTGCACTGTGATTACACACCCGTGAGGCACTTTTGAGGAAGAAAAAAAATCATAAGAGGCTATAAGAATAACTTTTTGTGGTAAATCTCTCAAATCACTTTAGATTTTGAAGGTGTTGCTAGGATAATGTGACATAATTCTGCACATAGATGCAGGGAAGACATTTGAAAAAGTTGACTGAACTTATTTACGTGGAGTTTTACACACAGTGGCTATCACTGGTGCTTTTTATACTACAAATTTCTCCCTATATTCGGTCCCTATGGCGCATACAAAAGTAGCCAGATACCAGTCTAAAAATATCAATATTAGAAATGGAATGTCCTCTACCCCCCTTCTCGTTGTCTTGTGCATTGAGCCTCTAGCAGCTAAAATGAGAAAATGTCAAGATATTTCAGGCATTCGAGTTGGGGATATGGAATATAAATGATCCGTTTTTGCTGATTATGTGATTTTGACAATTACCAAACCCTTATTATTCCTTCCCTTTCTTTACTCACTTATACAGAAATGTGGTTTCCTTTCAGGATACACAATTAATAAAGATACATGTGAAGCCATCAGGCCCATATCCCACAGGAGACAAAAAAGGTTAATGGAATTAAAGTTTTAACTTTGTGTGGGCAAAAAATTGTATTAATTACTTAAAATACTACAATACTAGAATTACTAAAAATAAAACACAAAATAGAAACTCACTGTTTGAAATTAGTTATAGGCCTTTGTTCTCAAACTTACGTAAACGTATGGCCAGATTGACTAAATCTAAAATCTCCTTTTATGGCAACTTGTGGTGGGCAAAATTACTATTCTCCCTAAATTTCTATATTATTTTAGTCACTCTCTGTTGCAATCCAACCAGCCAAGCTCTATAAATTGAAGAAAGATATTCTGACATTTATATGGAATAGTAAAAGACAGAAAATCCATAAAACTGTTATGACCAGACATAGGGAGAGGCGAAGGTAAGGACTCCCAAATGTAATCTCATATTATTATAATGCGATAATTGCACAAACAACCTTGAGGCATAATTCATTAGACAAAACTGAATGGGTCTATTTAGAGTCAGAGATGGCAGAGATTAAACCCATATATAAACTATTATGGTATGTAAAGGAAGCTAGACCACCTCTGTGGTTACCCTGACACACACAGTTGATATGTAGGATCATTTGAGGATTACTTTCCCCCTTATACAAACCAGGTCACAGGCCACACATCTGATAACTCTCTCAACCTTTTTCGCTGAACTGGCCCTTAATAAATGGGCAAATGGGTTTATATAGAAAAGCTGATGTACTCATTAATCAAAAGCTTATGACCTTGGAACAGTATAAAAAACTGGATCCTGCTGACCAGTCTTGCTGGTTTCATTATCTCCAGTTTAAATCTAGATTGCACAAAGTTTTGGGATTGCATTCTATCCCACCTCCTATATCCTTTGGATTTTTATGTTTAGTAAACTAAAGGAGCTATTTCTACTCTCTATCCCCTATTTAGCTTTCCAGATAGGGATACAAAGATGAAGTTTATGCTATCATGGAAAAGGGGAACCAATGTAAAATGACCTTTGAAAAAAATGGGTGGATATTTGAAAACAGGCAGCTCCTTCTCATACAGTGCCAATTTAAAGGGACATTAAACACAAACATTTTCTTTCATGATTCAGATGGAGCATACATATGTAAATAACTTTCCAATTTACTTCTATTATCAATTTTGCTTCATTTTCTTGGAATCCTTTCTTGAAGAAGCCGCAATGCACTACTGGCAACTAGCTAAACAGATTTGTTAGCAAATCGCAAGAGGCAAATATGTACAGCCACCAATTAGTAGCTAGCTCCCAGCTCCTGAGCCTATCTAGATATGCTTTTCAACAAAGGATAACATGAGAATGTGGCAAATTAGGAAAATAATTACATTGTAAAGTTGTTTAAATTTGTGTGCTCTGGGTTTTATGTCCCTTTAAAAGAAAAATATTTAAAAGTAGTTTTTGTAGTATTTTAGCCCTACAAGACTATATACCTCTAAGGGATTCAGTGGAGGTATCTGCTATCATGACTGAGTAGAGAGGGGAACATTTACATATGTGATGGACTTGTTGTTCATATCTGAGAGCAAACGTCTAGTTTATTAAGGTGTGTCTTTGATAGAGAGGTCAATCTCAAGCCATAGCAGGCACTACTCCACAGGCTTTCACAGAGAAATAATACATTGGTAGAATTTGTGTAGGTTGCTAATGGAAGACGGTAATACTGTCTTTCTATGAAGTAAGATTAATTACTTCTATGGCTAGTCTGGCTGCTGATCTATTGTTGGAACCATGGATTATGCATACCAAAGTTTAGAAGAGGATGGACAGGAACTTAATTGGTTTAGGAGAAATATTGCAGATGGATTTTTCTTTACAGTATGGTGGACTGGACATCACTAGAAACTCTGAGCGAGATTACAAGTTGTGCGGTACGGCTATACCGCTGAAAATTGGCCTTTGCGTGTGGAGTGGTCAGCTCACCCGTATTACAAGTTATGCCGTGCGGCTATTCTACTAGCGTTTTAGTCTATACCGCAACGATCCATTGTGCACTCAAAAAATGGCCTTTGAGTGTGGAATGGTCAGCTCACCTGTATTACAGGTTGAGTGGTCTGGATATAAGGCTAGCATTATAGCTTATACCGTAATGATCCATTCCGAAAGACCAGTAGTTATGGATTTTGCGAAACAAAAATGTTTCACAAAACTTATAACAAAAATGTTACAAAGTACACTAACACCCATAAACTACCAATTAACCCCTAAACCATCCCCCTGCATTGCAAATACTATAATAAAACTATTAACCCCTAATCCACCGCCCACCCACATTGCGACTATCTAAATTAAAGTATTAACCCCTAATCATCCGCCCCCGCATCGCCAACACTAAATAAACATATTAACCCCTAAAGCCCTGGCCCCACACATCGCGACTCCCTAAATAAACTTATTAACCCCTAAACTGCCAATGCCTCACATCATGACAAACTAAATTAAACTATTAACCCCTAAACCTAACACCCCCCTACTTTAAATTAAAGTTACAATATAACTACCATAAAATTAATAAAAAAATACCTGTGAAATAAATAAAACCTAATCTTAAACTATAAATAAACCTAACATTACTATTAAAAAAAAAAAAAAACCTAAATTGCAAAATTTGAAAATCCTAATACAAACCCCCCCAAAAAACCTAACATTACAAAAAATAACAAAGTCTAAAATTAAACAAAATAACAAAACCTAACATTACACAAAATAACACTCTAAAATCATGAAAAATAAAAAATATCTAAGATTACAGAAAAAAATAAACAAAATGATCCAAAATTAAAAATTAAACCTAATCTAATACCCCTATAAAAACAAAAAAGCCACCCCAAAATAAAAACACCCCCTTATCTAACACTAAACTACCAATAACCCTTGGAAGGGCTTTTTGTAGGTCATTGCACTAAGTTTAACAGCTCTTTTACTTAAAAAAATACAAATTAACCCCTAACAGTACAAGCTCCAACCCATGCAACCCCCATAAAATAAAAAAAGACCTAACTATAAAAAAATCAAATCGGGGTTAATTTGTATTTTTTTTTAAGTACAAGAGCTGTTCAACAAAGGGCTATTGGTAATTCAGTGTTAGATTTGGGGGTGTTTTTATTTTGGAGGGATTTTTTGTTTTTATAGGGGTATTTTATATTAGGTTTATTTTTTTTATTTTGGATTATTTTGTTTATTATTTTCTGTAATCTTAGTTTTTTTTATTTTTTGTAATTTTAGAGTTTGTTATCTTTTGTAATGTTATGTTTTTTTTGTAGTGTTAACATTTTTTAATTTTGTAATTTTGTTTTTTTATTTTTGGTATATTTTCTTTTTTTTAATAGTAATGTTAGGTTTATTTATAGTTTAAACGTAGGTTTTATTTATTTCACCGGTAAGTTTTTATTTATTTTAAGGTAGTTATATTTAAATTTAATTTAAAGTTAAGCGGGTGTTAGGTTTAGGGGTTAATAGTTTAATTTAGGTAGTAACGATATGGGTGTTTGGAATTTAGGGGTTAATAGGTTTAGTTTAGTATTTGCAATGCGGGGGAGCGGCAGATTAGGGGTTAATAGTTTTATTTAGGTGTTAGCGATGCGGGTGGATGGCAGATTAGGGGTTAATAGGTTTATTTAGATGTTAAAGATGCGGGTGGGCGGCGGATTAGAGGTTAATAGTTTTATTTAGATGTTAGCAATGCGGGTTGGCGGCAGATTAGGGGTTAATATCTTTATTTAGTGTTGGCGATGTCGGGGGATTACAGGTTATTAGACTACGGGTTTATGTTAGGTTGTTAGATTTATAATAAACTTTCTCGTCTCCATAGACATCAATGGGGAATGCGTTATAGCAATCGCATTTCCGCAATCGCAGGTGTTAGGTCTTTTCTAACATTTTATCTCCATTGATGTCTATAGGGGGAAACGTGCACGAGCACCTCAAATCAACACTTGGCTTTTGTGCAGTATGGAGCTTAACACCATACCGCACAAATCAAGAAGTATTTTTGTCACTTGTAATGGCAGCACTATGGAAAGTGCGGTACCGAAAAAATTTAGTGTTATTTACGCACCAGGTTTAGCGCATAACTTGTATTCTTACTCTCTATGAGCAAGGTAATATTTTTTGTGTTATAAGGTGAATATGCTTTAAATAAGATTATCAATGTGACCTTTTTTCCTTTCATGAACGCCTCTCTCCTATAAAAGGGATTGAAATATTGTGTAAGATTGCCACTTAGGTACAATAGTTGTTTCTTTCATGTAATTAGCAAGAGTCCATGAGCTAGTGACGTATGGGATATACATTCCTACCAGGAGGGGCAAAGTTTCCCAAACCTCAAAATGCCTATAAATACACCCCTCACCACACCCACAAATCAGTTTTACAAACTTTGCCTCCTATGGAGGTGGTGAAGTAAGTTTGTGCTAGATTCTACGTTGCTATGCGCTCCGCAGCAGGTTGGAGCCCGGTTTTCCTCTGAGCGTGCAGTGAATGTCAGAGGGATGTGAAGAGAGTATTGCCTGTTTAAATTCAATGATCTCCTTCTACGGGGTCTATTTCATAGGTTCTCTGTTATCGGTCGTAGAGATTCATCTCTTACCTCCCTTTTCAGATCGACGATATACTCTTATATATATACCATTACCTCTGCTGATTTTCGTTTCAGTACTGGTTTGGCTTTCTACAAACATGTAGATGAGTGTCCTGGGGTAAGTAAGTCTTATTTTCTGTGACACTCTAAAGCTATGGTTGGGCACTTTTTTAAAGTTCTAAATATATGTATTCAAACATTTATTTACCTTGACTCAGAATGTTCAACATTCCTTTTTTTCAGACAGTCAGTTTCATATTTGGGATAAGGCATTTGAATCAATCATTTTTCTTACCTTAAAAATTTGACTTTTTCCCTGTGGGCTGTTAGGCTCGCGGGGGCTGAAAATGCTTCATTTTATTGCGTCATTCTTGGCGCTGACTTTTTGGCGCAAAAAATCTTTTCTGTTTCCGGCGTCATATGTGTCGCCGGAAATTGCGTCATTTTTTGACGTTCTTTTGCGCCAAAAATGTTGGCGTTCCGGATGTGGCGTCATTTTGGCGCCAAAAGCATTTAGGCGCCAAATAATGTGGGCGTCTTTTTTTGGCGCTAAAAAAATATGGGCGTCGCTTTTGTCTCCACATTATTTAAGTCTCATTTTTCATTGCTTCTGGTTGCTAGAAGCTTGTTCTTTGGCATTTTTTCCCATTCCTGAAACTGTCATTTAAGGAATTTGATCAATTTTGCTTTATATGTTGTTTTTTCTCTTACATATTGCAAGATGTCTCACGTTGCATCTGATTCAGAAGATACTTCAGGAAAATCGCTGTCTGGTGCTAGAACTACCAAAGCTAAGTGTATCTGCTGTAAACTTTTGGTAGCTGTTCCTCCAGCTGTTGTTTGTATTAAATGTCATGACAAACTTGTTAATGCAGATAATATTTCCTTTAGTAAAGTACCATTACCTGTTGCAGTTCCAACAACATCTAATGTTCAGAGTGTTCCTGATAACATAAGAGATTTTGTTTCTGAATCCATTAAGAAGGCTATGTCTGTTATTCCTCCTTCTAGTAAACACAAAAAATCTTTTAAAACTTCTCATTATCCAGATTAATTTTTAAATGAACATCATCATTCTGATTCTAATGATTCCTCTGGTTCAGAGGATTCTGTCTCAGAGGTTGATGCTGATAAATCTTCATATTTATTTAAAATGGAATTTATTCGTTCTTTAATTAAAGAAGTTTTAATTGCTTTAGAAATTGAGGATTCTGGTCCTCTTGATACTAAATCTAAACATTTAGACAAGGTCTTTAAATCTCCTGTGGTTATTCCAGAAGTTTTTCCTGTTCCTGGTGCTATTTCTGAAGTAATTTCCAGAGAATGGAATAATTTGGGTAATTCATTTACTCCCTCTAAACGTTTTAAGCAATTATATCCTGTGCCGTCCGACAGATTAGAGTTTTGGGACAAAATCCCTAAAGTTGATGGGGCTATTTCTACCCTTGCTAAACGTACTACTATTCCTACGGCAGATGGTACTTCCTTTAAGGATCCTTTAGATAGGAAAATTGAATCCTTTCTAAGAAAAGCTTATCTGTGTTCAGGTAATCTTCTTAGACCTGCTATATCATTGGCTGATGTTGCTGCAGCTTCAACTTTTTGGTTGGAAACTTTAGCAAGTTAACAGATCATGATTCTCATAATATTATTATTCTTCTTCAACATGCTAATAATTTTATCTGTGATGCCATTTTTGATATTATCAGAGTTGATGTCAGGTTTATGTCTCTAGCTATTTTAGCTAGAAGAGCTTTATGGCTTAAAACTTGGAATGCTGATATGTCTTCTAAATCGACTCTACTTTCCCTTTCTTTCCATGGTAATAAATTATTTGGTTCTCAGTTGGATTCTATTATCTCAACTGTTACTGGTGGGAAAGGATCTTTTTTACCACAGGATAAAAAATCTAAAGGTAAAAACAGGGCTAATAATCGTTTTCGTTCCTTTCATTTCAACAAAGAACAAAAGCCTGATCCTTCATCCTCAGGAGCAGTTTCAGTTTGGAAACCATCTCCAGTCTGGAATAAATCCAAGCCTTCTAGAAAAGCAAAGCCAGCTTCTAAGTCCACATGAAGGTGCGGCCCTCATTCCAGCTCAGCTGGTAGGGGGCAGATTACGTTTTTTCAAAGAAATTTGGATCAATTCTGTTCACAATCTTTGGATTCAGAACATTGTTTCAGAAGGGTACAGAATTGGTTTCAAGATAAGACCTCCTGCAAAGAGATTTTTTCTTTCCCGTGTCCCAGTAAACCCAGTGAAAGCTCAAGCATTTCTGAAATGTGTTTCAGATCTAGAGTTGGCTGGAGTAATTATGCCAGTTCCAGTTCTGGAACAGGGGCTGGGGTTTTATTCGAATCTCTTCATTGTACCAAAGAAGGAGAATTCCTTCAGACCAGTTCTGGATCTAAAAATATTGAATCGTTATGTAAGGATACCAACATTCAAAATGGTAACTGTAAGGACTATCTTGCCTTTTGTTCAGCAAGGGCATTATATGTCTACAATAGATTTACAGGATGCATATCTGCATATTCCGATTCATCCAGCTCACTATCAGTTCCTGAGATTCTCTTTCCTGGACAAGCATTACCAGTTTGTGGCTCTGCCGTTTGGCCTAGCTACAGCTCCAAGAATTTTTACAAAGGTTCTCGGTGCCCTTCTGTCTGTAATCAGAGAACAGGGTATTGTGGTATTTCCTTATTTGGACGATATCTTGGTACTTGCTCAGTCTTCACATTTAGCAGAATCTCATATGAATCGACTTGTGTTGTTTCTTCAAGATCATGGTTGGAGGATCAATTCACTAAAAAGTTCATTGATTCCTCAGACAAGGGTAACCTTTTTGGGTTTCCAGATAGATTCAGTGTCCATGACTCTGTCTTTGACAGACAAGAGACGTCTAAAATTGATTTCAGCTTGTCGAAACCTTCAGTCACAATCATTCCCTTCGGTAGCCTTATGCATGGAAATTCTAGGTCTTATAACTGCTGCATCGGACGCGATCCCCTTTGCTCGTTTTCACATGCGACCTCTTCAGCTCTGTATGCTGAACCAATGGTGCAGGGATTACACAAAGATATCTCAATTAATATCTTTAAAACCGATTGTACGACATTCTCTGATGTGGTGGACAGATCACCATCGTTTAATTCAGGGGGCTTCTTTTGTTCTTCCGACCTGGACTATAATCTCAACAGATGCAAGTCTAACAGGTTGGGGAGCTGTGTGGGGGTCTCTGACGGCACAAGGGGTTTGGGAATCTCAGGAGGTGAGATTACCGATCAATATTTTGGAACTCCGTGCAATTTTCAGAGCTCTTCAGTCTTGGCCTCTTCTGAAGAGAGAGTCGTTCATTTGTTTTCAGACAGACAATGTCACAACTGTGGCATACATCAATCATCAAGGAGGGACTCACAGTACTCTGGCTATGAAAGAAGTATCTCGAATTCTGGTTTGGGCGGAATCCAGCTCCTGTCTAATCTCTGCGGTTCATATCCCAGGTATAGACAATTGGGAAGCGGATTATCTCAGTCGCCAAACTTTGCATCCGGGCGAATGGTCTCTTCACCCAGAGGTATTTCTTCAGATTGTTCAAATGTGGGAACTCCCAGAAATAGATCTGATGGCTTCTCATCTAAACAAGAAACTTCCCAGGTATCTGTCCAGATCCCGGGATCCTCAGGCGGAGGCAGTGGATGCATTATAACTTCCTTGGAAGTATCATCCTGCCTATATCTTTCCGCCTCTATTTCTTCTTCCAAGAGTAATCTCCAAGATTCTGAAGGAATGCTTGTTTGTTCTGCTGGTAGCTCCAGCATGGCCTCACAGGTTTTGGTATGCGGATCTTGTCCGGATGGCCTCTTGCCAGCCGTGGACTCTTCAGTTAAGACCAGACCTTCTGTCGCAAGGTCCTTTCTTCCATCAGGATCTCAAATCCTTAAATTTAAAGGTATGGAGATTGAACGCTTGATTCTTGGTCAAAGAGGTTTCTCTGACTCTGTGATTAATACTATGTTACAGGCTCGTAAATCTGTATCTAGAGAGATATATTATAGAGTCTGGAAGACTTATATTTCTTGGTGTCTTTCTCATCATTTTTTCCCTGCATTCTTTTAGAATTCCAAGAATTTTACAGTTTCTTCAGGATGGTTTAGATTAAGGTTTGTCCGCAAGTTCCTTGAAAGGACAAATCTCTGCTCTTTCTGTTCTTTTTCACAGAAAGATTGCTAATCTTCCTGATATTCATTGTTTTGTACAAGCTTTGGTTCGTATAAAACCTGTCATTAAGTCTATTTCTCCTCCTTGGAGTTTGAATTTGGTTCTGGGGGCTCTTCAAGCTCCTCCTTTTGAACCCATGCATTCATTGGACATTAAATTACTTTCTTGGAAAGTTTTGTTCCTTTTGGCCATCTCTTCTGCCAGAAGAGTCTCTGAATTATCTGCTCTTTCTTGTGAGTCTCCTTTTCTGATTTTTCATCAGGATAAGGCGGTGTTGCGAACTTCTTTTGAATTTTTACCTAAGGTTGTGAATTCCAACAACATTAGTAGAGAAATTGTGGTTCCTTCATTATGTCCTAATCCTAAGAATTCTAAGGAGAAATCGTTGCATTCTTTGGATGTTGTTAGAGCTTTGAAATATTATGTTGAAGCTACTAAGTCTTTCCGAAAGACTTCTAGTCTATTTGTCATCTTTTCTGGTTCTAGAAAAGGTCAGAAAGCTTCTGCCATTTCTTTGGCATCTTGGTTGAAATCCTTAATTCACCATGCTTATGTCGAGTCGGGTAAAACTCTGCCTCAAAGGATTACAGCTCATTCTACTAGGTCAGTTTCAACTTCCTGAGCGTTTAGGAATGAGGCTTCGGTTGATCAGATTTACAAAGCAGCAACTTGGTCCTCTTTGCATACTTTTACTAAATTCTACCATTTTGATGTGTTTTCTTCTTCTGAAGCAGTTTTTGGTAGAAAAGTACTTCAGGCAGCGGTTTCAGTTTGAATCTTCTGCTTATGTTTTCATTAAACTTTATTTTGGGTGTGGATTATTTTCAGCAGGAATTGGCTGTCTTTATTTTATCCCTCCCTCTCTAGTGACTCTTGCGTGGAAAGATCCACATCTTGGGTAGTCATTATCCCATACGTCACTAGCTCATGGACTCTTGCTAATTACATGAAAGAAAACATAATTTATGTAAGAACTTACCTGATAAATTCATTTCTTTCATATTAGCAAGAGTCCATGAGACTCACCCTTTTTGTGGTGGTTATGATTTTTTTGTATAAAGCACAACTATTCCAATTCCTTATTTTATATGCTTTCGCACTTTTTTTATCACCCCACTTCTTGGCTATTCGTTAAACTGATTTGTGGGTGTGGTGAGGGGTGTATTTATAGGCATTTTGAGGTTTGGGAAACTTTGCCCCTCCTGGTAGGAATGTATATCCCATACGTCACTAGCTCATGGACTCTTGCTAATATGAAAGAAATGAATTTATCAGGTAAGTTCTTACATAAATTATGTTTTTCTACTTTTCTTTCTTTTTTTTTTTTTAAATACTTTGTTGCTGTGGCAAACTTTTATTATCTTATATTTTTTTACACACCATTGTTGTTGTAACAGATTTTTTGTATTTTTGAAAATCTAACTATCATAAGGTGAAGGTAAACTTTGATAATAAAAGCCAGTTTTTAAAAAATACTATTAAAAACAAGGGCACTTTCATTCATCAAAGTTTAGAAAGCAGCCGTTTTGATTAGAAAATTACCTTTTTTGTTCACAGCCAGAGCAGCTTCCCTCACCCGGAGATCCTCTCTTCACACATCAGCAATGACTAAACCAGCTTCCTCCAATCACAGCATGGCCTCAGGCAATGACTACCCTGGGGGGAAAGTCGTGATTGGAGGAAGCTGGATTAGTCATTGATGATGTGTGAAGAGAGGATCTCCGGGTGGGGGAAGCTGTTCTGGCTGTGCAAAAAAGAGAGGTAAGTTTTTAATCAAAACAGCTGCTTTGTAAACTTTGATGAATGAAAGTGCCCCTGTTTTTAATAGTATTTTTAAAAAACGGACTTTCATTCATCAAAGTTTACCTTCACTTTAAATAATATATATATATATATATATATATATATATATATATATATATATATATATATATATATATATATATATATATATATTTATATATACACACACATATATAAAACTTGGCAGCTGAGTTATGACTTGAAGCTTGGCTGAAGAACTTGCACTCATGATTTGATATGTAGCTGATGAGCAGGAAAGCACTTAAATTGAACTTGGCAGAACAGCTTGCACTTACATCATAATGCAAAACAAATGGACAACCAAAAACTTGGCAGAAGAGCTTACACACAATATTATGGTTAGGAGATGATACAACAGGCACTTAAATAATGGTAGATACAGCAGAAGGAGAGAAGATTGAATGACAAGTTGAATGACCCTCGGCTCCACTATTTTGTTTGTTAAACATTAAGCAATATAATAGTGAAATATAGTTAAAGGGTCAGTTAAGTCATAATTAGACATTTATGGTTTAGACAGAGCATAACATTTTAAACAACTTTCCAATTTACTTTTATTATTTAATTTGCTTCCTTCTCTTGTTATCCTTTGCTGAAAGGTTTATCTAGGAAAGCTCAGGAGCAGCAAAAAAACGAGGTTCTAGCTGCTGATTGGTGGCTGCATATATATACCGATTGTCATTGGCTCACCCATATGTTCAGTTAGAAACCAGTAGTGCTTTGCTACTCCTTCAAAAAATGATACCAAGAGAATGAAGGAAATTTGATAATAGAAGTAAACTGGAAAGTTGTTTAAAATTGTATGTTCTACCTAAATCATGAAATACGTTTTTTTGAGTTTCATGTCCCTTTAAACATGTAGAACACAAAGAAAGACTACAAGAAAAATGGGTATCACTGTCTTGTAAATTGGAATTTGCAATGATTTTTCACAGGAAGCAAAAAATATAAAATAAAATGTAAGCTAATAAAGTTAATAAATGTAAGCTAATAAAGTCAATATTAATGCTGACTACACTAATACCAATTCATAACTTGTGCCTAAATCTACGTCATGTCTTCACTATACTTGACTAATAAAGAGAAACCCCCAAACTTTCCTATTATAACTATAGGCGCTATGTCGATACGTTTATATACAATGTTTAAATGATATGCATTTTATTGTATAATGCATATTAATTTAAGTATTGTATAGATTTAAAAAAATCTTTTTTTTTTTTTTGCGTGTTCTTTTTATTATTTTAAAAATAAATATATAATTTACAATATATAATTATGTTATAAAAGACATAGCGGAAAATATATATGTATATATACGTATATATACTGTGTATATATATATATATATTTATTTTTAATTATATATTTATGTTTAATATAATAAAAAGAACATGCAATAAAAAGCTGTTTAACTTCTATTTATTAATAATTATGAAACAGTTGGGACTGTTAACAAAAATAACTATTTGAAAATTCAGTTAACCCTGTGCTATTTTGAAAACACATTATTAACACATTATTTGATGTTTTACTTTGGGAATTTAATGTTTTTTTTTTTTTTTTTTAAATATACACTCATTTTAAATCTGATGACTGCAACACACTCCAAAAAGTTGGGAAAAGGGCAATTTAGGACTAATAGCGACGTCACAAGTTAAAATAAGAAGGTGATGTGAAACAGGTGAGGCAATCGTGTAATCATAGTTTATAAGGAGCCTCCAAAAAAGGCCTAGTCCTTCAAGAGCAAGGATGGGTCGAGTCTGCCAATCTGCCAACAGACGCATCAGTGAATAATCCAACACTTTGAGAACAACATTCCCCAAAGACAAATCTGTAGGATTCCTTCTACAGTGAACAATATAATTAAAATATTCAAAGGAATCTGGTCAACTCTTGGTGCATAATGTGCAAGGCCAAAAACCACATCTGAATGCGCATGATCTCTGATACCTCAGACGTCACTGTCTCAAAAACCATCATGAGTCTGTAATGGATATCCTGACATGGGCTCGGTAATACTTTGGTAAACCTTTGTCAGTCAACACCATTCGCTGCTGCATACACAGTTGCAAGTTAAGGCTTTACTATGCAAAGCAGAAGCCATAAATTAACACTGTCCAGAAGCCGACTTCTCTGGGCTCGATCTAATCTGAGATGGACAGTACAACAGTACAACATTGGAATTGTGTTTTGTGGTACGACGAGTCAACATTTAAAATAGTTTTTGGAAAAAAATGCTGTTGTGTTCTCTGGGCCAAAAAGTTGTTATCAGTGTCAGGTCCAAAAGCCAGCCTCTGTCATGGTATGGGGGGTGTCAGTGCCCATGCTATGGAGGGCACCATTAATGCAGAAAGATATGTATACATTTTGGAACAACATATGCTGCCATCCAGTTGTTGTCTTTTCCAGAGGCGTCCCTGCATTTGCCAGCAGGAAACTGCCAAACCTTATTCTGCCCGGATTACAAGCGCATGGTTGAGTAAGCAGAGTGAAGGTGCTAGCATGGCCTGCCTGCAGTCCTGAGCTGTCTCCGAATAAGAATGTGTGGCACATTATGAAGCGCAAAATAAGTCAACTAAGGCCCCTGTTCATACGTCTCAGGAGTGTCCTCCAGTAATATTGGTATATTTATCAACAGCAATTGCACCAACATGTTACGTATTGTAATTATGAACATTAATAATTAATAGCGGTTTTAAAAATATTTTCAGCAGTATCTCCAATGAATATAGTAGAATTTGTCAATACACTCCAGTGAAACGTTATATAATCTCTGTAGTGTATTCCAAAATGCTCTTAAGATATCTAGAAATTATGACAATAAAATTATTATAAATATTAATATTTAATCTTAAATAAAATTAATTCCTAAATTCTAACCAGTTAATCTCTAAAAACACATTCATGCAGAAAATAATGTATTGATTATGACCAAATATATATGTCTAGTTATTAAAATATCCTATATCAAGCAGGCTATAAAACATTTAGATTAAAGGGACACTGTACCCAAAAATTTTCTTTCGTGATTCAGATTGAGCATGAAATTTTAAGCAACTTTCTAATTTACTCCTATTATAAAATTTTCTTCATTCTCTTGGTATCTTTATTTGA
Source organism: Bombina bombina (assembly GCF_027579735.1). Taxonomy (NCBI): domain Eukaryota; kingdom Metazoa; phylum Chordata; class Amphibia; order Anura; family Bombinatoridae; genus Bombina; species Bombina bombina. Next base: position 71,100,105 of record NC_069504.1, on the reverse strand, counting down.
AATGCAAGAATGTAAGTTTAGATGCCGGCCCATTTTTGGTGAACAACCTGGGTTGTCCTTGCTGATTGGTGGATAAATTCATCCACCAATAAAAAAGTGCTGTCCAGAGTACTCAAACCAAAAAAAAGCTTAGATGCCTTCTTTTTCAAATAATGATAGCAAGAGAATGAAGAAAAATTGATAATAGTAGTAAATTAGAAAGTTGCTTAAAATTGTATGCTCTATCTGAATCACAAAAGAAAAAATTTGGGTTCAGTGTCCCTTTAAGTACTATTCAATAGATGTTGTCTATTATCCCATGTATGGACACAATATTTCTATAAATTAACCTTTGCTCAGAATGAATTAAAGGTACCTCAGTATTATGGACACAATATTTCTATAAATTAACCTTAACCCAAAATGTCCCACAAATCTGATGACATTTCCAGGAAATACAATTCACTATATTACCCAAAAATAGTCTTAGAATACTTTAAATAATCCACCAGAGATTTTTACACAAATTTACCAACTCAACATATACCTTTTAATATAGCATTAAATAGTCACAACTTAGCCACAATAATGCAATTTCTAAAATATATCCCAGTAACTCAAATTAACTTATGACTTCAAATGCAAAAATCCTTCCCTCTTAATAGTAAATCGCTTAATGCTAGATATGATTTTTATAGACTACACATGTTTGTGAAATATGGGCATTATAACTTATAAATTACCCCTTTAAATACAGCTTAAATTAAATTATGGCTATAAGGAATATCTTTGCTATAAACTTTTAAAAGTATTAGATCGCGATACTATACCAGATACCAATAAGAGAGCTTAAGCTTTTCCAATCAGAGTTTTTCCAAAGTCATACGTGAAGGTATTTTTGTAAACAGGGTATCATAAACACAGAGGTATTTCTCTTTTTCAACAGAGAGTTATTCCAAGTCAGGCCCCAAATCAGTGTGGGTTTTGTGTCTCTTCCCTTCTTTGCATAGTCTTTTTGTCTGAGACCAATTTCACCTTCATTTCTAAATCACCCAATGGAATTCTCTGGGTATGCCCTTTTATTCTGTGCTTATCTCTCATTGGTCCTTGGAAATGCATATGGTAATTTTAAATCCCCTGACAATTTAAAATACCCTTTTCTTGCAATTCTCGTATTGAACACCGGGGGGACAATACGCAACGGAATGTAGTTTCATTAGCAAATACTACTACAGAAAAGTATATTTTCTTAAATGTATATTCAATATATCTATTATGTGGACTATGTTTTGACATTTGACAAAGGTGTGAGGAATACACCGAAACGTTATGTCATTTTTATACGGATGAAATAAACGTGAAGTTTTATTATACAAGACCAGTGAGTGCCTTTGTTTACCGGATGGGATATATATATATATATATATATATATATATATATATATATATATATATATATATATATATATATATATAGGTAATGTTATATACATCTAAGATGTGTCTGATGCCCAAGATACTGTATACACCGAAATGTTATGTCATTTTTATACAAACATTTTTTTTTTATTATACAAGACCAGTGAGTGTTTATATCGAAGTGCACCCTGACAGCTGATTATGTAAGACTGTGCTTATCCACTTTGGAAGGTTTATTTTATATATATATATATATATATATATATATATATATATATATAAGGACAAAAGTAGATGCACTCTCAGGTCTTCCACGATTTTACTTTATTGTAACGTTTTCGGGGTTCACAACCCCTTCATCAAAGTAAAATCGTGGAAGACCTGAGAGTGCATCTACTTTTGTCCTTATATGCTATTTATATTTGCACCCAGGCTGTTGCCTCTTGGTGGGCTGACCTGGAAACTGCTTGGATATATATATATATATATATATATATATCAGTAATTATTATATTAACTCATATGAAAATTATATAGACAATTGGTTTAACTTTAAATATTCAAACTCTTATGCTTTCATATTGCACAGGTTAAGATATTTCTTCCTTAGATACCTTTAACTCAGAAGAGGGGTTCCTGTGATCTAGGTAATAGGTTTCTTAGGCCAAATTAATTTAAAGATTTTAATCTGGGGAAACCATATAACAAAAACTCTATTTAAATGAGCTCTTTTCTGAGACTGTGAGGTTTTTGAGGTGTGACATTATCTCTTACAGTTTGGGACATATGTTGGCTCTCTGGAACAAACACACCACAGCAGGAGGTCTGAGTAAACATACTTTCTTTATGTGTACTGTGACAGGCTAGGCTTGTGCTGGGTATCTGAGCTTTCAGCCAAAGGGGGGTCTGGGTCGCCCACCTCAGTCAATGATAGAGAGAACTGTATCATTTACAGATATCAAGACATTTTTATATAACACTGAAATATTACATATTTATATATATATATATATATATATATATATATATATATCAATTAAATATCACTCACCAATACCCTGACACCCCCGTACAGTTGCGCAGCTGAAGACATGCATAATGGATGAATGGGGGGAAAAAACATTCAATTCACAAAGTAAAACATCAAATAATGTGTTAATAATGTGTTTTCAATAAAGTACAGGGTGAATTGAATTTTAAATAAGTCTTTTTGTTTTTTTGTATTTTCCATACTGTCCCAACGTTTTTGGAATTGGGGTTGTAAAATAATATGCATTATACAGGAAAATTAATATCATTTAAACATTGTAAATAAATGCAATGCTACTCTAAATTATTAACTCTTTACACACCCTCACCCCTAGTACAATCTAACCCCATTACAAACCTAATAACCTAACCACCCCTAACCTATTAACCACTAAACTGCAAATACCCCACCACAAGAACCCCCCTAACCTAATAACCCCTTAAACCACTAAACCCCTAAAACCCCAATACCCCATCTCAAACTACCCCTACACTACTTGACACCCTAACAGCTAACCTCCAAGACTAATCTAACACTCCGTACATTACACATTAACATTACACTAAAAAAGAAAAACATACAGTAAGGCCTATCTTAAAACTAAAGTGCCCTTAAAAAAGCCCACCCCAAAATAAAGTGATTTTAAAATGAAGTAACCCCACACCCACCAAATAAGAAGTCTATCTTAAAAATGAAAAAACTACAAATTGCCCTGATAAGGGTATTTGGTAGGGGATTGCCCTAAAGTGGTTATGGCTATTTTTCATGTAAAAAAAATTCCTATTTTAAATAAAAATACCCTAAAAAAATCCTTATCCTAAAAAAAGATTGCCCTGAGAATGGCATTTGGTAGGGCATTGTCCTAAAGTCATTAAGCTCTTGTGCATAAAAAAAATCTTATTCTAAAAAAAAAACTAAGTAAAAAAATAAAAAATCCTATCCTAAAAAAACCCCACCCAGAGCCTAACGTTAAACCCCAAAGATGATATTCACCCAACTTAAGTCTGGCTTCTAGGTGGGCAGCTGCTTCTCAAAGCCGGTGCTCCTTTTCTATCTTCATCCATGGCACTGGTCCTTCTTCCCTCTTCAGCAATGGTGGCCTTCAGCTGGTGATGTGGTGATGTCCTCTTCCACCTGACCGTTCTTCATCCATCTTCTGATCTTCTTATATTCTGATCTTCAGATCTTCCGTCGCTGATGTCCTCTTTATGCGGTCAAGGCTGCACACTAAAGTTTGAATGTGAGGTACCCCCCCTTTAATAAGTGTGCCCTTATAAATTTAAATCAGCCAATAGAAAAAGCTTTCATTCTATAGGCAGATTTCAATTTGGCTGATTAGAAAAGGTGATGCCTTTGAGTGACGCAGCTAATATCCTTTTTCAATAACGCATGCTCAAATCCAGTAGAAAAAATATTTAACAGTACTGTGCAAGCGTTGGGGAGCGAGCACTGCAGATATTTAGATGCAAAATAGAATACAATTAGTGGATGAATATTTTTTAATTTAGAACAGCCCCTTTTTGTGGGCTGTTGTGTGTGATGGCAAAGTGAAAAAAGTGATGGTAAATCCTAGGATATTTTAAAAGCCAGGATTTACCAGTACTACAAATAAAGGGGACTTCCAATCATGAAGTAGAAAAAACTCGGCATAAACTCACTGCAAATAAAGGAACTTTATACTTCAACTTTATTTGTAGCACTGGTAAATCCTAGCATTTGGCTAACCCGTGTGTTTTGCTATTTCTTCAACAAAGGATATCTAAAGAATGAAGCAAAAAAATTGGAATGCTGTAAAATTGTATTCTCTATCTGAATCGTGAAAGAAATATTTTGGGTTTCATGTCCCGTTAAGTAAAAAGGGAACTTTTGCAGTGTTAAAATGAGGACTTTTGTAATGTTTTATAATCATTTAACTATTGAGCAACAGTGGATAAGATATATAAGAGATATAATTCCACAGTCAACAAGAACAGAAAAAAAATTACTAAAATCTACAAGTACTAAAACATCTGCAGACTGTTCTCTGATGACCGGCTGCACGGTTCAGGGACTTCCCAACAGCAGCTGCCAAGACACAGTGCAAGGAAATCAGGACCAAATGCTAAGGAGACAGCTTCAAGAAAAAAAAAATCTGAGAAGAATTTAAGTACGTAGTAGATAATACAAATTATTTTGATATCAATTTGTATTTAGGGAAAAATGGGTAAATTGGCTCATGATTTTTTTTTTTACTAACAAAATATAGTACACACATGACAAGGCTTATGGGTTTTAATAATATATTGTGTTTTTCATTGATTTGTAAAAGGAAAATAAATAGTTTATTTTAGTCAGTCTGTGTTTCTTGGCTTTCATTCATGCTGATATGTGGTTGTTGCTTACATTCACGGTCCTCATTTCAGATTTTATCGGCTTGTACTTTAGCTTAGTGACCACACATTTAAATCTATGGGGCCGATTTATTATGCTGCGATTGCAGCAGTTTCTGTGCGAGCCTTCAGGAGTTAAGAAGCAGCGGTCTTTAAGACCACCGCTCCTTAACTCATACGCCACCTCTGAGGCTGTGGACAGCAATCAGCCTGATCGGATACGATCGGATTGATTGACACCCCCGGCTAGCGGCTGATTGGCCGCTTATGTGCAGGGGGCGGCATTGCGCATGCATTTCACTAGAAATGCTCGTGCAATGATAAATGCCGACAGCGTATGCTGTCGGCATTTATCAATGTGCGGCGGACATTGTTAAATTGGCCCCTATAATCTATCTATGTCTATCTATCATTTATATATCTCTGTCTGTCTCTATCTATCTATCTATCTATCTATCTATCTATCTATCTATCTATCTGCCTGTCTGTCTGTCTTATCTACAGTATCTATCTATCTATCTATCTATCTATCTATCTATCTATCTATCTATCTATCTATCTATCTATCTATCTATCTGTCTGTCTGTCTGTCCTATCTACAGTATCTATCCATCTATTTATCTATCTATCTATCTATCTATCTATCTATCTATCTATCTATCTATCTATCTATCTATCTGTCTATCATCTATCATCACATACTTAGTTTGATAAGTAATTGTAATTTTAAAACTAGCAATTCTACACCTTTGCAAGGGGGTTTACACACATAGTTAAAGTACTGCTCAAGTACAGCTGGAACTGTTGGTCCCACGGGGAACCTGCCACTGACACAGTCATTACTAGTAGTCACACAGCGGGGGTTAACTCATAAAGAAATGAATTAGAATCAGAACAAATTAGAGCATATATATTATAATGGCCCTTTAATTTGTGTAATATTGCAAATCTGTACATAGCTCTCATGTAAACCTATATACTCACTTTCTGTATTTGTTTGCAATATTTTCATTTGTACAATCACTATTACAGCTACTGTATATGCTGAGTCAAGCAGATCTGTTTTGCTGAATTATGTATATTTGTGTGCTGTATTTTGCAAATCTATATATTCTGAGTTGCATACCGGGAGTTGCTGAGTTATGTTTTCTTTAGTGTAAGGTTTACAAATTGATACGATCACATGTGTACTTTATCTGCTGAGTCTTGTAGATCTACGTGCTGAATATGGCCTCAGTATGTCAATCATTGTACTGTGCGTATCTAAACTCACTAGTTATAGTCTTCAAAGATATTCGTGGGTTTCATTTTTAGTTCTAATATAACCACAATATTTTTCTCTAGTCCTGGATCTAAGGATATTATTAGGATAATTTATTTGAATAGCGACGCAAAATTCTGTAGTGCTGGATATAATTTAAAAAGTAATTCAATGTGAATAAAAAGTAGAAGCTAATATTTTCGTGTAAATAAACAAATAAAAGAATACTTAAAGGCACGTGAAACGCTTTGCGATTGTAATATAAAATGTTTAAATTTGCATAGAAAAACGACTTTGCTATATACTTCAATTATGTATTTGTCTGCTTAGAGAGCTGGCAGTGGCATTACTGTGTAAATTGAACCATAATCACTGCAATACAAAGGACCCCTGGGCTTTCTAAGTATATACACGGGTACATGAAGCATATCTACATGTGCATGTGCTAATATAAGTATATTCTATTTTAAACTGAAATGCACTAATACGCATTTCAATTTTGTCTGGAATGTCCCTTTAGCACTTTGCTTGCCACTGTAATTTACAAAATCTCAATTGTTTTGAGGAAAGATAAGTTAACAAACTGCAAATAAGGGATATACATGTGGGAACATTAGACTTGCTTATTCAGTTTTCAGGCCTTAAAAATCCTTAATTTTAAACTTAAATGAAACTTTAATGAAAGTATGCTGCAAAGTTATATAAAGGGACAGTCTAGTCAAAAATAAACTTTCATGATTTAGATAGGGCATGCAACTTTAAACAACTTTCCAATTTACTTTTATCATCAATTTTGCTTTGTACTCTTGGTATTCTTAGTTGAAAGCTAAACCTAGGTAGGTCATATGCTAATTTCTTAGTCCTTGTAGGCCGCCTCTTATCTGAATGCATTTTGACAGTGTTTCACAACTAGAGGGCATTAGTTCATGTATGCCATATAGATAACATTGTGCTCATGCACGTGGAGTTACCTAGGAGTCAGCACTGTTTGGCTAAAATGCAAGTCTGTCAAAAAAACTAAAGTAAGGGGGCAGTCTGCAGAGGCTTATTTACAAGGTAATCACAGAGGTAAAAAAGTATTTTAGTTGGTTATGCAAAACTGGGGAATGGGTAATAAAGGGATTATGTATCTTTTTAAGCAGTACAAATTCTGGTGTAGACTTGCCCTTTAACTATGCATAATTAAGCATTTTATATTACAATCTCAAAAATTTAACTGTGCCTTGAAGTTTAAGAATTATGAGTTTTCCACTTTTAAGAATTGGAAGTGCACACTGCAGACTAGACATGTGCATTTGTTTCATCACAAATACACATTTGTGATGAAAATCGGATTTTCATTTTTTGTTTTTTAAAAAAACACACCAAATAGCTGAATGAATGCACAAACAAAAAAAATTGTCAGTATTAATTTGTTTCCTTTAATTTTTTAAAAGGGGTTAATACTCTTGTTATCATGCTCTGGAGAGTGCAGTAACGCAATCCTCTTCTTGCCAGAGCCCCGGCTGCACTAACAGCTGGCTTAGTGCGCTACGCTCCCAGGATCTACACTAAAGTTAAGGTTAGTGCAGGTGTAGGGAACCAATAGCGTTAAGCCAGCTGTTAGTGCGGCCGGGCCTCTGGCAAGAAGAGGATCGGGTTAGCGCGCTCTCCAGAGCGCATTAAGGTGAGTAAACACTCGTAGCAGAGAAAACTCTTATAAACCAACTCTATATATACTGTTAATAGCCCAAATACGATTAGAACATGTATAACAAAAAAAAATAAAAGAGTGGCGCTCCAAAAAGAGGAGCTAAGAGTCAAATAGCAGAACAAACTATATTTAAGAAGGATTCTCAAATAAACTGGCTGCGCCAAAATAAATTGATATTAATATCAAAAAGTGCCAGCACATAAATTTAAAGTGTTATAAACCCAAAAATAGGTCAATGCCAAACAATGTCGACATAAAAGAATACCAATCCAAAAAAGTGATAAGTTCAAAAAAGTATAAAGTTCATTGAGAGCTACTCTTCTTCAAACAATACAACGTTGTCCCCATCCCCAACTGGTGGGCAGAGTGATCTATAGAGATAAGATTAAAGAAGGTGCTCCAATAGTGAAGTATGTTGTGATGGACACCAAACAAAAGCAAAGTGTATACACAATACTCACAAACACAATGCACTCAGCAGTGCAAATGAGGAGGGCTGAACTATTAGAGTCGTCCAGCTAAATCGTAATCTGGCTACACCATCTACTTCAGGATCCGCCATCAAATAGGCAATCAGCAATGCTAAGGTTTCAAAGGGAACCAGACAATTCACCCCCAGAGTACAACCAAACGCTAATAGTTTGGGTTAAAATGCTATTTATTCACAACGCGTTTCTCAGTACAAGACTGTTTCATCAGGTAATAAAAACATATTAAAAACGTGAGCTTAAATACCTGACAGTCACGACGTGTTCACCAAGCTGCTGCGCATGTCCGCAGGGTGTGTCTCTACCCGATATTTTGATTGAACAATAACAACGGCCCGTTTAGTGTAGTTCATTGGGCAATAAATTAGCTAAACAATGGTGGCCAATAAAAGCCAATATTTAAATTAGCCATGTGTGTCTAATACAAACCCCCCATAGGCCCAAGTTGGATACAAAATAATAAAAAATGCAGATAACCTTGTTTACAAGGCTGGTGATAAAAAAGAAAAGTATAATCTTATATATATATATATATATATATATATATATATATGATAGATTAATATAACTAGGTGAACAAGCCGTGAATGTCACTTACAACAAAATATATATTACAATTGTAAAAATAATAATACCTATAAACGTTTGTGAAATTCCCAGATCAAAAAATATGAAAGATACCGGTCTTGTCAGTATATTTTCCAATATTATAGATTGCAAAAAGATATGATCTAGATAAAAAAATATATAAAAAGAGCCCAGAATACCAAATTTTACTGTTAGCTGCCAATTCATCAAAAATCAAATATAAGAAATACAATGATTTAATTATTAAATGCACCATATCAATATTTTCATTTAAACAATATGGCGACAAAGACGCCCATTTATCAAGCTCCGTATGGAGCTTGTGGGCCCGTGTTTCTGGCGAGTCTTCAGAATCATCACACTTCAACCCGATTACGATCGGGTTGATTGACACACCCATGCTGGCGGCCCGTTGGCTGTGAGTCTGCAGGGGGCAGAGTTGCACCAGCAGCTCTTGTGAGCTGCTGGTGCAATGCTGAATACGGAGAGCATATTGCTGTCCGCATTCAGAGAGGTCTTGCGGACCTGATCCGCACTGTCGGATCAGTTCCGAAAGACATTTGATAATTCGGCCTCAAAGTCTGTAATTTCCAAATCCAATATGTTTCTCTTTGTCTGAGCCTCAAATATATATTTACACCCCAAGATTTAGGAATAAACTTAATTGGTATAATCTTGAGAATATCAGTCTCGGAGGTATGATTACATAACACATGTCTAGGGACACTATGTTTTAGATAGGCATTTTTAACATTTCTAAGATGTTCTCCCCATCTCTTTTTTATGGGTCTAGAGGTTCTACCTGTGTACTGCAATCCACAAATACATTCAAGAATATATACAAAAAATGAAGAATCACATGTAATTCTAGACTTAATACAAAAATTCTCTTAAGTCGCATTGGTTGTAAAACTGTCAGTACCAGGTGTAATATGTTTACATAAGCCACAAAGTTTCTTCCCACATTTAAAAGTGCCTTTCTTGTTTAAAAAAACAGATGCTCAGTACATTTTGGATGTGGGACAGGGGTAATTAAGGACTAATAATGATGGGACAAGTTGAAATAAGAAGGTGAAGTAAAACAGGTTAGGCAATCTTGTAATCATAGTATATAAGGAGCCTCCAAAAAAGGCCTAGTCCTTCAAGAGCAAGGATGGGTTGAGGCTCGCCAGTCTCCCAACAGATGCGTCAGTGAGAAATCCAACACTCCACAAAGACAAATCGGTAGGATTTTGGGCATTTCACTTTCTACAGTGCAAAATATAATTAAAAGATTCAAGGAATCCGGTCAAATCTCAGTGTGTAAAAGGCAACATCACTGTTTCAAAAACCATCATGAATCTGTAATGGATATCCTGACATGGTTTCGGGAATATTTTGACAAACCTTTGTCTGTCAACACTATTTGCTGCTGCATCCATAGAGGCAAGACAAGGCTTTACTATGCAAAGCAGAAGTCATACATCAACATTGTCTAGAAGTACAGCCGACTTCTCTGGGCTCGATCTCATCTGAGATGGACAGTAGCACAGTGAAATCGTGTTTTGTGGTCCGAAGAGTGAACATTTCAAATAGTTTTTGGAAAAAACAGCCAATGTGTTCTCCAGGCCAAGAAGGAAAAGGACCATCCAAGCTGTTATCAGCATCAGGTCCAAAAGCCAGTGTCTGTCATGGTATGGAGGTGTGTCAGAGCCCATGGCATAGGTAACTTGCACATCGTTAGGGCACGATTAATGCTGAAAGATATATATATATATTTTGGAGCAACATATGCTGCCATCCAGAAGTCATCTTTTCTAGGAACGTCCCTGTATTTTCCAGAAAGAAAAGGTGATGTTACACAATGGTAAATAGTCGACTGCTCCAACTTTTTTGGAATGTGTCGCAGTCATCAGATTTGAAATTAATTTATATTTTAAAAAATACATTAAAATAATGTGTTAATAATGTGCTTTCAATAACAGTACAGGGAGAATTGAATTTTCAAATTACTCTTTTTCTTTGTTCTTTGGCATTTCCCATACTGTCCCAATTTTTTTTGGGTTGCAGTTTTTTAATTTTGAGAATTGGAAATAAAATGACAAGCTTCACAAGGCTAACAATGCTACATACTAGCTTACCTCAGCAGGGGGATCAGAAAAACAAACAGTGTTGCTAAAAAAATAGGTGGCTAGGATTGCCTGAACTGACTCCTCCATATAAGGCAAAGGGATTGGTGGGTGGATTTTGGCTATTTAAAATCTATTGCAGCAAACAAGATGTTTATACATTTGAAAGAAAATCACACACCTAGGGGCATATTTATGATTGTGTGAGCGAACATGATCTGATATAGCGGATCATGTCCACTGCCCATCGCTCTTGGCATTTTTCATTGCACCAGCAGTTCTTGTGAACTGCTAGTGCAATACCGCCCCCTGCAGATTCGCGGCCGCTTGCAGGGGGTGTCAATCAACCTGATCGCATTCAATTGGCTTGATTTCTGACGATTTCTGTCCGCCGCCTCAGAGCAGGCGGACAGGTTATGGAGCAGCGGTCTTTAGATACAGAGCTTGATAAATATGCCCCCTAGAGTGTTAATTTCTTGAAATACTGCTGAAAAAAATTAGCAATTACATGGGGGAATATTTATCAAGCTCCGTATGGAGCTTGAAGGCTCGCCAGAAACACAAGTTATGAAGCAACGGTCTAAAGACCACTGCTCCATAAACTGCCCGCCTGATCTGAGGCGGCGAACAAACATCGCCGGAAATCAACCCGATCCAATACGATCGGGTTGATTGACACCCCCTGCTGGCGGCCAATCAGATCATGTCCGCTCGCACATTAGTAAATAGGCCCCATGATATTTACTGTCTTGTTAAGATATTAAGTAATTTCCTAACACTCACTTTATTGTACCCTGCCTAGTGTTCTTGAAGACCAGCCCTTTAAATATATAAAATGTGTATAGATAGATATAGATTTTAAATATATACACATTATATATATATATATATATATATATATATATATAAAACACGGAAGGGAACTGCATTCCAAGACCGGACCAGATACACATCCAGTGACTCAGCAACATCCCAGCCCTGGGTGCTAAATAGCACTCCAAAAAAGCTGTGATGTCACCAGAGCCACAGGCAGTTAACCCCAGTACGGAATGGGTGCAAGAAACAAGGGGGATTACAAACAAAAAGTAATACAACACATAGAAACACCCAGCACTCACCAGCAAGCTCACAGCTAAGATAAAATCAAAACTGCAAAGGTTAGTCACCGCATCTGGTCAAATGGGAAAGCTCAGGCACCACGTCAAGGTCCTTTCCACTGCCTGAGTCCTTAACACAGCCACACCATGCGAGCTTACAAAGCCAAACAGACTGAGAACAAAGAAGGGGTGCACAGGTGGATGTAATCACCCAGAGAAATACAAAACACGGAAGCGAACTGCAATCCAAGACCGGACCAGGTACACATCCAGTGACTCAGCAACATCTCAGCCCTGGGTGCTAAATAGCACTCCAAAAAAGATGTGATGTCACCAGAGCCACAGGCAGTTAACCCCAGTCTGGAATGGGTGCAAGAAACAAGGGGGATTACAAACAAAAAGTAATACAGCACATAGAAACACCCAGCACTCACCAGCTAGCTCACTACTAAGATAAAATCACAACTGGAAAGGTTAGTTACCGCATCTAGCCAAATGGGAAAAGCTCAGGCACCACGTCAAGGTCCTTTCCACTGCCTGAGTCCTTCAGCCACACCATGCGAGCTTACAAAGCCAAACAAACTGAGAACAAAGAAGGGGTGCACAGGTGGATGTAATCACCCAGAGAAATACAAAACATGGAAGGGAACTGCACTGCACTGCAAAACATGGAAGGGAACTGCAGTAACTAACCTTTCCAGTTGTGATTTTATCTTAGCTGTGAGCTAGCTGGTGAGTGCTGGGTGTCTCTATGTGTTTTATATATATATATATATATATATATATATATATATATATATATACACACACTGTATATACACATATACACTAGTGTTCAAAAGTTATTTTTGTTATTTATTTCTTTATTTTAAAAATACTTTAAAATCTAGAACTCAACTTTTTAAAAAAAAGACACATTTCGTCCAAAAAAACAATCCCTTTGTTCACATTAAGGAGGCAAAAAATAATTATTTCTTCTAATTGGGTATGTGTGATCCCTTGGATAAAGGAACACTTTATAGTGTATCTGGTATATTAACACGTTTGAGCCCCTCCCAGTCCAACAACTCGACATACACCATATCCCTTTAAACACTTTTTATATATTTATTGAATGAATAAATAATAAACATTTATGTTACATTTAATATGTATAGATATGAGTGTAATACTTCATTTTAAAATGTGTTTTGTCATACTTTTATTGTAGCCCTAACACTTTACTCAGGTCTCAAGTCACGCTAACTTTTTAATATGTGTTACGCTCAAGTGCATAATTCTTAATTATTAATATGCATTTTATATGTGAGAAATTAGGTAAATGAATTATAAAAGAATTATAGTTAATGCTCACCATACTGCTGCTTATTAAGCGAATTGATATCTGCTGAAGGAATGAACACTACATCAAGTTAACCCTACTCTCAGTTTTGCTTTTAGGTATGTGAATTAAGTCCCTCAGTTTTCTGTGGCTATCCCACTTTTTTTTAAGTATCTTTTCGTATGTGATTGCTAAAGAAGACCTGTATTTACTATTTTAATGTCTTGTAATTGGCTTTGAGATGTTCTAACTTTGTTAATTCTTGCTATAACTAAGTTTATAAGTTGACTAATGACATAACTTCAACCTCCTCCGAATTCTATTGTCTAAAGGTCTCTAAGCTGGTGAGATTATTAAAGGCAAACTGAACCCAAATTTTTTCTTTTGTGATTCAGATAGAGCATGTGATTTTAGGCAACTTTCTAACTCACTCCTATTTTCTAATTCTCTTCATTCTCTTGGTATCTTTATTTGAAAAGCAAGAATGTAAGTTTAGATGCCGGCCCATTTTTGGTGAACAACCTGGGTTGTTCTTGCTGATTGGTGGATAAATTTACCCACCAATAAACAAGTGCTGTCCAGGATACTGAACCAAAAAATGTCTGGCTCCTTAGCTTAGATGCCTTCTTTTTCAAATATAGATAGCAAGAGAAAGACGAAAAATTGATAATAGGAGTAAATTAGAAAGTTGCTTAAAATTTCATGCTCTATCTGAATCACGGAAGAAAAAATTTGGGTTAAGTGTCCCTTTAAAGAATACTCGCCAAATCCTATTTCCCTGGTGGAATGATCTAAAGCCTGTTTTTACCCTGAGAAAAAGTGTCTCGACTCACTAAGGAGCGTATACTGCATGTTCATATGTAATGTGGACAATAAAATCTTACAAATCTAATGATTCAACCATTTACACAAAAATACACAGCAAAAAAAATGTGTTATTGAGCTGCATCAGCAAATGCTAACAAAATATCTCAACAAAATTGTATTTGATCAAAGACATAACATATGTATGTAAATTACACAGGGAAAATAAATCGTATTTAAAATGCACAGCGTAAATTGTAATTCAAGTACACTGGATGTGAAAAATACACAGAGAAATTCATACTTATAAGTACAAAATACAAATAGCATAATTGTTATTTGTTTTGTAAAATGGACTGAACATGGGTATATATATAAAAATTGTCTCTTGAATCAGTGAGCATTTTATAAGTGAGGAATTAGGAATAAGGCAAAATAATTATACAAGAATTGAACAAGGATTGAACAAAGGACAAGACACAAGGCAAGTTTTGTTGTAATATGTGTATTATGTGTTTTACTGATTCCCTTTTTGCAAAAATGCTCCATTTCTTCATTTTTTTTGCTACCACTTGACTCTATAACAAACTTTTTTATTAACCCCTTAATGACCACAGCACTTTTCCATTTTCTGTCCGTTTGGGACCAAGGCTATTTTTACATTTCTGTGGTGTTTGTGTTCAGCTGTAATTTTCCTCTTACTCATTTACTGTACCCACACATATCATATACCGTTTTTCTCGCCATTAAATGGACTTTCAAAATCTACCATTATTTTCATCATATCTTATAATTTGCTATAAAAAAATACAAAATATGATGAAAAAAATTGAAAAAAACACACTTTTTCTAACTTTGACCCCCAAAATCTGTTACACATCTATAACCACCAAAAAACACTCATGCTAAATAGTTTCTAAATGTTGTCCTGAGTTTAGAAATACCCAATGTTTACATGTTCTTTGTTTTTTTTTGCAAGTTATAGGGCAATAAATACAAGTAGCACTTTGCTATTTCAAAACCACTTTTTTTCAAAATTAGCGCTAGTTACATTGGGACACTAATATCTTTCAGGAATCTCTGAATATCCCCTGACATGTATATATTTTTTTTTAGAAGACATCCCAAAGTATTGATCTAGGCCAATTTTGGTATATTTCATGCCACCATTTCACCGCCAAATGAGATCAAATAAAAAAAAAACTTCACTTTTTCACAAATATTTTCACAAACTTTAGGTTTCTCACTGAAATTATTTACAAACAACTCATGAAATTATGGTATAAATGGTTGTAAATGCTTCTCTGGGATCGCCTTTGTTCATAAAAATCAGACATATATGGCTTTGGCTTTGCTTTTTGGAAATTAGAAGGCTGCTAAATGCCACTGCGCACCACATGTGTATTATGCCCAGCAGTGAATGGGTTAATTAGGGAGCATGTAGGGAGCTTCTAGGGTTAATTTTAGCTCTAGTGTAGTGTAGTAGACAACCCCAAGTATTGATCTAGGCCCATTTTGGTATATCTCATGCCACCATTTCACCGCCAAAAGCGATCAAATAAAAAAAAATTGTTCACTTTTTCAAACTTTAGGTTTCTCACTAAAATTATTTACAAACAGCTTGTGCAATTATGGCACAAATGGTTGTAAATGCTTCTCTGGGATCCCCTTTGTTCAGAAATAGCAGACATATATGGCTTTGGCGTTGCTTTTTGGTAATTAGAAGGCCGCTAAATGCGCATCACACGTGTATTATGGCCAGCAGTGAAGGGGTTAATTAGGTAGTTTGTAGGGAGCTTGCAGGGTTAATTTTAGCTTTAGTGTAGAGATCAGCTTCCCACCTGACACACCCCACCCCCTGATCCCTCGCAAACAGCTCTCTGCCCTCTCCCACCCCACAATTGACCCTGCCATCTTAAGTACTGGCAGAAAGTCTGCCAGTACTAAAATAAAAAGGTTGCAGGGTGCACAGATTTTAAATAGCAGATCACAGTACTGACTGGTTTGTATAGCAGGTTGCAGGGTGCACAGATTTTAAATAGCAGATCACAGTACTGACTGGTTTGTATAATAGGTTGCAGGGTGCACAGACATGAAATAGCAGATCACAGTACTGACTGGTTTGTATAGCAGGTTGCAGGGTGCACAGACTTGAAATAGCAGATCACAGTACTGACTGGTTTGTATAGCAGGTTGCAGGGTGCACAGACATGAAATAGCAGATCACAGTACTAACTGGTTTGTATAATAGGTTGCAGGGTGCACAGACATGAAATAGCAGATCACAGTACTGACTGGTTTCTATAGCAGGTTGCAGGGTGCACAGACATGAAATAGCAGATCACAGTACTGACTGGTTTGTATAGCAGGTTGCAGGGTGCACAGACTTGAAACAGCAGATCACAGTACTGACTGGTTTGTATAGCAGGTTGCAGGGTGCACAGACATGAAATAGCAGATCACAGTACTGACTGGTTTGTATAGCAGGTTGCAGGGTGCACAGACATGAAATAGCAGATCACAGTACTGACTGGTTTGTATAGCAGGTTGCAGGGTGCACAGACATGAAATAGCAGATCACAGTACTGACTGGTTTGTATAACAGGTTGCAGGGTGCACAGACTTGAAATAGCAGATCACAGTACTGACTGGTTTGTATAACAGGTTGCAGGGTGCACAGACTTGAAATAGCAGATCACAGTACTGACTGGTTTGTATAGCAGGTTGCAGGGTACACAGACTTGAAATAGCAGATCACAGTACTGACTGGTTTGTATAACAGGTTGCAGGGTGCACAGACATGAAATAGCAGATTACAGTACTAACTGGTTTGTATAGCAGGTTGCAGGGTACACAGACTTGAAATAGCAGATCACAGTACTGACTGGTTTGTATAGCAGGTTGCAGGGTGCACAGAGTTGAAATAGCAGATCACAGTACTGACTGGTTTGTATAGCAGGTTGCAGGGTGCACAGACTTGAAATAGCAGATCACAGTACTGACTGGTTTGTATAACAGGTTGCAGGGTGCACAGACTTGAAATAGCAGATCACAGTACTGACTGGTTTGTATAGCAGGTTGCAGGGTGCACAGACATGAAATAGCAGATCACAGTACTGACTGGTTTGTATAGCAGGTTGCAGGGTGCACAGACATGAAATAGCAGATCACAGTACTGACTGGTTTGTATAGCAGGTTGCAGGGTGCACAGACTTGAAACAGCAGATCACAGTACTGACTGGTTTGTATAGCAGGTTGCAGGGTGCACAGAGTTGAAATAGCAGATCACAGTACTGACTGGTTTGTATAACAGGTTGCAGGGTGCACAGACTTGAGACAGCAGATCACAGTACTGACTGGTTTGTATAGCAGGTTGCAGGGTGCACAGACATGAAATAGCAGATCACAGTACTGACTGGTTTGTATAGCAGGTTGCAGGGTGCACAGACATGAAATAGCAGATCACAGTACTGACTGGTTTGTATAGCAGGTTGCAGGGTGCACAGACATGAAATAGCAGATCACAGTACTGACTGGTTTGTATAACAGGTTGCAGGGTGCACAGAGTTGAAATAGCAGATCACAGTACTGACTGGTTTGTATAGCAGGTTGCAGGGTGCACAGACATGAAATAGCAGATCACAGTACTGACTGGTTTGTATAACAGGTTGCAGGGTGCACAGAGTTGAAATAGCAGATCACTGTACTGACTGGTTTGTATAGCAGGTTGCAGGGTGCACAGGGTTGAAATAGCAGATCACAGTACTGACTGGTTTGTATAACAGGTTGCAGGGTGCACAGACTTGAGACAGCAGATCACAGTACTGACTGGTTTGTATAGCAGGTTGCAGGGTGCACAGAGTTGAAATAGCAGATCACTGTACTGACTGGTTTGTATAGCAGGTTGCAGGGTACACAGACTTGAGACAGCAGATCACAGTACTGACTGGTTTGTATAGCAGGTTGCAGGGTGCACAGAGTTGAAATAGCAGATCACTGTACTGACTGGTTTGTATAACAGGTTGCAGGGTGCACAGACTTGAGACAGCAGATCACAGTACTGACTGGTTTGTATAACAGGTTGCAGGGTGCACAGAGTTGAAATAGCAGATCACAGTACTGACTGGTTTGTATAGCAGGTTGCAGGGTGCACAGACATGAAATAGCAGATCACAGTACTGACTGGTTTGTATAGCAGGTTGCAGGGTGCACAGACATGAAATAGCAGATCACAGTACTGACTGGTTTGTATAACAGGTTGCAGGGTGCACAGAGTTGAAATAGCAGATCACAGTACTGACTGGTTTGTATAGCAGGTTGCAGGGTGCACAGACATGAAATAGCAGATCACAGTACTGACTGGTTTGTATAACAGGTTGCAGGGTGCACAGACATGAAATAGCAGATCACAGTACTGACTGGTTTGTATAACAGGTTGCAGGGTGCACAGACTTGAGATAGCAGATCACAGTACTGACTGGTTTGTATAACAGGTTGCAGGGTGCACAGACTTGAGACAGCAGATCACAGTACTGACTGGTTTGTATAGCAGGTTGCAGGGTGCACAAACATGAAATAGCAGATCACAGTACTGACTGGTTTGTATAGCAGGTTGCAGGGTACTCAGACATGAAATAGCAGATCACAGTACTAACTGGTTTGTATAGCAGGTTGCAGGGTGCACAGACATGAAATAGCAGATCACAATACTGACTGGTTTGTATAGCAGGTTGCAGGGTGCACAGACATGAAATAGCAGATCACAGTACTGACTGGTTTGTATAACAGGTTGCAGGGTGCACAGACATGAAATAGCAGATCACAGTACTGACTGGTTTGTATAGCAGGTTGCAGGGTGCACAGAGTTGAAATAGCAGATCACAGTACTGACTGGTTTGTATAACAGGTTGCAGGGTGCACAGAGTTGAAATAGCAGATCACAGTACTGACTGGTTTGTATAACAGGTTGCAGGGTGCACAGACATGAAATAGCAGATCACAGTACTGACTGGTTTGTATAGCAGGTTGCAGGGTGCACAGAGTTGAAATAGCAGATCACAGTACTGACTGGTTTGTATAGCAGGTTGCAGGGTGCACAGACATGAAATAGCAGATCACAGTACTGACTGGTTTGTATAGCAGGTTGCAGGGTGCACAGACATGAAATAGCAGATCACAGTACTAACTGGTTTGTATAGCAGGTTGCAGGGTGCACAGACATGAAATAGCAGATCACAGTACTGACTGGTTTGTATAGCAGGTTGCAGGGTGCACAGACATGAAATAGCAGATCACAGTACTGACTGGTTTGTATAGCAGGTTGCAGGGTGCACAGACATGAAATAGCAGATCACAGTACTGACTGGTTTGTATAGCTGGTTGCAGGGTACACAGACATGAAATAGCAGATCACAGTACTAACTGGTTTGTATAGCAGGTTGCAGGGTACTCAGACTTGAAACAGCAGATCACAGTACTGACTGGTTTGTATAGCAGGTTGCAGGGTGCACAGACATGAAATAGCAGATCACAGTACTGACTGGTTTGTATAGCAGGTTGCAGGGTGCACAGACATGAAATAGCAGATCACAGTACTGACTGGTTTGTATAGCAGGTTGCAGGGTACACAGACTTGAAATAGCAGATCACAGTACTGACTGGTTTGTATAGCAGGTTGCAGGGTACACAGACTTGAAACAGCAGATCACAGTACTGACTGGTTTGTATAGCAGGTTGCAGGGTACAAAGACTTGAAATAGCAGATCACAGTACTGACTGGTTTGTATAACAGGTTGCAGGGTGCACAGACATGAAATAGCAGATTACAGTACTAACTGATTTGTATAGCAGGTTGCAGGGTACACAGACTTGAAATAGCAGATCACAGTACTGACTGGTTTGTATAGCAGGTTGCAGGGTGCACAGAGTTGAAATAGCAGATCACAGTACTGACTGGTTTGTATAGCAGGTTGCAGGGTGCACAGACTTGAAATAGCAGATCACAGTACTGACTGGTTTGTATAACAGGTTGCAGGGTGCACAGACTTGAAATAGCAGATCACAGTACTGACTGGTTTGTATAGCAGGTTGCAGGGTACACAGACTTGAGACAGCAGATCACAGTACTGACTGGTTTGTATAGCAGGTTGCAGGGTGCACAGAGTTGAAATAGCAGATCACAGTACTGACTGGTTTGTATAGCAGGTTGCAGGGTACACAGACTTGAGACAGCAGATCACAGTACTGACTGGTTTGTATAGCAGGTTGCAGGGTGCACAGACATGAAATAGCAGATCACAGTACTGACTGGTTTGTATAGCAGGTTGCAGGGTGCACAGACATGAAATAGCAGATCACAGTACTGACTGGTTTGTATAACAGGTTGCAGGGTGCACAGACTTGAAATAGCAGATCACAGTACTGACTGGTTTGTATAGCAGGTTGCAGGGTGCACAGACATGAAATAGCAGATCACAGTACTGACTGATTTGTATAGCAGGTTGCAGGGTGCACAGACATGAAATAGCAGATCACAGTACTGACTGGTTTGTATAGCAGGTTGCAGGGTGCACAGACTTGAAACAGCAGATCACAGTACTGACTGGTTTGTATAGCAGGTTGCAGGGTGCACAGAGTTGAAATAGCAGATCACTGTACTGACTGGTTTGTATAACAGGTTGCAGGGTGCACAGACTTGAGACAGCAGATCACAGTACTGACTGGTTTGTATAGCAGGTTGCAGGGTGCACAGACATGAAATAGCAGATCACAATACTGACTGGTTTGTATAGCAGGTTGCAGGGTGCACAGACTTGAAACAGCAGATCACAGTACTGACTGGTTTGTATAACAGGTTGCAGGGTGCACAGAGTTGAAATAGCAGATCACAGTACTGACTGGTTTGTATAGCAGGTTGCAGGGTGCACAGAGTTGAAATAGCAGATCACAGTACTGACTGGTTTGTATAGCAGGTTGCAGGGTGCACAGACATGAAATAGCAGATCACAATACTGACTGGTTTGTATAGCAGGTTGCAGGGTGCACAGACATGAAATAGCAGATCACAGTACTGACTGGTTTGTATAGCAGGTTGCAGGGTGCACAGAGTTGAAATAGCAGATCACTGTACTGACTGGTTTGTATAACAGGTTGCAGGGTGCACAGAGTTGAAATAGCAGATCACTGTACTGACTGGTTTGTATAGCAGGTTGCAGGGTGCACAGACATGAAATAGCAGATCACAGTACTGACTGGTTTGTATAGCAGGTTGCAGGGTGCACAGAGTTGAAATAGCAGATCACAGTACTGACTGGTTTGTATAGCAGGTTGCAGGGTGCACAGAGTTGAAATAGCAGATCACAGTACTGACTGGTTTGTATAGCAGGTTGCAGGGTACACAGACTTGAGACAGCAGATCACAGTACTGACTGATTTGTATAGCAGGTTGCAGGGTACACAGACTTGAAATAGCAGATCACAGTACTGACTGGTTTGTATAGCAGGTTGCAGGGTGCACAGACATGAAATAGCAGATCACAATACTGACTGGTTTGTATAGCAGGTTGCAGGGTACACAGACATGAAATAGCAGATCACAGTACTGACTGGTTTGTATAGCAGGTTGCAGGGTGCACAGACATGAAATAGCAGATCACAGTACTGACTGGTTTGTATAGCAGGTTGCAGGGTACACAGACATGAAATAGCAGATCACAGTACTGACTGGTTTGTATAGCAGGTTGCAGGGTGCACAGACATGAAATAGCAGATCACAGTACTGACTGGTTTGTATAGCAGGTTGCAGGGTGCACAGACATGAAATAGCAGATCACAGTACTGACTGGTTTGTATAGCTGGTTGCAGGGTACACAGACATGAAATAGCAGATCACAGTACTGACTGGTTTGTATAGCAGGTTGCAGGGTGCACACACATGAAATAGCAGATCACAGTACTGACTGGTTTGTATAGCAGGTTGCAGGGTGCACAGACTTGAAATAGCAGATCACAGTACTGACTGGTTTGTATAGCAGGTTGCAGGGTGCACACACATGAAATAGCAGATCACAGTACTGACTGGTTTGTATAGCAGGTTGCAGGTTGCACAGAGTTGAAATAGCAGATCACTGTACTGACTGGTTTGTATAGCAGGTTGCAGGGTGCACAGAGTTGAAATAGCAGATCACTGTACTGACTGGTTTGTATAACAGGTTGCAGGGTGCACAGACTTGAAATAGCAGATCACTGTACTGACTGGTTTGTATAACAGGTTGCAGGGTGCACAGACTTGAAATAGCAGATCACTGTACTGACTGGTTTGTATAGCAGGTTGCAGGGTGCACAGAGTTGAAATAGCAGATCACAGTACTGACTGGTTTGTATAGCAGGTTGCAGGGTGCACAGACATGAAATAGCAGATCACAGTACTGACTGGTTTGTATAACAGGTTGCAGGGTGCACAGACATGAAATAGCAGATCACAGTACTAACTGGTTTGTATAACAGGTTGCAGGGTGCACAGACATGAAATAGCAGATCACAGTACTGACTGGTTTGTATAGCAGGTTGCAGGGTGCACAGACATGAAATAGCAGATCACAGTACTGACTGGTTTGTATAGCAGGTTGCAGGGTGCACAGACATGAAATAGCAGATCACAGTACTGACTGGTTTGTATAGCAGGTTGCAGGGTGCACAGACATGAAATAGCAGATCACAGTACTGACTGGTTTGTATAGCAGGTTGCAGGGTGCACAGACATGAAATAGCAGATCACAGTACTGACTGGTTTGTATAGCAGGTTGCAGGGTGCACAGACATGAAATAGCAGATCACAGTACTGACTGGTTTGTATAGCAGGTTGCAGGGTGCACAGACATGAAATAGCAGATCACAGTACTGACTGGTTTGTATAGCAGGTTGCAGGGTGCACAGACATGAAATAGCAGATCACAGTACTAACTGTTTTGTATAACAGGTTGCAGGGTGCACAGACATGAAATAGCAGATCACAGTACTGACTGGTTTGTATAGCAGGTTGCAGGGTGCACAGACATGAAATAGCAGATCACAGTACTGACTGGTTTGTATAACAGGTTGCAGGGTACTCAGACATGAAATAGCAGATCACAGTACTAACTGGTTTGTATAGCAGGTTGCAGGGTTCACAGACATGAAATAGCAGATCACAGTACTGACTGGTTTGTATAGCAGGTTGCAGGGTGCACAGACATGAAATAGCAGATCACAGTACTAACTGGTTTGTATAGCAGGTTGCAGGGTGCACAGACATGAAATAGCAGATCACAATACTGACTGGTTTGTATAGCAGGTTGCAGGGTGCACAGACATGAAATAGCAGATCACAGTACTGACTGGTTTGTATAACAGGTTGCAGGGTGCACAGACATGAAATAGCAGATCACAGTACTGACTGGTTTGTATAGCAGGTTGCAGGGTGCACAGAGTTGAAATAGCAGATCACTGTACTGACTGGTTTGTATAGCAGGTTGCAGGGTGCACAGACATGAAATAGCAGATCACAGTACTGACTGGTTTGTATAGCAGGTTGCAGGGTGCACAGAGTTGAAATAGCAGATCACAGTACTGACTGGTTTGTATAGCTGGTTGCAGGGTGCACAGACATGAAATAGCAGATCACTGTACTAA
This sequence comes from Bombina bombina, assembly GCF_027579735.1. Classification (NCBI taxonomy): domain Eukaryota; kingdom Metazoa; phylum Chordata; class Amphibia; order Anura; family Bombinatoridae; genus Bombina; species Bombina bombina. Next base: position 71,076,279 of record NC_069504.1, on the reverse strand, counting down.
CTGGTTTGTATAGCAGGTTGCAGGGTGCACAGACATGAAATAGCAGATCACAGTACTGACTGGTTTGTATAACAGGTTGCAGGGTGCACAGACATGAAATAGCAGATCACAGTACTGACTGGTTTGTATAGCAGGTTGCAGGGTGCACAGAGTTGAAATAGCAGATCACAGTACTGACTGGTTTGTATAGCAGGTTGCAGGGTACTCAGACTTGAAACAGCAGATCACAGTACTGACTGGTTTGTATAGCAGGTTGCAGGGTGCACAGACATGAAATAGCAGATCACAGTACTGACTGGTTTGTATAGCAGGTTGCAGGGTGCACAGACATGAAATAGCAGATCACAGTACTGACTGGTTTGTATAGCAGGTTGCAGGGTACTCAGACTTGAAATAGCAGATCACAATACTGACTGGTTTGTATAGCAGGTTGCAGGGTGCACAGACTTGAGACAGCAGATCACAGTACTGACTGGTTTGTATAGCAGGTTGCAGGGTGCACAGACTTGAGACAGCAGATCACAGTACTGACTGGTTTGTATAGCAGGTTGCAGGGTGCACAGACTTGAAATAGCAGATCACAGTACTGACTGGTTTGTATAGCAGGTTGCAGGGTACACAGACTTGAGACAGCAGATCACAGTACTGACTGGTTTGTATAGCAGGTTGCAGGGTGCACAGAGTTGAAATAGCAGATCACAGTACTGACTGGTTTGTATAACAGGTTGCAGGGTACACAGACTTGAGACAGCAGATCACTGTACTGACTGGTTTGTATAGCAGGTTGCAGGGTGCACAGACTTGAGACAGCAGATCACAGTACTGACTGGTTTGTATAGCAGGTTGCAGGGTACACAGACATGAAATAGCAGATCACAGTACTGACTGGTTTGTATAACAGGTTGCAGGGTGCACAGACATGAAATAGCAGATCACAGTACTGACTGGTTTGTATAGCAGGTTGCAGGGTGCACAGACATGAAATAGCAGATCACAATACTGACTGGTTTGTATAACAGGTTGCAGGGTGCACAGACTTGAAATAGCAGATCACAGTACTGACTGGTTTGTATAGCAGGTTGCAGGGTGCACAGACATGAAATAGCAGATCACAGTACTGACTGGTTTGTATAGCAGGTTGCAGGGTGCACAGACTTGAAATAGCAGATCACAATACTGACTGGTTTGTATAGCAGGTTGCAGGGTGCACAGACTTGAAATAGCAGATCACAGTACTGACTGGTTTGTATAGCAGGTTGCAGGGTGTACAGACTTGAAATAGCAGATCACAGTACTGACTGGTTTGTATAGCAGGTTGCAGGGTGCACAGAGTTGAAATAGCAGATCACAATACTGACTGGTTTGTATAGCAGGTTGCAGGGTGCACAGACATGAAATAGCAGATCACAGTACTGACTGGTTTGTATAGCAGGTTGCAGGGTGCACAGACATGAAATAGCAGATCACAGTACTGACTGGTTTGTATAGCAGGTTGCAGGGTACACAGACTTGAGACAGCAGATCACAGTACTGACTGGTTTGTATAGCAGGTTGCAGGGTGCACAGACATGAAATAGCAGATCACAGTACTGACTGGTTTGTATAGCAGGTTGCAGGGTGCACAGACATGAAATAGCAGATCACAGTACTGACTGGTTTGTATAGCAGGTTGCAGGGTGCACAGACATGAAATAGCAGATCACAGTACTGACTGGTTTGTATAGCAGGTTGCATTGTGCACAGATTTTAAATAGCAGATCACAGTACTGACTGGTTTGTATAGCAGGTTGCAGGGTGCACAGACATGAAATAGCAGATCACAGTACTGACTGGTTTGTATAGCAGGTTGCAGGGTGCACAGACATGAAATAGCAGATCACAGTACTGACTGGTTTGTATAGCAGGTTGCAGGGTGCACAGATTTTAAATAGCAGATCACAGTACTGACTGGTTTGTATAGCAGGTTGCAGGGTGCACAGACTTGAAACAGCAGATCACAGTACTGACTGGTTTGTATAGCAGGTTGCAGGGTGCACAGAGATGAAATAGCAGATCACAGTACTGACTGGTTTGTATAGCAGGTTGCAGGGTGCACAGAGATGAAATAGCAGATCACAGTACTGACTGGTTTGTATAACAGGTTGCAGGGTGCACAGACATGAAATAGCAGATCACAGTACTGACTGGTTTGTATAGCAGGTTGCAGGGTGCACAGACATGAAATAGCAGATCACAGTACTGACTGGTTTGTATAGCAGGTTGCAGGGTACTCAGACTTGAAACAGCAGATCACAGTACTGACTGGTTTGTATAGCAGGTTGCAGGGTGCACAGACTTGAAACAGCAGATCACAGTACTGACTGGTTTGTATAGCAGGTTGCAGGGTGCACAGAGTTGAAATAGCAGATCACAGTACTGACTGGTTTGTATAGCAGGTTGCAGGGTGCACAGAGTTGAAATAGCAGATCACAGTACTGACTGGTTTGTATAGCAGGTTGCAGGGTGCACAGAGTTGAAATAGCAGATCACAGTACTGACTGGTTTGTATAACAGGTTGCAGGGTGCACAGACATGAAATAGCAGATCACAGTACTGACTGGTTTGTATAGCAGGTTGCAGGGTGCACAGACATGAAATAGCAGATCACAGTACTGACTGGTTTGTATAGCAGGTTGCAGGGTGCACAGACATGAAATAGCAGATCACAGTACTGACTGGTTTGTATAGCAGGTTGCAGGGTGCACAGACATGAAATAGCAGATCACAGTACTGACTGGTTTGTATAACAGGTTGCAGGGTGCGCAGAGTTGAAATAGCAGATCACAGTACTGACTGGTTTGTATAGCAGGTTGCAGGGTACAAAGAGTTGAAATAGCAGATCACAGTACTGACTGGTTTGTATAGCAGGTTGCAGGGTGCACAGACTTGAAATAGCAGATCACAGTACTGACTGGTTTGTATAGCAGGTTGCAGGGTGCACAGAGTTGAAATAGCAGATCACAGTACTGACTGGTTTGTATAGCAGGTTGCAGGGTGCACAGAGTTGAGACAGCAGATCACAGTACTGACTGGTTTGTATAGCAGGTTGCAGGGTGCACAGAGATGAAATAGCAGATCACAGTACTCACTGGTTTGTATAGCAGGTTGCAGGGTGCACAGACTTGAAATAGCAGATCACAGTACTGACTGGTTTGTATAGCAGGTTGCAGGGTGCACAGAGATGAAATAGCAGATCACAGTACTGACTGGTTTGTATAGCAGGTTGCAGGGTGCACAGAGTTGAAATAGCAGATCACAGTACTGACTGGTTTGTATAACAGGTTGCAGGGTGCAAAGAGTTGAAATAGCAGATCACAGTACTGACTGGTTTGTATAGCAGGTTGCAGGGTGCACAGACATGAAATAGCAGATCACAGTACTGACTGGTTTGTATAGCAGGTTGCAGGGTGCACAGACATGAAATAGCAGATCACAGTACTGACTGGTTTGTATAGCAGGTTGCAGGGTGCAAAGAGTTGAAATAGCAGATCACAGTACTGACTGGTTTGTATAACAGGTTGCAGGGTGCACAGACTTGAAATAGCAGATCACAGTACTGACTGGTTTGTATAGCAGGTTGCAGGGTGCACAGAGTTGAAATAGCAGATCACAGTACTGACTGGTTTGTATAACAGGTTGCAGGGTGCACAGACTTGAAATAGCAGATCACAGTACTGACTGGTTTGTATAGCAGGTTGCAGGGTGCACAGACATGAAATAGCAGATCACAGTACTGACTGGTTTGTATAATAGGTTGCAGGGTGCACAGAGTTGAAACAGCAGATCACAGTACTGACTGGTTTGTATAGCAGGTTGCAGGGTGCACAGACTTGAGATAGCAGATCACAGTACTAACTGGTTTGTATAATAGGTTGCAGGGTGCACAGACATGAAATAGCAGATCACAGTACTGACTGGTTTGTATAGCAGGTTGCAGGGTGCACAGACTTGAAATAGCAGATCACAGTACTGACTGGTTTGTATAGCAGGTTGCAGGGTGCACAGACTTGAAATAGCAGATCACAGTACTAACTGGTTTGTATAACAGGTTGCAGGGTACTCAGACTTGAAACAGCAGATCACAGTACTGACTGGTTTGTATAGCAGGTTGCAGGGTGCACAGACTTGAAATAGCAGATCACAGTACTAACTGGTTTGTATAACAGGTTGCAGGGTACTCAGACTTGAAACAGCAGATCACAGTACTGACTGGCTTGTATAACAGGTTGCAGGGTACTCTGACTTGGAATGCAGGACACAGTACTGAGTGGCTTAGATAACAGGTTGCAGGGTACTCAGACTTGGAATAGAGTTTACAAGACTCACAGGTTTGGATTACAGCTTACAAGACCCACGGGTTTGGAGAAGACTAGAGAATAGCAAAATCCTAAATACTAGAGCAATTAAATGGGGGAGGGACAACCCATTTATAGAACAGCAGAAAGACAGGTTCAAACAACCAGCAATCACAAAAAGTCCTCTGGTGGCAAAAGAGTAAGAGTAAGCAGCAGAGGAAATTAAAGGGACGGATACTATACAGGAAAGGATGGGAAACACGCTACCTACGCAGATGTTCCCACACTGCTGAGCGACACTGGAGAAAGTCTCTGTGTTTAGCTAACTTTCTTATTTATATTCTTTCTCCAAAACCAAAACATCTGTTCTCCACTTTCAATACCCTTCTACACTCACCCCTACCACCTACCACAACGTCTCTCTCTGCTCAAGATTTTGCTGGCCACTTCAAAAACAAAGTTGATTCTATCAGCAACGAGATAATCTTTCAACATACTACCAGTCTCCAACCTCCTCAACCCCCTCAACAGCTCAAAATCATACAAAATCCACAAAGACACAAATTTAGCTCTTTTGCCCCTGTTACAGAGGAAGAAGTTTCAGCCCTTATATTGTCCTCTCACCTCACAACCTGTCTCTTTCCTCTCTTCTACCCTTAACCCTGACCTCACACACATTTTAAACATATCCCTCAGCACCAGTATATTTCCCTCATCTCTTAATCATACACACCTATCCTCAAAAAACCTTCTCTTGACCCAACCTCCCCATTCATCAAACTAACATCCTATTTCCCTACTACTCCTTGCCTCAAAACTTCTGAAAATGCTAGTTTATACATGATTATCACATTTCCTCACATTAAACTCCCTCTTGGCCCAGTGCAATCTGGATTTTGCCCTCAACACTCCACAAAGACAGCAATCATTAAGGTTACTAATGACCTACTTACAGCAAAATCAAAAGGCCACTTTTCTCTGTTAAGCCTTCTCAATCTTTCTGTAGCCATTGATACTGTTGACCACCCTCTTTTGCTCCAAACCCTCCAATCCTTCAGCATTTGAAACACAGCCCTCTCATGGTTCTCCTGCTTCCTGTCTAACCGTACCTTCTCTGGTTCATCCTCTGCCTCTTTACCACTTTTGGGGTACCACAATGATCTGTCTTTGGTCCCCTTCTCTTCTAAATCGATACATAATCATTAGGTTCCTTGTTAAAGTCCCATAGGTTCCTTTGCTAAATTGTGTCACTAACTGTCTTTCTCATATTTCATCTTAAATGTCCTCTCACTTCCTTAAGCTAAATCTCTATGAAACTGAGCTCCCTATTTCTCCCCTTCTTCCAAAATCTACACTTCCTATCATTACTCCAACCACGCATGCCTGATGTCTCACTTAACTAAGATCTCTCTTTCACTCCTCAAATCAAGTCTTTGGCCAACTCATGCAGTTTCCACCTTAAAAACATCTAAAAAATGTGCCACTTCCTCACACAAGACACAACTAAGATTTGAATCCACTCTCTCATCATGTCCCACCTTGACTATTGCAACTCCATCCACTGCCGTCTATCGCCTTTACAATCCATAATGAATGGCTCTGCCAAGTTGATCTTCCTTACACGTCACTCTTCTTCTGCTGCACCTCTTTGCAAATCTCTTCACTGGCTTCCTCTAGCCTCCAGAATTAAACACAAAATTCTGACTCTGGCATTCAAGGCCCTCAATAGCAATGCTCCCCCTAAATCTCAGACCTTGTCTCCAGATACTATCTCTCCTGTCCCCTTCACCCTACTCATGACCTCCTCTCTTGTTACCTCCTCACATTCCTGTCTACCAGACTACTCCAGACTGGCCCCTAATTTGTGGATCTCGCGGCCTCACTCCACAAAACTCTCCCCTAGTTTTGAAAGTTTCAAGTTCTCTTAAAAAACTCTACTTTTCAGGGATGCATACAATATATGCTAGCATTTTCTAACCTCAGTTCCTCTCCTCCTTTGTTATCTCTTTGAACCCCCTTAGCATGTAAGCCTACAAGCCCAGTTGTTTGTAGATCATCTTCATGAGAACTGATTTACAACTCTTGGCAGGGCCCTCTTCCCAATTGTTACCTATAAATGTCATCTCGCTAATCATACCTTTGTTTATAGCGCTGCGGAATCTGTTGGAGTTCTATAAATAACTGCAACTACTACTACTAATAATAATAACATTTTCTGGAAATTCTGTTTTACCATTGACTTGTAATATCAGATTCCTCTCTAATCTTAGTACAGTCCTGCGATCTTAATAGGGCATCCTGTTCTATAATGTTCCACTTCTAATCTAAGCCATAGTTAGGTATCATCTTTAAACTTAAACTTTAAACTGACAATTCTTTACCTAGATATATATATAAATAATTTAGCTTTTCCAAATGTTAATATCTAAACATTACTATCTCCCCATCACACCAGATCTGTGGCCTCAGAGTTTCTCTTGACTCTTTATCCTCCACATCCAATTGCTCTCTTCATCCTGCTGCAACCACCTATGCTATATTTAATAAAATCATCTGTTTCTAAACCCTGACAACACTAAGAAACAAATTCACTCCATTTTAATTTCCAGACCTAACTACTGCAATAACCTACTAACTGGCCTCCCTCTCTCTCACCTCTTCTTCTTCAATCCATCCTAAATGCCTCTGCCAGGTTAATCCACCTTTCCCACCACTCCATATCTGTTGCACCTCTCTGCGAATTCCTTCACTGGCTCCCCATTCACAGCAGAATTAAATTAAAAATTCTCATCGTGACCTACAAAGTCCTTACCAACTCTGTAGTCACCCCCCCACCTGTCCTCACTAATCAACAAATATATACCAGCAGCCCACTAAGATCCAACAATAACCTGCTCCTTGCATTTTCTATTATTACCTCTTACCATACTTGACTACAGGACATCTCTTGTGCAGCACCAACCTACTGGAATGCACTTCCTTGCACTGTCAGACTTTCCCCTAATCTGCCTTCTTTTAAACACTTCCTAAAACATTTTTGTTCAGGGAAGCCTACCACCCAACTCAGTAACAAATGAATTCCCCTCACCTAGTAATTGCCCTCATCTAACTCTGTATTAACATCAGTCTTACCCTTGCATGGGAATAGGGCCCTCAATTCCTCCTGTATTTGAGTCTTATCTCTTACAAATATTGTATAATTGTTTTACCTATATGTACCCATGCACAGCGCTTTAGAATATATTGGCGCTTTTAAATAAAGTATAATAATAATGTTAAGCACTGATGTATCTATGATATTGTACAGACCCAGACAAATCCAAATACAGGATGTCACATACATCTACATCATTAAACATTTACTGCTGGGAAAGTTATATAACCTATATAAAATAAAAGCAGTGCAAACTTGCATTCTGGTTCAGATGCATACAGTATTGGGAAACCCTGTTTATAAGGAATAAGTGTAGTATATTAAAGTGTGTATTATGTACCTTATTAATACATATTTGATCAACATTATTATATAAAATGTAATAAAATACCTATACATGCATTCATCATTTGTGTAATAATTTGTCACACTGTAAAATCTGAAATAATTTGCCATGAGAATTTAAAGACAATTTTTGTTTTTTAGTTCCAGACAGTTTGGTTGCATCATATTGCTTCTGCATATTGAGATTCGACCTGATAATTCACATTCCTGCACCACTTGGCTGGAATCTCCAGTTATCTTGGGCTTCTCCGTATTCCGTCCATTCTGATTTGCCCACACACAGTTCTGTAAACACCATTTATCATGAAATATAATCCCAGAACTCAGTTAGAGGTTGTTTCACACTTAAATAAATCTTCACACTGAAAGTAAAAACTAGGATAAAGAATTATGATGAGCAGATTCACTGTGTTTAATGTCCATAGGAAATCAAATCATTTTTTTTTTAAACGTATTATTTATAAATGTCTGTATTTCAGTTTTGTTACATATTTATATTGTATACACTTTGACATTCAGGTCATCATTTATGTGATGAAATATTAGTAATTTAATACTACTCTTTAAAAAAGACTAACTTTGTCTTCTTATGTAAAACACTTTTGCATTTTCCATCTTCCTCCAAAAATTACTCAGGATTAGCTGCAGGCACCCTCCTGGCTAATCCTATGTGTGTACCTGAGTAATGCACAAGATAATAATAATAATTATCTATAATGCTGTAGGCTATGGCACTGTTAATGTTTTCCAGACGATAAACACCAGGAATTTTTTAAAGGCAAGAATGCACTTAAAACATATATGCAATGAACTCCTTGTAGAACAGTTAAACGCAATTCAACTCAGCTCCAGAACAGCAATGCCCTTCTGGGAACTAGCTGAATATACCTGGTGAGGTAGAGGGGGGGGGGGGTTAGAGAGCTGTTTGGGGGATCAGGGAGGTTGGGGGTTAAGGGGGGAAATCCAACACTGCAGAATATATATATATATATATATAAATATAAAACAATAATATATTTTAAAAAAGCCTTTTATTTTAGTACTGGCAGACTTTCTGCCAGTACTTAAGATGGCAGTGACAATTGTGAGGTGGGGGAGGGAAGAGAGCTGTTTGAGAGGGGTCAGGGAGGGATCAGGGGGTGGGATGTGTCAGGTGGGAGGCTAATCTCTAAACTAAAGCTAAAACTAACCCTACAAGCTACCTAATTAACCCCTTCACTGCTGGGCATAATACAAGGGTGGTGCGCAGCGGCATATAGCGGCCTTCTAATTACCAAAAAGCGATGCCAAAGCCATATATGTCTGCTATTTCTGAACAAAGAGGATCCCAGAGAAGCATTTACAACCATTTGTGCCATAATTGCACAAGCTGTTTGTAAATAATTTCAGTGAGAAACCTAAAGTTAGTGAAAAAGTTAACGATTTTTTATATTTGATCGCATTTGGTGGTGAAATGGTGGCATGAAATATACCAAAATGGGCCTAGATCAATACTTTGGGTTGTCTACTAAAAAAAATATATACATGTGAAGGGTTATTCAGTGATTCCTATCAGTGTTACAATGTAACTATCGCTAATTTTGGGGGAAAAAATGGCTTGGAAATAGCAAAGTGCTACTTGTACTTATTGCCCTATAACTTGCAAAATAAGCAAAGAACATGTAAATATTGGGTATTTGTAAACTCAGGATTTTTTTTTAGAAACTATTTAGCATGGGTGTTTATTGGTCGTTGTAGATGTGTAACAGATTTTGGCAGTCAAATTAAGAAAAGTGTGTTTTTTTTAATTTTTTCATTATATTTTATAATTTTTAATAGTAATTTATATGATATGATGAAAATAATGGTATCTTTAGAAATTCCATTTAATGGCGAGAAAAACGGTATATAATATGTGTGGGTACAGTAAATGAGTAAGAGGAAAATTACAGCTAAACACAAACACTGCAGAAATGTAAAAATAGCCATGGTCCCAAACAGTCAGAAAATGTAAATATGGTCTGGTCACTAAGGGGTTAAAAGGATACAAAACTATTTTTTTTCTTTAATGATTCAGATAGAGCATGCAATTTTAAGCAACTTTTTATTTTACGCCTATTATCAATTTGTCTTTGTTCTCTTGCTATCTTTATTTGAAAAAGAGGAATGCAAAGCTTAGGAGCCAGCCCATTTTTGGTTCAGCACCTGGGTAGTGCTTGCTGATTGGTGGCTAAATGAAGTATACCAATAAGCAAGTGCTATCCAGGGTGCTGTACCTACAATGGGTCAGCAGCTAAGCTTTACAAGCTTTTCAAATAAAGATAGCAAGAAAACGAAGACAATTGATAATAGGAGTAAATTAGAAAGTTGCTTTAAATTGCCTGCTCTATCAAATCATGAAAAAAAATGGGTTTAGTATCCCTTTAAGATAACTAATTCTTTGTCTGCGCTAACCCAGCACCGTTAGACCTTCAGCATGCAACCCTAATCACGTTACGCATATTTTACAAAGAAAAAATGTTCTTTTTATGTTCCTCTATATAAAGAACATTGGAATCTTAAATATTTACAGTAAATTCACGGTAACACATATTATTAAATAAATAATTATTATTTAGACACACATACATATAAACACACACATATATATATATATATATATATGTATATATATATATATATATATATATATATATATATATATATATATATATGTATGATAGTCCTTTGTAGTTAAAAACTTGGCCATATACCATATACCTTTGAACCCTTATAAATCTTTTTTTATTAATATATTTATTTTTTTATCAGATATTGTTTATATGAGTTTAACTGTTGTAATTTATTTATGTTGTGCTTGGTGCAACTTTTTTTAGCCCTTTTCATGCCAGGTCTTCAGTCACGCTAACCATTATGTGTGAAATCTGATTATGCTCAAGCGAACATGTTTACTTTCAACTTGTAATATGCCAGGAAATTTACGTGGGTGCGATATTGCAATATCACGCGCATGATAAATTTAGCATGCTGCTTGTAATCTAGAACTAAGTGGGTAATAAAATGAAACCCTTACTTATAATTAACCCTTATGGAATCATATCAAAACTTTGCCATCCAATGATATATATGATAAATGTCACAACTCAATTATTATTATCCAAGTATAGCAAATACTTCACGGCCAGGACTGTAAAAATTTTTTTTTAATTGTATTACTATTATTATTATTATTATTCTTATTATTATTATTATATGGACACATATAAAGATGAGCTACCCAATGAGAACTCTAGTACCTGGTGTATCTAACATGCATATCCATTTGTTGTTGAGTTGAATTTTGTAGAAGGACTTTATCAAATCCCCCAAGAGCTAAGCATGATTAAGGGTGATTAACCCGAAACATTGTTGGTTGCTGTTGTGTGCCATGATGCTTCAATAAAAGACTAAGGGCTAGATTACGAGTTGTGCGTTAAGGTAAAAAAGAAGCGTTAAGAGGTCCTAACGCTGCTTTTTTACGCCCGCTGCTATTACAACTCTTGCCGGTATAGGTGTACCGCACACTTCTTTGGCCTTACCGCAAAACGACTTACGTAAACTTTGTAAAGTCTTTTTTCTATGGGACTTCCATAGCGGCGGCATTACGAGTCTGTCCTGGAAGGCCAAAAAGTGAGCGGTACACCCTACCCCGTCAAGAGTCCTAACGCATTTAAAAGTCAGTAGTTAAGAGTTTTACACTACATCGCCAAAGCATAAAACTCATAACCAAAGTGCTAAAAAGCACACTAACACCCATAAACCACCTATTAACCTCTAAACCGAGGCCCTCCCGCATCGCAAACACTCAAAACATTTTTTAACCCCTAATCTGCTGCTCTGGACGTCGCCACAACTATAATAAACATATTAACCCCTAAATCGCCGCACTCCTGCCTCGCAAACACTAGTTAAATATTGTTAACCCCTAATCTGCCGTCCCTAACATCGCCACCACCTACCTACATTTATTAACCCCTAATCTGCCGCCCCCAACATCGCCGCCACTATACTAAATGTATTAAACTCTAAACACTAAGTCTAAACCTAACCCTATCACCCCCTAACTTAAATATAATTTAAATAAATCTAAATAAAAATGTATATTATTACATAAATAATTCCTATTTAAAACTAAATACTTAGCTATAAAATAAACCCTAAGCTAGCTACAATATAACTAATAGTTACATTGTAGCTAGCTTAGGGTTTATTTTTATTTTACAGGCAGGTTTGTATTTATTTTAACTAGGTAGAATAGTTATTAAATAGTTATTAACTATTTAATAACTACCTAGCTAAAATAAATACAAAAGTACCTGTAAAATAAAACCTAACCTAAGTTACAATAACACCTAACCTAGCCCTACAATTAAATAAATTAACTAAATTAAAAACAATTAAATAAATTAAATTAAATTAGCTAAAGTACAACCCCCCCCCCCACACTAAATTACAGAAAATAATACACAAATTTCAAGATATTTAAACTAATTACACCTAATCTAATAGCCCTATCAAAATAAAAAAGCCCCCCCAAAATAAAAAAAACCCCTAGCCTAAACTAAACTATCAATAGCCCTTAAAAGTGCCTTTAGCTGGGCATTGCCCCAAAGTAATCAGCTCTTTTACCTGTAAAAGAAAATACAAACAACCCCCCAACTGTAAAATCCACCACCCACACAACCAACCCCCTGAAGATTGACTTACTGTTCTGAAAACCGGGCATCCATCCTCAAGGAAGCGGCAAAAGTCTTCATGCAACCGGGCCGAAGTCCTCAACGAAGCCGGGAGAAGTCTTCATCCAAGCCGGGTGAAGTGATCATCCAGACGGGCAGAAGTCTTCATCCAGACGGCATCTTCTATCTTCATCCATCCGAAGCAGAGCGGCTCCATCTTCAAGACATCTCACGCGGAGCATCCTCTTCAAATGAAGTCTTCTTACTGAATGACAGTTCCTTTAAGTGACGTCATCCAAGATGAAGTCCCTTAGATTCCGATTGGCTGATAGAATTCTATCAGCCAATCGGAATTAAGGTAGAAAAAATCCTATTGGCTGATGGAACAGCCAATAGAACGCAAGCTCAATCCTATTGGCTGATTGCATCAGCCAATAGAATTTTGTCTACCTTAATTCCGATTGTCTGATAGAATTCTATCAGCCAATCGGAATCTAAGGGATGCCATCTTGGATGACGTCCCTTAAAGGAACCGTCATTCAGTAAGAAGACTTTGTTTGAAGAGGATGCTCCGCTTCTGATGTCTTGAAGATGGAGCCGCACCATGTTGGATGGATGAAGATAGAAGATGCCGTCTGGATGAAGACTTCTGCCCATCTGGAGGACTACTTGGCCCAGCTTGGATGAAGACTTCTCCCGGCTTCGTTGAGGACTTCGGCCCGGTTGGATGAAGACTTCTGCCGCTTCCTTGAGGATGGATGTCCGTTCTTCAGAACAGTAAGTCGATCTTCAGGGGGTTAGTGTTAGGTTTTTTAAGGGTGTATTGGGCGGGTTTTTTTTTTAAGATTAGGGTTTGGGCCGCAAAAGAGCTAACTACCCTTTTAAGGGGAATGCCCATCCAAATGCCCTTTTCAGGGCAATGGGGAGCTTAGGTTTTTTTTAGATAGTATTTTATTTGGGGGTTGGTTGTGTGGGTGGTGGGTTTTACTGTTGGGGGGGTTGTTTGTATTTTCTTTTACAGGTAAAAGAGCTGATTACTTTGGGGCAATGCCTCGCACAAGGCCCTTTTAAGGACTATTGATAATTTAGTTTAGGCTAGGTTTTTTTTTCTGCCATCGCCCGTAGTTTTTTGGGCCATAGGCAGGTATACCAAACCCGCGCAATTTGGTATCCAATATACAGCGTAAGGACTTACGTGGCGAAAATGGAGAAATCTTACTTAGGTTAGGATTTATTTTACAGGTAATTGGGTAATTATTTTAACTAGGTAGCTATTAAATAGTTAATAACTATTTAATAGCTATTATACCTAGTTAAAATAATTAACAATTTACCTGTAAAATAAATATAAACCCTAACATAGCTATAATGTAATTATTAATTATATTGTAGCTATCTTAGGGTTTATTTTATAGGTAAGTATTTAGATTTAAATAGGAATATTTTAGTTTATAATATGAATTATATTTATTTAATAAGAATTTAGTTAGGGGTGTTAGGGTTAGATAGAGTTAATATAGTTAATATAAATACTATAGTAACTATATTAACTATATTAACCCTAATATAATTAGGGTTAATATAGTTAATATATATAATGTAATAACTATATTAACTATAATATACTTAGGGTTAATATAGATAATATAGCTGGCGGCGGGGTAGGTAGATTAAATTAGGGGTTAATAATTTTAATATAGATGGCGGCGGTGTAAGGGGTTCACATTAGGGGATAGATCAGTTAGATGGTGGCGGTTTTAGGGGTTCACATTAGGGGATAGATCAGTTAGATGGTGGCGGTTTTAGGGGCTCACAGTAGGGGGTTAGTTTATGTAGATGGCGGCGGTTTAGGGGGTTAAATACTTTATTAGGGATTGCGGCGGGGGATCGCGGTTGACAGGGAGATAGACATTGCGCATGCGTTAGGTGTTAGGTTTATTTAGCAGCCAGTTACACCAGATTCAAGTTCAATCCGATTGGCTGATTGGTTCAGCCAATCGGATTGAACTTGAATCTGATTGGCTGATTCAATCAGCCAATCAGATTTTTCTACCTTAATTCCGACTGGCTGATAGAATCCTATCAGCCAATCGGAATTCGATGGACGCCATCTTGGATGACCTCATTTAAAGGAACCTCATTCGTCGGGAAGTCGTCGTGCCGGAAGGATGCTCCGCGGCAGAGGAGCGAAGAAAGAAGATTGAAGATGCCGATTTGCTTGAAGACATCGCCGATGGAAGAAGACTCTCTGCCGCTTGTTGGAACACATCGCCCGGATGGAAGAAGACTTCACTGCCGCTTGCTGGAACACATCGCCCGGATCGGATGAGGAGTTCGGGCCGGCGTGGTGAAGATAAGGTAGGGAGATCTTCAGGGGGGTAGTGTTAGGTTTATTTAAGGGGGGTTTGGGTTAGATTAGGGGTATGTGGGTGGTGGGTTGTAATGTTGGGGGGTGGTATTGTGTTTTTTTTTTGCAGGCAAAAGAGCAGTTTTCTTTGGGGCATGCCCCCACAAAAGGCCCTTTTAAGGGCTGGTAAGGTAAAAGAGCTTTGAACTTTTTTTAATTTAGAATAGGGTAGGGAATTTTTTTATTTTGGGGGGCTTTATTATTTTATTAGGGGGCTTAGAATAGGTGTAATTAGCTTAAAAATCTTGTAATCTTTTTTTTATTTTTTGTAATTTAGTGTTTGTTTTTTTTGTAATTTAGTTTAGTTTATTTAATTGTATTTTTAGATAGATATTTGAAGTTTCTTTAATTTAGTGATAGTGTAGGTGTATTTGTAACTTAGGTTAGGATTTATTTTACAGGTAATTGGGTAATTATTTTAACTAGGTAGCTATTAAATAGTTAATAACTATTTAATAGCTATTATACCTAGTTAAAATAATTAACAATTTACCTGTAAAATAAATATAAACCCTAACATAGCTATAATGTAATTATTAATTATATTGTAGCTATCTTAGGGTTTATTTTATAGGTAAGTATTGAGATTTAAATAGGAATATTTTAATTAATAATATTAATATTAGATTTATTTTAATAAGAGTTTAGTTAGGGATGTTAGAGTTAGATAGGGTTATTATACTTTATATATATATAATATAATAACGATATTAACTATATTAACCCTAATATAATTAGGGTTAATATCGTTATATATATAATATAATAACTATATTAACTATATTAACCCTAATATAATTAGTGTTAATATAGTTAATATAGCTGGCGGCGGTGTAGGGGGATTAGATTAGGGGTTAATACATTTATTATAGGTGGCCGCGGTGTAGGGGGATGTAGATTGTAGGCAAAAGAGCAGTTTACTCTGTGACAAAGCCCCGCCAAAAGCCCTTTTAAGGGCTGGCAAAAGAGCTGAATTCTTTGGGGCATGCCCCGCAAAAAGCCCTTTTAAGGGCTGGCAAAAGAGCTGTTACTTTGGGGCAATGCCACGCAAAAAGCCCTTTTCAGGGCTATTTGTAGGGTTAGACTTAGGTTTAGTGGTAGGGATAGTTTAGGATTTCAGGGGTTAAATAATTTAATATAGCTGGCGGCGGTTTAGGGGTTAATAATTTTATTAGGTTGCGGCGGGCTCCAGGAGCGGCGGTTTAGGGGTTAATACATATTTTATTGTTAGGATAGTGAGGGGGGATAGCGGATAGAGGGTTAGACGTGTCAGGCTATGTTAGGGAGGCGTGTTAGACAGTGCGGGTGATTTAGACTTTAGTCAGGTTTTGTAGGCGCCGGCAGTTTCTAACGTGCCGTAAGTCACTGGCGACGCCAGAAATTTGTACTTGCGCAGATTTCTGGACATCGCAGGTTTATCCGACTTACGGCACGTTAGCATCTGACGGCGCAGTATATGGGATAGCTCGAGTTGCGAGCTGAAACTGCCGGCGACGCGGGTTCCCTCGCTTGCGCCGCAAACTACGATCTATATCGGATCGCGCCCCTGGTATTCTTAGTTAAAATCTAAATCTAGGAGGTTCATATGCTAATTTCTAAGCCCTTGAAGGCGACCTCTTAGTTCAGGGCATTTTGACAGTTTTATACCACTAGAGGGTGTTAGTTCATGTGTTTCATATAGATAACACTGTGCTCACGCACGGGGAGTTCCTAGGAGCCCGCACTGATTGGCTAAAATTCAAGTCTGTCAAAAGAACTTAAATATGGGGCAGTTTGCAGAGCCTTAGATACAAGATAATCACAGAGGTAAACAGTATATTAATATAACAGTGTTAGTTATGCAAAACTAGGGAATAGGTAATAAAGGGATTATCTATCTTTTAAAACAATAAATATTCTGGTGTAGACTGTCCCTTTAAGAAATGATGAATAACATTGGAATAAGGATTCTCCCTTACAATGTTCCTTGTATATTCTTGCACTGTATTTATCCCTCATAGAAAAATTGGCAACTACAGAAAATCCATACATTAACCATTTAATTTGCATGTCATATATGACTGATTAATAAAAATTTCCCTCTATTTCCACAATAGCTGTACAAAGCTTTCACATGCTTTCCTTTGTCATCAAGGTTAACAGCTCTTTTTAGTAGACATTAAAGTGACATGATACCCATATGCCAAATCACTTGAAAATGCTGTGGCATAGCTGTAAAAAACTGACTAGAAAATATCGCCTGAACATCTCTATGTAATCTCTATGTTCAAACAAATCTCCTCAGTAGCCATATCCCGTTGTAAAGGATCCAGTCAGGATGGTGTTCCCAGGACTTGCAATGGAGCATAGGACACTAAGCATTTGTGGGGCTCTGGGCAAGACAAATTTGTGGGGCCCCTCAGCCCAGCACCCTTATTACCCTCCCCTTCTATGCTCTGCCCCTTGTATGGCCCACCATTGTCCTAAATATTCAGTGTTTACCTGTATAAAGAATAACACAATATATTATACCACAGGATACCATAAGCACTTCATAACATAAAAAGAAAGGACAGGGCTAGGAGCAAGCATATGGCATGGGCAGGCACAGCCACAGTCACATTATTTCCCTCCTCAGTTTAAGGATGTTTACAATGAAATCTCACAAATTAGTGAAATCTCATGAGATCACAGTAAAGCAAAGCTCAGTACTGATGAAGCTGATTGGCTGTTTCTTTTTTATACCATGTAGATGGTAGTAAAACAAGTAACTCTGGCTCACAAAGCACTTACTCTGGTGAGCTGTAGACCTTTTGAGGTAAAATATCTTTATTTTTTTTACATAGAGATGGTCAGGTGATTTTTTTTCAGTTGCTAGTTGCTAGTCTTAAAATGACTTGTTCTAACGAATAAGAGCATGTATTTTTCCATTATAAAGGCCTTTTAAATTCTGTGCAATATTTAAGCTTTATTTACAGCCCAGCATTATCAAACAGTCAACATAAGATTATTTGGAGTCGATGTATCAACTTGCGGGTGGACACTGTAGCGACTCATGTCCAATCGACATAGATAAATGCCGACAGCATACACTGTCGGCTTTTATCATTGCACACGCATTTCTTGTTAAATGCTTCTGCAATGCCGCCCCCTGCACATTCGACTTAAAGGTGGCAGACAAGTTAAGGAGCAGCGGTCTTACGACCACTGCTTCTTAACTCTTGTTTCCGGGGAGCCTGAAACATTGGGGGTAGATTGCAGCAACCGCTGCTTGGTTAATCTACCCCTATGTTTTACTATCAGAACCACTTGCTCATATTAAAGTTATTTTTCAATAATCATTATACAATTGTATAGTTTTAATAATCAAATCAAATATTTAGCAAGTGCTAGAAATCTGTACGGGTTCTAGATTAATAAGCATTGGACGAATGCAATGAGGTGTGAGGTTCTGTCTGTTAGTAGTTGCAGATATGGTTTTGGAACCTGACACAGAAGTGGGGTTCATATGGGCCCTAGTCTGAACATATGGGTCGGCAACACGAAAGCAAAATTGAAATTGCCAAAATGCAGTGTGGAATTGGTCCGGTCATCCACATGGAGGAAGGACTGGAGTAGCTCTTTGTTTTGACAGACTGGATAAATAGCTTGTAAACAGAATAGAATACATAACAACCGTAGTTTGGGTCAGTCATTTGTATACAGAATATGATATACTTTTAAGTAAGAGAAGATTATATCTACATCTTGAAGTCAGCGCAGGCTCATAGTCATGTCAGACTGGGTTATCAGCATGGGCTTGGTCATCACCCTCTAGACATAACACGTTTGTAGGATGGACTGGGTTATCAGTGTGTAAAAAGGACTAAATAGATGTTTAATTAGGACAGGCTTGGTCTTCAACCTGTAGTGAAGACCAGACAAGCTCTTAGTCAGGACAGACTAGAAGCGCAACTTAAATGGAGGACATGACCGTTTTTTTAGTCAGGAAAGACTGTGTCAGCAGCTTAAAAAGAGGACTGGACAGGATTTTACTTAGGAAAGACTGGGTTATTAATCTATAGACTGGACTAGGCAAGCCCTTAATTAGAACAGACTGCAGACTAGGTCAGCAAACTATAGACAGGACAGGCACTTAGTCAGGAAAGGGTGAGTAAGCAACTTATATAGACTGAGTAATCAATGTGTAGACTGGACTAGGCAGAATAGACTAGATCTGTAAATAAAACTGGACAGGCTCTAAGGAGGGACTAGGTCAGCAACAACCAGACAGGACTGGATTTTAATGTGCCACTTTGACAGTATCAGGAGAAACAGACTGAAACTCTAACCTAATGCAAAGTCAAATTCTGTTTAATATACTTTGCATTAAATATGGAACTTTCATTTAAACTCTGTAGTGCTAGCATCACAAATATGTGCTAGGTAGAGCAGACATAGAAGAAAAAGACGAAGGACATGATTAATGACAATGTGGTGAATGTTGCCTAAATTCCAGAGACACAGACCATAATTTGAAAACAGAAAATTGATTAAGAGTTTATAATGCTTCAGACTGAGGTATACAAGGTTATATCTGGCCCCAGGGCCTTACGTTAGACACACCTGATATCCAGCACTGTAAAACCTGATAGTGTATTGTATAATTCTCGTTCATGGCTCATGTTAAGTGTCATCTCAAACTTGTAGTTCAGTTCATCTAAGCTTTATTACATTGAAAATTAGGAATATTAGTATTACCTTATCAGTAAACGGAAGAGAACAAGCTTGACAACCTCATTTCCTTTAATGTAAAATGCAGGAGCAATTTAATACATTCAAACATATTTTATAATACTATAGTTGCTCAATTTTATTAATGGCATTAATCAAACGGATATAATTAAACATTAGCAATATTAATTATACTTAGAAAAGAAACTGGATAAAGAAATACATGTCATAAGAATTGACTATCAACATCCCTCAGTTAAGGAGCCATTCATTTATGCCTGTTTCTTATTCTTTCACGTTAGTTAATCCAAATGTTCTTAATTTAAAATGATACAAGGTATAATGAAATATTGTAATGGTGCATTCTGCAATTGTTTGCAATGTTGTAGAAAGCGTGTTCTAATAATTCACTAATGCTTTCAAAATCATAATGAGATCATTTAGGTTAGAAAAAGGCACGTGTTTGGGATGATGAATTGTGGTTAGTTTAAAAATAGAGTACACTATTGTTTTTCTAAATTATTGTGTTATTTTTGTTTGTTTGTTTATTTCTTTCATCAGGTACATTTGATGCTCTCCTAACTAGCAGATACACCAACCATCCCTCATTTTGCTGGACAGTCCTGGTCTGGTTGTTTCCTGTCTAATAAATGTCCAATTTTCATAAACTAAAGCTAAGGACGGCCTCACTAATCCCACCTAGCCCTACCCACATCATTTACAGCTCCACCTCTCCTGCATCAACTCTACCCCCACCCACAATGGCACTGCCCACATTGTAAAAGCAATAACCCACCTACTCAATCTCTGCCTCTTACCAGTCTGATTGTCGCCCCAGATTGCTACGACTCCACCAAGTCTTTCTGACTCCAGTCCCAAATAATCTCTAGGAAAGTCTAGTGATCTAGGATAGCATCAGTCTGCAGGGCACACAGATTATGCCACCAGGAATATTCTAGACACTTTAGACAACTTTGAATAAAAAAATAACACCTAAAAGTATAGTTTAGACTTGCATTGAGGTGTACACATTAGAGTATTTATATATTTATTATGTATATCTCCAACCATTTTTAATTATTTGTATTAATAATATTATACTTTATTTATAAGGTGGCAACAAATTCCACAACACTGTCCATGGGTACATAAGTACAATGATGAAACAATATTTTTATGAGACCAAACAGAATTTAAGAAATACAGGAGAAATTGAAGGCTCTATTCCCATGGGAATTTACAATCTAGAAGGGTAGAAGGGTGAGAAACAGGAGGTGGGGAAATCAAGGGTTAAAAAATGATGGTAGTACAGAGTTGGATGAAGGCAATTATTAGATAAGTGGAATTAATTTGTTACTGAGTTGTGCGGAGGAAAGATTAGGGGAATGTTGGACAGCATGATGAAATGTATTCCAGCGGGTAGGCTGGAGTATATTTGTTGATTATTGAGAACAAATACTGGGAGGCAACATTGATAAGGGCTTTGTAAAGCAGGATAAGAATTTTGAATTTAATTCTGCTGTGAATGGGGATCCAGTGAAGAGACTCACAGAGAGGAGCAGCAGATTCAAAGCAGCGGGAAAGGTGGATTAGCATAACAGAGGCCTTTAGGATGGATTGAAGAGGGGAGAGGTGGGAGAGTGGAAGGCCAGTCAGTAAGTTATTACAGTAGTCAAGTTGGGAAATTACCAGGGAGTGGATTAGTTGTTTAGTGGTGTCAAATGACTCATTTTGCAGATATTGTGTAGATGATTGCGGCAGGTTAAACAGAACAATTGTATGTAGGGGATGAAGATCGGATCGGAGTCAAGTGTAAGGCAGTGGACTTGCGGTGATGGGGAGATAGTAGTGCCACCAATAGGGATAGAAAAGTCAGAAATTGGAATAGAGGTAAAGGGGGGTTTAGAAGGAGCTCAGTCTTGGACATGTTAATATTTAGGTGGCAGTTGCTGACATGAGAAGAGACAGAGGGAGAGAGAGCAGGGATGGAGAGCTAGATCTCAATATCATCAGCATAGATATGATATTTGAAGCCATAGCTGTTGATAAGTTTACCCAGTGAAGAAGTATAGATAGAGAAAAGAAGAGGACCCAGGACAGAGCCTTGAGGTAATCCAACTGGCAGAAGCATTGAAAAGGAGGAGTGGCAAGCAAATAACACAGAAAAGGACCTGTTCGAGAGATAAAAGTGAATCTCAGAGAGGGTGGTGTCACAGAGACCAAGAGAACTGAGATTCTGTAGGAGGGGGTGGTCAACAGTGTTCAAGGCAGCTGAGAGTTCAAGTAAGATAAGTATTGATTAATGGCCGCTATTTTTAGCAGAAAGAAGATCATTAGTAACCTTGGTGAGGGCAGTGATAGAGTGTTGGGGATGGAAGCAAGATTATAGGAGGTCAAGCAAGGAGTTGGAGGACAGGGAGCAGGTTTAGCAATGGAAAAAAAAATTCAAGAGTTTTGAAACTAGTGGAAGCAATGATATGGGGCAGTAGTTTGCAGGCGAATTAGGGACAAGGGAGGGTTACTTGAGGATGGTGGTGACTTTTGCATGTCTGAAAGAAGATGGGAATGAACAGATTGAAACGGATAGGTTGAAGAGGTGAGTAAGAGCTGGAGTGAGGGTAGAAGACAGCAGAGAAGGTATTAGACATGAAGAGATAGGGTCAAGCAGGCAGATAGTGAGGCATGAGGAAGATAATAAAGAACAAACTTGGTTCTCAGTGGCTGTGTTGAAGATTCAGAGAGAGGTGCGCTAGTGTATAGGAAATCAGTGAAAAATCCGGCAGTACTCTCAAAAAGTACAGATGATGAATTAGTCCTGTGGAAGCAAGAAGAGAAAGAGGCGCCACATAGGGTAATATTGTTTGGTAGCTATGCACACCCAGACTCAATAACCCAGACTCCCCCCAATGGATGGCTACTCACAAGCGGGGCGGCACAACCGGAGTGCCTCACTAGACAGTACGGGACCAAATAAGTCAGCCGAAAGACTCTCGGCAGGATCTCTCACATGCCAGCCTCAGATCACGTGAAGCGGAGCACCAATCGCCACAGCGGGAAATCCTCAGAGAGTAATAAAAGTCCAGGTGTTCAGGAGGGTTTTGCACAGATTGAGCGAGGTCAAAGGATAATGACCAAATAATCAGATATAGAGATTAAAAACAGAGCAAGTATTGTTAAAATAGTGTGAATTTTAATTAAACACACTGCATATCCAGCAACGCATTTCTTAGCAAATACAAATGCCGTTTCATCAGGCTGTGAGAAAAATAAAAACTACTTGCTCTATATGTACAATAAATTGGCCAATCAAAAACCAGTACCTCCACACACCCCTCTTGCGTCATCATTAATAGTGACTAGTGGCAAATCCCTAACAGGTGGAGTAGTAGTAAGGGGTGTGTGATCTGACACTGGTCATGAAAATACAGAACCTATTAATATTACAAGGTAAAAAATACAAAAAGTACTAAAACATAATATAAATATATATAAAAACCTAATAAGCACATCACATTAATATCAGGACAACACAAATCGGAAATTCAATGTAATATAATATACATCTGAAATAATAAATAATAAATAAAAATCAAGCTAGAAGGATAAGAGATAGAGGAAATGTGTCCTATCACTAAACATTAATTGGAGGACAGACCTATTTCAAATAGCCGAGAAAAGACCTACAAATATATTAGATTCAATTTCCGATGTGTGTTGTCCTGATATTAATGTGATGCGCTTATTAGGTTTTTATATATATTTATATTATGTTTTAGTACTTTTTTATTTTTTACCTTGTAATGTTAGTAGGTTCTGTATTTAATGTGTTAGCCCTGTCAAGACTTGTGTCGGATCACACACCCCTTCTACTCCGCCTGTTGGGGGTTTGCCACTAGTCACTATTAATGATGACGCAAGAGGGGTGTGTGGAGGTACTGGTTTTTGATTGGCCAATTTATTGTACATATAGAGCAAGTAGTTTTCTATTTTTCTCTCACAGCTTGATGAAACGGCATTTGTATTTGCTGAGAAACGCGTTGCTGGATATGCAGTGTGTTTCATTAAAATTCACACTATTTTAACAATACTTGCTCTGTTTTTAATCGCTATATCTGATTATTTGGTCATTATCCTTTGACCTCAATCAATCTGTGCGAAACCCTCCTGAACACCTGGGGGCCTAGTTATCAAGCCGTCAACCTCAAATACGCTGCGTATTCCGCAGCGTATTTGTGGCGAGGCTGATTCGCCTTAGTTATCAAAGGCTCGAGACCGGCAAAAGTAGAATTTTGTGACGTAAACTTCGATCCGCCGGACTCAGTCCGACACAGATCGATTCTTACGTCACTCCAGATGTTCCGCACACAAGTGCGGCACAATCTCACTACTTTTGCTAGTTATCAAAAAACTAGCAGGTACGCTCGGCACTTTTACGGCCCAGCGTACCAGGTTTTCAAAGCGCCAGCCTGGAGGCGGCGGATCCCATAGGAATCAATGGGAGTCTGACCATAGCGAAAGTACAAGTTCGCTGCTGCCAGACATCCCATTCATTCCTATGGGAGCTGTCTACACCTAACACCCTAACATGTACCCCGAGTCTAAACACCGCTAATCTGACCCCCCCTACACCGCCGCAACTACATATAGTTATTACCCCCTAAACCGCCGCTCCCGGAGCCCACCGCAACTATAATAAATGTATTAACCCCTAAACCGCCGCTCCCTGAACCCGCCGCAACCTATATTAAATGTATTAATCCCTATCCTGCCCCCCTACACCGTCGCCACCTATAATAAATTTATTAACCCCTATCCTGCCCCCCACTACGCCGCCGCCACTGTAATAAAATGATTAACCCCTAAACCTAAGTCTAACACTAACCCTAACGCCCCCCTAACTTAAATATTAATTAAATAAATCTAAATAAATTAACTCTTATTAACTAAATGAATCCTATTTAAAACTAAATACTTACCTTTAAAATAAACCCTAATATAGCTACAATATAAATAATAATTATATTGTAGCTATCTTAGGATTTATTTTTATTTTACAGGTAACTTTGTATTTATTTTAGCTAGTTAGAATAGTTATTAAATAGTTATTAACTATTTAATAACTACCTAGCTAAAATAATTACAAAATTACCTGTAAAATAAATCCTAACCTAAGTTACAATTAAACCTAATACTACACTATCATTAAATTAACTAAATAAACTACCTACAAATAACTACAATTAAATACAATTACATAAACTAACTAAAGTACAAAAAATAAAAAAAGCTAAGTTACAAAAAATAAAAAATTAAGTTACAAACATGTTAAAAATATTACAACAATTTTTAGCTACTTACACCTAATCTAAGCCCCCTAATAAAATAACAAACCCCCCCAAAATAAAAAAAATCCCTACCCTATTCTAAATTAAATAAATTTCAAAGCTCTTTTACCTTACCAGCCCTTAAAAGGGCCATTTGTGGGGGCATGCCCCAAAAAGTTCAGCTCTTTTGCCTGTAAAAGAAAAATACAACCCCCCCAACATTAAAACCCACCACCCACATACCCCTAATCTAACCCAAACCCCCCTTACAAAAACCTAACACTAATCCCCTGAAGATCATCCTACCTTGAGTCGTCTTCACTCAGCCGAGCCACCGATGGAACTGAAGTGGACATCCGGAGCGGAAGAAGTTAATCCTCCAAGCGGCGCTGAAGAAATCTTCCATCCGATGAAGTCATCATCCATGCGGCGCTGAAGAAGTCTTCGATCCGGCCGATGTCATCTTCAAAGAGGCGCTGAAGAGGTCTTCTATCCGGGCGAAGTCATCTTCCAAGCCGGGTCTTGAATCTTCCTTCCGCCGACGCGGAACCACCTTCTTCACCCACGGACTACGACGAATGACGGCTCCTTTAAGGGACGTCATCCAAGATGGCGTCCCCTCAATTCCGATTGGCTGATAGGATTCTATCAGCCAATCGGAATTAAGGTAGGAAAAATCTGATTGGCTGAAGGAATCAGCCAATCAGATTGAGCTCGCATTCTATTGGCTGTTCCGATCAGCCAATAGAATGCGAGCTCAATCTGATTGGCTGATTGGATCAGCCAATCGGATTGAACTTGAATCTGATTGGCTGATTCTATCAGCCAATCAGATTTTCCTACCTTAATTCCGATTGGCTGATAGAATCCTATCAGCCAATCGGAATTGAGGGGACGCCATCTTGGATGACGTCCCTTAAAGGAGCCGTCATTCGTCGTAGTCCGTCGGTGAAGAAGGTGGTTCCGCGTCGGCGGAAGGAAGATTCAAGACCCGGCTTGGAAGATGACTTCGCCCGGATAGAAGACCTCTTCAGCGCCTCTTTGAAGATGACATCGGCCGGATCGAAGACTTCTTCAGCGCCGCATGGATGATGACTTCATCGGATGGAAGATTTCTTCAGCGCCGCTTGGAGGATTAACTTCTTCCGCTCCGGATGTCCTCTTCAGTTCCATCGGTGGCTCGGCTGAGTGAAGACGACTCAAGGTAGGATGATCTTCAGGGGATTAGTGTTAGGTTTTTGTAAGGGGGGTTTGGGTTAGATTAGGGGTATGTGGGTGGTGGGTTTTAATGTTGGGGGGGGTTGTATTTTTCTTTTACAGGCAAAAGAGCTGAACTTTTTGGGGCATGCCCCCACAAATGGCCCTTTTAAGGGCTGGTAAGGTAAAAGAGCTTTGAAATTTATTTAATTTAGAATAGGGTAGGGATTTTTTTTATTTTGGGGGGGTTTGTTATTTTATTAAGGGGCTTAGATTAGGTGTAAGTAGCTTAAAATTGTTGTAATATTTTTAACATGTTTGTAACTTAATTTTTTATTTTTTGTAACTTAGCTTTTTTTATTTTTTGTACTTTAGTTAGTTTATGTAATTGTATTTAATTGTAGTTATTTGTAGGTAGTTTATTTAATTAATTTAATGATAGTGTAGTATTAGGTTTAATTGTAACTTAGGTTAGGATTTATTTTACAGGTAATTTTGTATTTCTTTTAGCTAGGTAGTTATTAAATAGTTAATACCTATTTAATAACTATTCTAACTAGCTAAAATAAATACAAAGATACCTGTAAAATAAATATAAATCCTAAGATAGCTATAATATAATTATTAATTACATTGTAGCTATCTTAGGGTTTATTTTACAGGTAAGTATTTATTTTTAAATAGGAATAATTTATTAAAGTATAGTGTAGTGTTAGGTGTAATTGTAACTTAGGTTAGGATTTATTTCACAGGTACATTTCTCTTTATTTTAGCTAGGTAAGCTATTAAATAGTTAATAACTATTTAATAGCTATTGTACCTGGTTAAAATAAATTGAAAGTTACCTGTAAAATAAATATAAATCCTAAGATAGCTACAATATAATTATTATTTATATTGTAGCTATATTAGGGTTTATTTTAAAGGTAAGTATTTAGTTTTAAATAGGATTCATTTAGTTAATAAGAGTTAATTTATTTAGATTTATTTAATTAATATTTAAGTTAGGGGGGCGTTAGGGTTAGGGTTAGACTTAGGTTTAGGGGTTAATCATTTTATTACAGTGGCGGCGGCGTAGTGGGGGGCAGGATAGGGGTTAATAAATTTATTATAGGTGGCGACGGTGTAGGGGGGCAGATTAGGGGTTACTAGGTATAATGTAGGTGGCAGCGGTGTCCGGGAGCGGCGGTTTAGGGGTTAATACATTTATAAGAGTTGCGGCGGGGTCTAGGAGCGGTGGTTTAGGGGTTAATACATTTATAAGAGTTGCGGCAGGGTCTAGGAGCGGCGGTTTAGGGGTTAATACATTTATAAGAGTTGCGGCAGGGTCTAGGAGCGGCGGTTTAGGGGTTAATACATTTATAAGAGTTGCGGCAGGGTCTAGGAGCGGCGGTTTAGGGGTTAGTAACTTTATTTAGTTGCGGGGGGCTCCGGGGGCGCCGGTATAGGGATAGAACAGTGTAGTTTAGTGTGAGTGCTTAGTGACAGGCTAGCAATAAAGCTGGGAAAAAGCCGAAGGGCAGCGAGATCGGATGAGTGATAACTCTCACAGTCCGCTGCTCATCGCCCCGCGGCTTTTTGACTGATTTATTTGATAACTTAGGCGTATTTTTTTCAGGTCCGCGGCGGCGAAGGTAGGCGAGCTTAGGCGGACGTATTGGGCCGGCGAAGCCAGAAAAGTAGACGGCTTGATAACTAGCCCCCCTGGACTTTTATTACTATCTGAGGATTTCCCGCTGTGGCGATTGGTGCTCCGCTTCACGTGATCTGAGGCTGGCGTGTGAGAGATCCTGCCGAGAGTCTTTCAGGCGACTTATTTGGTCCCATACTGTCTAGTAAGGCACTTCGGTTGTGCCGCCCCGCTTGTGAGTAGCCATCCATTGGGGGATGTCTGTGTTATTGGGTCTGGGTGTGCATAGCTACCAAACAATATTACCCTATGTGGCGCCTCTTTCTCTTCCTGCTTCCACAGGACTAATTCAAACTTAGGATAGTGCCTGTAAACGTATTCCCCCATAGAAGTCAATAGAACACCCTTCTCATGCACAAACCCGATCTCAAATTCTCAAGTGTGCTAACCCGGAATGAAATAAATAATATTTCACATTCCAATGTTCTTAAGAAAGAAGAATATGTCCTTTTTATTAATAAATACATATTTCTACATATATCTATGTAAAGCCCTTTCCTGCCTTTTTTTCCTAACACCTGAGACTTCATATCTTTGATCTCTTTTTTTGTGCAATATTTTTTTTAAATAATTTTTATTAGATGGTGTTAATATGAGTTTAACTGTACTTTGTAATGTATTTTTTATGTGTTTTGTGACACTCTTTTGTTTCCTTCAATTGTGCTCAAGCAATCATGTTTACTTTCAACTTGTAATACGAGTGAATAACATGACGCATGCAAACACCTGCGATAAATCCCTTATCTCTCACGCATAACTGTTAGCGCTCCCCTCATAATCTAGCTCGTAATGGACAATTCATAAACCACCCCATGCAGCGATATTATTTGTAGATCCTCTTCTTCCTGTCCCTTCTATGTAAACTGCACATTAAGGCCCTGATATTCAATACCACTCTGCTCAGTTGAGATATTCTAAAATGATCCTCCAGCACTGCGAGATCCCTAGAGAAATTTTCAAAAGGCAGATTTTGCTTTACTTCTCCTCTGGCATTTCCTGCATTTCTGTATGTGAAGGAGATACAAGTCCAGTGCAATATAGCACTGCATGACATGACAGTTCTGCTGCATTTACATTTTGTGCTTTGCATTTTATATCAGCAGTGTATTTAGGATTATGACTTTACAAATTCTGATCATAGTGCTGACTTCACAGGGGCAGAACTCACTGAATTTTCTAAGAAAAAGAGAGGAACCTGGAGGTGAGAGATGCCTTCCATAGAAAGTAATGAAGCTTTCTGGGATACAAAAATTCACATGGGAGAGAGAAGGTAACGGGAGAACCCATGGGGCTGATATAAAGGCTCTGTCTGCATCAATTAAAAAATAAACTGAAATATTTTCACTACAATTTAACTTGCTTTTATCTATATTTTAGTATACATTACTTGTCTGTTAGTAATAATAAGTGTATTGTGAATTTTGAGCAAACTTCATCTGTATACAGCTGGCGAGACAAATTAGTGAGACCAGCTATTTAAAATGCTTAGAAAATTTCACAAGACTTGTGAAAGAGCTTCAGAAATACCCTGGGAACTCTCCTGTTCAGCCCAAGGAACTGCCCTGTCCCTCCCACTTTCTGAAGCTGTCAGTTTTAATTTACAATGCAGAAAAATTCAAGGTGCAATATAGAGAGTATTATCCTAATTTGATAAAGTAACACAGACACTTTCAATACATAACTAGAATTAGTAAAATCACTGCTAGAGGTAGATCTAAATGTATTAAAATATAAATGAGAAAGTGCAAAGCTTAAATGCTATAATACTAAAAGTGCAAAGTAATCTAAAATACAAAGCACAAAGTATAAGTGTAACAAAACTCTCATATAATGCAGTGCTGTATATTCCACCTCTTTTCTTTTGAATATTCAGGGAGTTCAGTACCTGTGAAGGCTGAACTGCAATTTCTCTCCAAGCTGGAGAACCTTTGAATATCAGGGCCTAAGACATGGACAGCGGTTGTCTACAGCCCTAGATTATAAAACAGGAGAGTACTGCATTTACCAGCATGAAAAGGTAGAAGCTGGCTAGTCACATCACAGGTCAGCTTCCTTTATAATTTCCTTTGCCCGCAAACCTGTGTACTGTGAAATGGAGATTTCTTTTAAAGACACAAATGCACATTAGCCAAGTATTATGTTCTCCCTCCTTTCTCCTTAATTCAAGTTACACAAGATTCAAAGTTTATTAAGCAGTCAGTGTTAGTCATTGCTTATATTAAAAAATACTATATACATTTCTTAGGATATGATGTTATCAAATCTAGTACAAATGCTTTTAAAACTTCTGAATGGTTTTCAGATTATTGCCGCAAATCAAATATAGCTTTCAATCGGCTAGATTACAAGTTTTGCATTAAGGTAAAAAAACAGGTCCTAACGAATCTTGCAGGCTTAGGGGCACCGCACACTTTTTTGGACTTACCGCAAACCAAACCATGTAAATTTCGTAAAGTCTTTTTTCAATGGGACTTGCACAGCGCCGGTATTATGAGTTTGTCCTGGGAGGCCAAAAAGAGAGCGGTACACCCTCTATCTAAAGATCTTGTAATTTGTTTTTTATTTTCTGTAATTTAGTGTTTTTTTTTGTAATTTAGCTAATTGTATTTAATTTATTTAAGTGTATTTCATTTAGGTAATTGATTTAATTGTAGTGTAGTGTTAGGTGTTAGTGTAACTTAGGTTAGGTTTTATTTTACAGGTAAATTTGTATTTATTTTAGCTAGGTAGTTCTTTAGTAACTATTGTACCTAGTTAAAATAAATACAAACTTGCCTGTAAAATAAAAATAAAACCTAAGCTAGATACAATGTAACTATTAGTTATATTGTAGCTAGCTTAGGGTTTATTTTATAGGTATTTAGTTTTAAATAGGAATTATTTAGGTAATAATTGTAGGTTTTCTTTAGATTTATTTAAATTATATTTAAGTTAGTGGGTGTTAGGGTTAGACTTAGGTTTAGGGGTTAATACATTTAGTATAGTGGCGACGACGTTGGGGGCGGCAGATTAGGGGTTAATAAATGTAGATAGGTGGCTACGATGTTAGGAACTGCAGATCAGGGGTTAATAATATTTAACTAATGTTTGCAAGGCGGGAGTGCGGCGGTTTAGGGGCTAATATGTTTATTATAGTGGCGGCGATGTCCGGAGTGGCATATTAGGGGTTATTAAGTATAATGTAGGTGTCGGCGATGTCGGGGATGGCAGATTAGGGGTTAATAAGTGTAAGATTAGGTGTTAGACTTTTTCTCAGCCGTCTCTCCCCATTGATGTGTATGGGGAAATCGTGCACGAACACGTACAACCAGCTCACAGCTGACTTAAGCAGCGCTGGTATTGGAGTGCAGTGTAGAGCTCAATTTTTCTTCTATCTCTTGCTATCTTTATTTGAAAAAGCTGGAATCTAAGCTTAGCAGAAGGACCATTTTTGGTTCAGACCTCTGGGTAGCATTTGTTGATTGGTGGCTATATTTAGCCCTGGTGCTAAACCAAAAATGGGCAGGCTCCTAAGCTTAGATTCCTACTTTCTCAAATAAAGATAGCAAGAGAATGAAGAACAAATTGGGTTTAGTGTCCCTTTAACTTATTAGAAATCGAGAGGACTGCATTGCATTGCCTTGCAAAGTGTTGCAGCCTTTTGTGGCAGAAAATACATTTCATGTAAGTTTCTAAACATTTTTCTATAAAGAGGTTTTATTAAAAGAAACAGTTTAGATTTAATAGTTTGAAAAATGTTGCATTTCCTGTGTTAAAACAATGCAAACACAACAGCTTATTAAGGTTATGAAAATGGCAAAACATTCTGCCCCACTAACTTAAAACCTCCCCAGTCGCCACTGGTTGCTTGAATATCAGAACATGAGCTTATAAGAAGTCTGTGAACAATTTGATTTGATAATGGAAGAAAATTTGATTTTTTTTTTTTTTAATTGTGTGCAATATCTAAATCATGGAAGTTTTGTTTCGACTTTAGTGACCCAGTTTTGTATTTGCTTGAGAAAGTATGTTGCAGGACTTTTGTCATTATTTAGCCTACTGTGGGCCAGATTACAAGTAGAGCATTATTTAGCGCTCCCACTCACTCATTAACTTTGCTAGACCGAGGCTTTTTACTCATGTTGGGATGCGCATGTATTATGAGTTGAAAGTAAAAAGTTAGCATGTGAACAAAAACCCAAAGCATGCAAAAATGCAACTTAGAATATTGCGACCACGTTAACATATTCCCCCTTGGACTTTAACCCTTTGAGTGCTAAGCACTTTCCCACCCGGGTGCTAAGATTTTTTTATTTTTTTATTTTTTTAACTTTTTTTTTATTTTTTTCAGACCCCCAAGACTTACACTGCTAAAAGGGTTAGACGATTATCTTTCCAATGGTTAGTGATGTCACGAATAGTTCACCGGCGAATAGTTCCCGGCGAACATAGCTTGTTCGCGTTCACCGTGGCGGGTGAACATATGCGATGTTCGATCGGCCCCCTATTTGTCATCATTGAGTAAACTTTGACCCTGTATCTCACAGTCTGCAGACACATTTCAACCAATCAGCAGCAGACACTCCCTCCCAGACCCTCCCAGCTCCTGGACAGCAGCCATTTTAGATTCATTCTGATCCTGCATTCTTAGTGAGAGGAGGGATAGTGTAGCTGCTGCTGATTTAATAGGGAAATCGATAGCTAGGCTAGTGTATTCAGTGTCCACTACAGTCCTGAAGGACTCATCTTATCTCTGCTGTAAGGACAGCACCCCAAAAAGCCATTTTTAGGGCTAGACCATCAGTCTTTTTTTCTTTTTTTTTTGCCTGTGTAATTTTGACTGTGAAACATCAGTCTGCTAGTGTAATCTAATTGCAGTTGCCTGCCTGCAGTGCCACCACTCATATCTGTTGTAACAGTAGTGTAAATTTAAAAGAAACAATTTTTTTGACTGTGAAACATCAGTCTGCTAGTGTAATCTAATAGCATTTGCCTGCCTGCCAGCATGTGTGCCAGGCCCACTTGCCAACTAGTGCCACCACTCATATCTGTTGTAACAGTAGTGTAATTTAAAAAAAAAAAAAAAAACTTTTTTGACTGTGAAACATCAGTCTGCTAGTGTAATCTAATAGCAGTTGCCTGCCTGCTAGCGTGTGTGCCAGGCCCACTTGCCAACTAGTGCCACCACTGATATCTGTTGTAACAGTAGTGTAAATTTAAAAAAAAAAAAACTTTTTTGACTGTGCAACATCAGTCTGCTAGTGTAATTTACACTACTGTTACAACAGATATGAGTGGTGGCACTTAGCAGATGGATCACTGTAGGCTCTGGAAGAATTAGAACAGTAGACCAGAAGCATTGCCCACAACCTCTGCCATTGCAAAACTCCTATGCTGCTCTTGCCGAATACACTTGTGATGAGGAGATTGCTGTTTCTGAGCCCTCTGAAGCTGTAACAGGTAATTTAAATCTATTGGCACCTGATTCTCCAGGTAACATAACACAGGAAAGAACTGCAGATGTGTTCTTGAGAAAAAGACTGTTAGTGGGTGACTCTATTTTGAGGAATGTGTATTTAGGTGAAAGTAAAGGAGAAACAAGGGAGGTTAGATGTCTTCCAGGAGCTACTGCTCACAGGGATAAGAATCATATTTTGAGAATTGTTAAGGCAGCAGGAAAGGGAAGTGAGTTAGATGTGATTGTTCATTTAGGAACAAATGATCTGGCTAGTAATCATGTTGCTGCTGTTCAGAAAGAGTTTTGTGACCTAGGTAATCATTAAGAGACTGTGGCATCAACTCTATAATTTTCTGCTATTTTACCTGTGTATGACCAGGAAGCAGGAAAGATGGAGCGGATAACAACATTTAATTCTTGGTTAGATAAGTGGTGCAGGGAACGAGGATTTGGTTTTATTGGCCATTATAGCTCTGTTTGGAAAGATACTAGGTTATTTAGGAGAGATGGCTTGCATTTAGATTCTAAAGGAACAGAGTATCTGGGAGAGGAGTTCAAATACTTTATTAGAAATCATTTAAACTAATAAAGGGGGGTAGCATTAATATATCCACCTGCCCCCCACAGCATGCCAAAACTGTTAGTCCAAGTAACAATTCTAGAAATTCTAGTAGAAAAATTCTTCGTGCCATGAGCACAAATGCTTGCAGCTTAGGAAATAAATTACCTGAACTCATTTCAATAATGACTAGGGACAACTTGGATTTAGTAGCTATAACAGAAACATGGTACAATGATTTGCATGACTGGGACATAGTCATACCTGGATACAGGATATTTAAAAAGAACAGAGTAGGAAAGAAAGGTGGAGGAGTTGCTTTGTATGTAAATGAAAATATAAAGGTTACTGAAATTGTAGGAACAAATGATGAGGTGGAAAGTATTTGGGTGACTTTGGAAATTGGAGATAAAAATGTTTTTAGAATAGGGGTTGTATATAGGCCTCCATTGCAGGATGAAAAACTGGACAATCTGTTATTAGATGAAATAACCAAAATGACCATGAAGGGTAAGGTTATAGTACTGGGGGACTTTAATTTGCCAGATATAGACTGGAAGATTCCTTCTGCTAGATCGGCTAGAAGCAGGTATATTCTTGAATCTCTGCTAGGGGAATCACTTGAACAATTAGTCAAGGAACCAACTCGTAAGGAAGCTATATTAGATCTAATACTTACAAACAGTGATACAGTTTCAGATGTGTCTGTAGGTGAGAACTTAGGATCCAGTGATCATCAATCTGTTTGGTTTAGTATTCATGTTCAGGAACTGTCCACCCAGACTAAAACAATAGTTTTAGACTTTAGGACGGCAGATTTTTCATTAATGGGAGAATACCTAAAAAACTATTTAAAGGGGAAAACTCTTATTACAGGGGTTCAAGAACAGTGGGAATTTGTGAAAGGTGCCATTTTAGATGCAACCGCACACTGTATTAGACATGTCTGTAAAAGTAAAAGAAAGTGGAAACCAATTTGGTTTTCCAAAGAAGTAGCACGTGCTGTAAAGACAAAAAAGATAGCTTATAAAAATTACAGACACACACAAGCAGATGATGATATGAAAATATGGAGACTCCAACAAAAAAAGACTAAGCAGTTAATTAGGAAGGTTAAAGCTCATGCAGAAGAGCAGATAGCACAGTCAGTAAAACATGGGGACAAAACATTCTTTAGATATATCAGTGAAAGAAGAAAAAATAAGGTAGGAATAGTAAAATTGAAATCAGTTGATGGTAGAATAATAGAAGGAGATAAGCAGATTGCAGACTGTCTCAATGATTACTTCTGTTCTGTTTTCACTAAAGATTGTGAAGATACAATATCTACATTAAGGGATGCTACACAAAATAGAAACAAGCTTAACAGTAATTATTTTACAGAGGATGAGGTTTTGTTAGCATTATCAAAAATAAATGTTACAAAGGCAGTGGGTCCTGATAATATTCATCCAAGGGTTTTAAAAGAACTTCGATCAGTGCTAACTGTCCCATTAACTGATCTGTTTAATCAGTCACTATCAACAGGAGCTGTCCCAGATGATTGGAGAATAGCAAATGTAATACCTCTTCATAAAAAGGGCAGTAGAGAAGAATCTGGCAACTACAGGCCAGTTAGTTTAACTTCAGTAGTAGGGAAATTAATGGAAAGCCTCTTAAAAGAAAGAATTATGACTTACATAAAGACAAACAATTTAGAGGACCAAAATCAGCATGGTTTTACTTCAGGGAGATCATGTCAGACTAATCTAATTGACTTCTTTGATTATGTAACAAAAGTATTAGACAAGGGAGGAGCAGTTGATGTAGCATATCTAGATTTCAGCAAAGCATTTGACACCGTCCCACACAATAAACTTATTCACAAACTATATCTCCTTGGTCTAGATTCAAAAATTGTGAACTGGGTGGAATGCTGGCTTAAGGACAGAAAACAAAGTGTCTTAGTAAATGGAGTTCATTCAGCAGTGGGGGCTGTTACTAGTGGTGTTCCTCAGGGGTCAGTTCTGGGGCCTGTTTTGTTTAACATATTTATCTGCAATATCAGCAAAGGGCTACAGGGGAAAGTATGTCTCTTTGCAGATGATACAAAAATTTGCAACAGAGTGGATGTTCCAGGGGGGGTAGACAAAATGAGAAGTGATATACAACAATTGGAGGATTGGACAAACAACTGGGATCTAAAGTTTAACACAGCAAAGTGTAAAATAATGCATTTAGGGAAGAAAAATCCAAATGTTAATTACAGACTTAATGACACTTTACTGACTGTTACAGACGAGGAACAGGACTTGGGAATTATTATTTCAGATGATTTAAAACTTAGTAAACAATGTAGTAATGCAGCGAGTAAGGCTAGCAGAATGCTTGGATGTATTGGTAGAGGTATTTGCAGCAGAAATAGTAAGGTTCTTATGCCACTTTATAGATCATTAGTTAGGCCTCATCTTGAGTATTGTGTGCAGTTCTGGAGGCCTTATCTTCAGAAGGATATTAACAAACTTGAATCTGTGCAAAGGAGGGCTACCAAAATGGTACATGGTCTAAAAAATAAAACTTACCAGGATAGGCTCAATGACCTAAATATGTATAGCTTAGAGGAGAGAAGGGAAAGAGGTGATATGATAGCAACTTTCAAGTACATTAAAGGGTTTAGTAAAACTGAGGCTGTGGGTATTTTACATAAAATGGAAAATTCAAGAACAAGGGGTCATGAGCTCAAGCTAAAGGGTAGTAGATTCAGGAGTAATTTGAGGAAGCACTTCTTTACAGAAAGAGTGATTGATTTATGGAATAAACTTCCTCAAGAGGTAGTAGCAACAAACACTGTGGGGGACTATAAAAATACATGGGACAAGCATAGGGCTATCCTACGAACTAGATAAGTTTATACTGTTAGGTAAGGTCGGGCAGACTTGCTGGGCCTATGGCTCTTATCTGCCATCAATATCTATGTTTCTATGTTTCTAATCTAATTGCAGTTGCCTGCCTGCCAGTGTGTGTGCCAGGCCCACTTGCCAACTAGTGCCACCACTCATATCTTTTGTAACAGTAGTGTAAATTTTAAAAAAACAAAACTTTTTTGACTGTGAAACATCAGTCTGCTAGTGTAATCTAATTGCAGTTGCCTGCCTGCCTGCCAGCATGTGTGCCAGGCCCACTTGCTAAGTGCCACCACTCATATCTGTTGTAAGAGTAGTGTAAAAATTTTTTTAAAAAAAACTTTTTTGACTGTGAAACATCAGTCTGCTAGTGTAATCTAATTACAGTTGCCTGCCTGCCAGCGTGTGTGCCAGGCCCACTTGCTAAGTGCCACCACTCATATCTGTTGTAACAGTAGTGTAAATTTTTTTTTTAAAAAACTTTTTTGACTGTGAAACATCAGTCTGCTAGTGTAATCTAATTGCAGTTGCCTGCCTGCCATCGTGTGTGCCAGGCCCACTTGCTAAGTGCCACCACTCATATCTGTTGTAACAGTAGTGTAAATTTAAAAAAAAAAAAACTTTTTTAACTGTAAAACATCAGTCTGCTAGTGTAATCTAATTGCAGTTGCTTGCCTGCCAGCATGTGTGCCAGGCCCACTTGCCAACTAGTGCTACCACTCATATCTGTTGTAACAGTAGTGTAAATTTTTTTTAAATTTTTTTTTTTGACTGTGAAACATCAGTCTGCTAGTGTAATCTAATTGTAGTTGTCTGCCTGCCAGCGTGTGTGCCAGGCCCACTTGCCAACTAGTGCCACCACTCATATCTGTTGTAACAGTAGTGTAAATTTTAAAAAAATAACTTTTTTGACTGTAAAACATCAGTCTGCTAGTGTAATCCAATTGCATTTGCCTGCCTGCCAGCGTGTGTGCCAGGCCCACTTGCTAAGTGCCACCACTCATATCTGTTGTAACAGTAGTGTAAATTTAAAAAAAAAAACTTTTTTGACTGTTCAACATCAGTCTGCTAGTGTAATCTAATTGCAGTTGCCTGCCTGCCAGCGTGTGTGCCAGGCCCACTTGCCAACTAGTGCCACCACTCATATCTGTTTTAACAGTAGTGTAAATTTAAAAAAAAAAAACTTTTTTGACTGTGAAACATCAGTCTGCTAGTGTAATCTAATAGCAGTTGCCTGCCTGCTAGCATGTGTGCAAGGCCCACTTGCTAAGTGTCACCACTCATATCTGTTGTAACAGTAGTGTACATTTTTAAAAAAAAACTTTTTTGACTGTGAAACATCAGTCTGCTAGTGTAATCTAATTGCAGTTGCCTGCCTGCCAGCGTGTGTGCCAGGCCCACTTGCTAAGTGCCACCACTCATATCTGTTGTAACAGTAGTGTAAATTTAAAAAAAAAAAACTTTTTTGATTGTGAAACATCAGTCTGCTAGTGTAATCTAATTGCAGTTGCCTGCCTGCCGGCGTGTGTGCCAGGCCCACTTGCTAAGTGCCACCACTCATATCTGTTGTAACAGTAGTGTAAATTTAAAAAAAAAAAAAACTTTTTTAACTGTAAAACATCAGTCTGCTAGTGTAATCTAATTGCAGTTGCTTGCCTGCCGGCGTGTGTGCCAGACCCACTTGCCAACTAGTGCCACCACTCATATCTGTTGTAACAGTAGTGTAAATTTAAAAAAAAAAAAACTTTTTGACTGTGAAACATCAGTCTGCTAGTGTAATCTAATTGCAGTTGCCTGCCTGCTAGCGTGTATGCCAGGCCCACTTGCCCAGTGCCACCACTCATATCTAGTGGTACAGTAGATTGCATGCGCAGTGCCCCAAATTTGAAGAAGGAGGACCGACCAAGCATCTTTTTCCATCTCCCGGTTCCTAAAATCCATGCCATATACACGTCCCCTGGCGCCGCAACTGCCTCTGGGAACCTTACCATGGGTCTCAGACCGCACATCTTGTAATTCTCTGTCTGGGAAATTATATATCTATCAAATCTATCTATGTATCTATCAAATATATCTAACTATCTATCGTATCTATCAAATGTATATTTCATCTATTGATCTATCTAATCTATGTATCTATCTATCAAATCTATCTATCTTGTGGCCGGACTGTTTTGTGACAGCCACTTGTGTTTCGGCCAAATGTCCATCGGCCAAATGTCCGTCGGCTAAAAGTCCGGCCACGATTGCACACGCAGTGCCCCAAATTTGAAGTAGGAGGACCGACCAAGCATCTTTTTCCATCTCCCGGTTCCTAAAATCCATGCCATATACACCTCCCCCGATAGGTAGAGTAACAGGTATTAAATTGATCAGAATAGTACTACTTAAGACACCACTCATATCTGGTGGCACAGTAGATTGCATGCACAGTGCCCCAAATTTGAAGTAGGAGGACCTACCAAGCAACTTTTTCCATCTCCCGGTTCCTAAAATCCATGCCATATACACGTCCCCTGGCACCGCAACTGCCTCTGGGAACCTTACCATGGGTCCCAGACCGCACGTCTTGTAATTCTCTGTCTGGGAAATTATATATCTATCAAATCTATCTATTTATCTATCAAATCTATCTAACTATCTATCAAATGTATATTGCATCTATTTATCTATCTAATCTATGTATCTATCTATCAAATCTATCTATCTCGTGGCCGGACTGTTTTGTGACAGCCACTTGTGTTTTGGCCAAATGTCCATCGGCCAAATGTCCGTCGGCCAAATATCCGTCGGCTAAAAGACCAGCCACGATTGCACGCGCAGTGCCCCAAATTTGAAGTAGGAGGACCAACCAAGCATCTTTTTCCAACTCCCAGTTCCTAAAATCCATGCCATATACACCTCCCCCGATAGGGGGAGTAACAGGTATTATCAGAATAGTACTACTTAACACACCACTCATATCTGGTGGCACAGTAGATTGCACGCGCAGTGCCCCAAATTTGAAGTAGGAGGACCGACCAAGCATCTTTTTCCAAACTGATCAGAATAGTACTACTTAACACACCACTCATATCTGGTGGCACAGTAGATTGCATGCGCAGTGCCCCAAATTTGAAGTAGGAGGACCGACCAAGCATCTTTTTCCATCTCCCGGTTCCTAAAATCCATTCCATATACATGTCCCCTGGTGGCGCAACTGCCTCTGGGAACCTTACCATGGGTCAC
This sequence comes from Bombina bombina, assembly GCF_027579735.1. Classification (NCBI taxonomy): domain Eukaryota; kingdom Metazoa; phylum Chordata; class Amphibia; order Anura; family Bombinatoridae; genus Bombina; species Bombina bombina. The sequence continues at coordinate 71,036,336 of NC_069504.1, read as the reverse complement.
AGACCGCACATCTTGTAATTCTCTGTCTGGGAAATTATATATCTATCAAATCTATCTATTTATCTATCAAATCTATCTATCGTATCTATCAAATGTATATTGCATCTATTGATCTATCTATCTAATCTATGTATCTATGTATCTATCAAATCTATCTTTCTCATGGTTGTGCAAATGGACTGTTTGCGGTGCGTTAAATGGGGAGTTTGGTCTGTCACTGTGAAGCAGGCGTAACCCTTACACTACCTGATCGATACAACATCATACCTGATGTTTTAAAGCACGTTATTCCAAACAATTTAGGAATGTTAGGTGATTTAGGCCCTTTATGGATTAAAACCAGAATCTGCATCAACTATGTAATTTTCCGTGGGAGTTTTGCCAAGGATCCCCCTCAGGCATGCTACAGTCCAGGTGTTAGTCCCCTTGAAACAACTTTTCCATCACTATTGTGGCCAGAAAGAGTCCCTGTGGGTTTTAAAATTTGCCTGCCTATTGAAGTCAATGGCGGTTCGCCCAGTTCGCCCGTTCACGAACAGTTGCGGAAGTTCGAGTCTGCCGTTCGCGAACGGAAAATTTTCAGTTTGCGACATCACTACCAATGGTGGGTCTTGGGGGTCTGTAGCTGCTTAGATGCCTGAGATACAGGCTTCTAAGCAGCATGCCCTTGCTCCTATACTTAACTTTGTTAATTATAAATAAAGTTGAGCGGTGGCGTCATCACGTTATTGCGCATGACGTCACCACACAAAACGGGAAGCCCCGGCGATGCCTGTCTACAGGCACGATCGCCGGGGTAGGAGCGGGTGGGAGCCCCCAGATCTCCCTCAAGGTGGGAGAGTGCTAGTAACGGCTCTGAGCTGTCATTAGCACCAGAGTGGAAAACTCTGTGATGGCTCAGAGCCGTCATTAGCACTCAAAGGGTTAATGGAGCGCAAAAAAACCCCTATACTCTCGTACTAACCCGATCACGTGTATTCAAGTGCACTAAACACAACCGGCTAGATTTAGAGTTTGGCATTAGCCATCAAAACCAGCGTTAGAGGCTCCTAACGCTGGTTTTGGGCTACCGCTGGTATTTAGAGTCCAGGTGTTAGTCCCCTTGAAACAACTTTTCCATCACTATTGTGGCCAGAAAGAGTCCCTGTGGGTTTTAAAATTTGCCTGCCTATTGAAGTCAATGGCGGTTCGCCCAGTTCGCCCGTTCACGAACAGTTGCGGAAGTTCGAGTCTGCCGTTCGCGAACGGAAAATTTTCAGTTTGCGACATCACTACCAATGGTGGGTCTTGGGGGTCTGTAGCTGCTTAGATGCCTGAGATACAGGCTTCTAAGCAGCATGCCCTTGCTCCTATACTTAACTTTGTTAATTATAAATAAAGTTGAGCGGTGGCGTCATCACGTTATTGCGCATGACGTCACCACACAAAACGGGAAGCCCCGGCGATGCCTGTCTACAGGCACGATCGCCGGGGTAGGAGCGGGTGGGAGCCCCCAGATCTCCCTCAAGGTGGGAGAGTGCTAGTAACGGCTCTGAGCTGTCATTAGCACCAGAGTGGAAAACTCTGTGATGGCTCAGAGCCGTCATTAGCACTCAAAGGGTTAATGGAGCGCAAAAAAACCCCTATACTCTCGTACTAACCCGATCACGTGTATTCAAGTGCACTAAACACAACCGGCTAGATTTAGAGTTTGGCATTAGCCATCAAAACCAGCGTTAGAGGCTCCTAACGCTGGTTTTGGGCTACCGCTGGTATTTAGAGTCGTATAGGTAAGGGTCTAACGTTCACTTTCCAGCCGTGACTTTTCAATACCGCAGATCCCCCTACGCCATTTGCGTATCCTATCTTTTCAATGGGATCTTTCTAACGCCAGTATTTAGAGTCTTGGCTGAAATGAGCGTTAGAAATCTAACGACAAAACTCCAGCCGCAGAAAAAAGTCAGTAGTTAAGAGCTTTTTGGGCTAACGCCGGTTCATAATGCTCTTAACTACTGTGCTCTAAAGTACACTAACACCCATAAACTACCGATGTACCCCTAAACCGAGGCCCCCCTACATCGCCGCCACTCTAATAAATTTTTTTACCCCCTAATCTGCCGACTGCACACCGCCGCCACCTACGTTATACATATATACCCCTAATCTGCTGCCCCTAACACCGCCGACCCCTATATTATATTTTCTTAACCCCTAATCTGCCGCCCCCAACATCGCCGCCACCTACCTACAATTATTAACCCCTAATCTGCCGACCGGACCTCACCGCTACTATAATAAAGTTATTAACCCCTAATCTGCCTCACTCCCGCCTCAATAACCCTATAATAAATAGTATTAACCCCTAATCTGCCCTCCCTAACATCGCCAACACTTAACTTCAAGTATTAACCCCTAATATGCCGACCGGACCTCGCCGCTACTCTAATAAATTTATTAACCCCTAAAGCTAAGTCTAACCCAAACCCTAACACCCCCCTAAATTAAATATAATTTAAATCTAACGAAATAAATTAACTCTTATTAAATAAATTATTCCTATTTAAAGCTAAATACTTACCTGTAAAATAAACCCTAATATAGCTACAATATAAATAATAATTATATTGTAGCTATTTTAGGATTAATATTTATTTTACAGGTAACTTTGTATTTATTTTAACCAGGTACAATAGCTATTAAATAGTTATTTACTATTTAATAGCTACCTAGTTAAAATAATTACAAAATTACCTGTAAATAAATCCTAACCTAAGTTACAATTAAACCTAACACTACACTATCAATAAATTAATTAAATAAAATACCTACAATTATCTACAATTAAACCTAACACTACACTATCAATAAATTAATTAAATACAATACCTACATATAAATACAATTAAATAAACTAACTAAAGTATAAAAAATAAAAAAGAACTAAGTTACAAAAATAAAAAAATATTTACAAACATTAGAAAAATATTAAAACAATTTTAAACTAATTACACCTACTCTAAGCCCCCTAATAAAATAATAAAGCCCCCCAAAATAAAAAAATGCCCTACCCTATTCTAAATTAAAAAAGTTCAAAGCTCTTTTACCTTACCAGCCCTTAAAACGGCCTTTTGTGGGACATACACCAAAAAAAAATGCTCTTTTGCCTGTAAAAGAAAAATGCAACCCCCTCCAACATTAATACCCACCACCCACATACCCCTAATCTAACCCAAACCCCCCATAAAAAAACCTAACACTACCCCCCTGAAGATCATCCTACCTTGAGTTGTCTTCACTCAGCCGAGCCACCGATGGAACTGAAGAGGAGATCCGAAGCGGCAGAAGTGATCCTCCAAGGGGCGCTGAAGAAATCTTCCATCCGATGAAGTGATCCTTCAAGCGGCGCTGAAGAAGTCTTCCATCCGGACTATGTCATCTTCCAAGCGGGGTCTTCAATCTTCTTTCTTCAGGATCCATCTTGCAGACCTCCGACGCGGAACATCCTGCTGGCCCGACGGACTACCGACGAATGAAGGCTCCTTTAAGGGACATCATCCAAGATGGCGTCCCTCGAATTCCGATTGGCTGATAGGATTCTTTCAGCCAATCGGAATTAAGGTAGGAAAATTCTGATTGGCTGATGTAATCAGCCAATCAGATTCAAGTTCAATCCGATTGGCTGATCCAATCAGCCAATCAGATTGAGCTTGCATTCTATTGGCTGTTCCGATCAGCCAATAGAATGCAAGCTCAATCTGATTGGCTGATTGGATCAGCCAATCGGATTGAACTTGAATCTGATTGGCTGATTCCATCAGCCAATCAGAATTTTCCTACCTTAATTCCGATTGGCTGATAGAATCCTATCAGCCAATCGGAATTCGAGGGACGCCATCTTGGATGACGTCCCTTAAAGGAGCCTTCATTCGTCGGTAGTCCGTCGGGCCAGCAGGATGTTCCGCGTCAGAGGTCTGCAAGATGGATCCTGAAGAAAGAAGATTGAAGACCCCGCTTGGAAGATGACATCGCCCGGATGGAAGACCTCTTCAGCGCCGCTTGGAGGATCACTTCATTGGATGGAAGATTTCTTCAGCGCCCCTTGGAGGATCACTTCTGTCGCTTCGGATCTCCTCTTCAGTTCCATCGGTGGCTCGGCTGAGTGAAGACGACTCAAGGTAAGATGATCTTCAGGGGGGTAGTGTTAGGTTTTTTAAGGGGGGTTTGGGTTAGATTAGGGGTATGTGGGTGGTGGGTTTTAATGTTGGGGGGGGGTTGTATTTTTCTTTTACAGGCAAAAGAGCAGTTTTCTTTGGGGTATGCCCCACAAAAGGCAAAAGAGCTTTGAACTTTTTTAATTTAGAATAGTGTAGGGCATTTTTTTTATTTTGGGGGGCTTTGTTATTTTATTAGGGGGCTTAGAGTAGGTGTAATTAGTTTAAAATTGTTGTAATATTTTCTAATGTTTGTAAATATTTTTTTTATTTTTTGTAACTTAGTTCTTTTTTATTTTTTATACTTTAGTTAGTTTATTTAATTGTATTTATTTGTAGGTATTGTATTTAATTAATTTATTGTTAGTGTAGTGTTAGGTTTAATTGTAGATAATTGTAGGTATTTTATTTAATTAATGTATTGATAGTGTAGTGTTAGGTTTAATTGTAACTTAGGTTAGGATTTATTTTACAGGTAATTTTGTAATTATTTTAACTAGGTAACTATTAAATAGTTATTAACTATTTAATAGCTATTGTACCTGGTTAAAATAAATACAAAGTTGCCTGTAAAATAAAAATAAATCCTAAAATAGCTACAATATAATTATTATTTATATTGTAGCTTTATTAGGGTTTATTTTACAGGTAAGTATTTAGCTTTAAATAGGAATAATTTATTTAATAAAAGTTAATTTATTTCGTTAGATTTAAATTATATTTAATTTAGGGGGGTGTTAGGGTTAAGGTTAGACTTAGCTTTAAGGGTTAATAAATGTATTAGAGTAGCGGTGAGGTCCGGTCGGCAGATTAGGGGTTAATACTTGAAGTTAGGTGTCGGCGATGTTAGGGTGGGCAGATTAGGGGTTAATACTATTTATTATAGGGTTATTGAGGCAGGAGTGAGGCCGATTAGGGGTTAATACATTTATTATAGTAGCGGTGAGGTCCGGTCGGCAGATTAGGGGTTAATAATTGTAGGTAGGTGGAGGCGACGTTGTGGGGGGCAGATTAGGGGTTAATAAATATAATATAGGGGTCGGCGGTGTTAGGGGCAGCAGATTAGGGGTACATAGCTATAATGTAGGTTGCGGCGGTGTACGGAGCGGCAGATTAGGGGTTAATAATAATATGCAGGGGTCAGCGATAGCGGGGGCGGCAGATTAGGGGTTAATAAGTGTAAGGTTAGGGGTGTTTAGACTCGGGGTACATGTTAGGGTGTTAGGTGCAGACTTAGGAAGTGTTTCCCCATAGGAAACAATGGGGCTGCGTTAGGAGCAGAATGCTGCTTTTTTGCAGGTGTTTGGTTTTTTTCAGCTCAAAATGTCCCATTGTTTTCTATGGGGGAATCGTGCACAAGCACGTTTTTTAAGCTGGCCGCGTCCGTAAGCACCGCTGGTATTGAGAGTTGCAGTGGCGGTAAATTATGCTCTACGCTCCCTTTTTGGAGCCTAACGCACTGAAAACGCAGCCATTCTGTGAACTCTAAATACCAGCGGTATTTAAAAGTTGCGGCTAAAAAAAAGCATGCATTAGCTACGCGGGTCGTTACCGACAAAACTCTAAATCTAGGCGAAAATGAATTATGAATATATTCACATTTCAATGTTCTTCACATAAAATACTATGTTCTATTTATTCTTGAATAAATATTTCTAAATATAGTATATCTGATGTTTTTTGTTTGGTAAAATATAATTATCTATATCAATATATATATATATATATATATATATATATATATATATATATATATATATACAGTTCCCTCAGCTAATATTGGCATCCTTGGTAAATATGAACAAAGAAGGCTGTGAAAATTGTCTTTATTCTTTAACCTTCTGATCTTTTCTTAAAAAAAAAAAATACACAAAAATACTCTGCTCTCATGGATATCAAACAATTGAAAACACAACACAGGTTTATTTTAAAAAAAATCCTTGTTAAATATATGATTTAACAAATATATTTAACAAAGATTTTTTTAATTTTTTTTGGATAAACCTTTGTTTTGTTTGCAATTGTTTGATATCTACGATTTCTGTGTGTTTTTGAACAAAAGATCAAATGGTTAATCAATAAAGACATTTTTTCATGGCCTTCTTTGCTCATATTTACCAAGAGTGCCAATATTAGTGGAGATCACTCTAAATGTATGTTTATATATATATATATATATATATATATATATATATATACAGGAATACTCAAAGCAAAAATTTCCTAAGTGGGAGAGTGCTCAGTCTCCAGGTGGTTAAACAAATCAATGTTGATATAGAGGGTGAGGATGGGCAAGTGTGGATAACAAACTGGGGCATTAAGGTGCAATGTATTTGCGTGTTCTGAGCTCTGTGTGGGTCTAGATCCCCCAAGAGAAAGGTAAAAACTTACAACCGAAATCACAGGGAGCTAAAACTCACCCATGCATCTACCGCCTGTCGCAGCACAAACGTCTGAAAGTAGCTGGGAACACCTCTTGTGTCTGCTACAGCTGTGTTTGCACTGATTCAGCGCTTGCGTGCCAGTCCGGCCCCTTCACTCACACATGACCACTCAACCACCAATGATGGTAAAATGATCTCGATCAGTTCCCAATAAAAAAAACCAAAGGTGTTAGGCATCGTAGGGAAATGTTTACAAGAATTTAGGTTAGAAATAGCCAGCACTGACTTTGTAAAATATTCAAAGTTTTATTAGTTCATCTAAAAAAGGTTACAAACAGCTTAAGGTAGAATAACTCTGTCTGACATGTTTCTGCTAGTGGCCTTAATCATAGACATTCTCTCTCTCCCTCTGTCCTTTCTCATGTCAGCGACTCCTTATCTGTTTTTTCTTCCTGGATGGCCTCTCACCACCTAAAGATTAACATGTCCAAGACTGAGCTCCCTCTTATCCCCCCCTCAAGCTCTACGCCGACTTGTGACTTCTCTATCCCTGTTGACGGTATCACCATTTCCCCATCGCCCCAAGTCCCCATCGCCCCCTTAATCATGTGACTAAAGGTGTGCATAACTTGGATTAACCCTGTCCTGTCCGCCTTACAGAGAGATAAATTCAGAAAAAAGGATATATTTTATACAAGTTATATACATTCCACTTTTGAAACAGATAAGCAATAAATGCTTTAAGTTTTATATCAAACTTCCATGAAAAACGGTTTTGTCAAAGGTAAAAAAAGTATGTAAACAGCTCTGTTCATATGTGATTATACTTTCGTTACCACTGCTTATTGTTCTGCCTCTAGTTAAATGCTGAAATAATTTCAATGCACTTAAAGTTTTTATCAATTTTTGGCAAAAAATATAGACAATCTTTGCATAAGTAATTGTGTATCTACTTGATCCTAGATCCTAGCTAGATCAAACAAATATATTGTGCAAATGTCTATAATGCCAAAACACATAGCAAAATAGAGACACATACAGTGGATAGTATAATTTTTAATATTGACAAATGTAACACTTTTTTGCAATTAATATATACCACATTGGGGCCAATCTAAAGACCGCTGCTCCATAACTTGTTCGCTGCCTCTAAGGCTGCAGTCTTCAATCCGCCTGATCCTATATGATCGGCTGATTGATTAATCTGCAGGGGGCGGCATTGCACAAGCAGTTTATAAGAAATGCTTGTGAAATGATAAATGCAGACAGCGTATGCTGTCAGCATTTATAGATGTGCGGCGGACATGATATGCTACATTGTATCATGTCCACTCGCACTTTGATAAATTGACCCCTAAATCTGTTGGTCGGAACAAATCCCATTGCATACCCAAGAACCTTTATTTCATGGTCACTATGAGGATAATCTGTTAGATTGATAACATTACTAGTGAAGATTTATTCACTGATATTTGTTTTGTCTCCTGCCTTGTCTCAAGGAATAACGTGACTGATATGTTTTTCCTCTTGTTATACCTCTTAACCCCCTACTCCTCCTCTTTGTCAGAGATTCACTGGGGTTACTTGAAAAACCTGGTCTACTTCGTTTTGTTCCTTATTCTGATTGACCTCTCCATTCCCCCCCATACTCTGTAAATTAGAGGTGTATTTATTACCTCCTATATTCTGTTGGGAATTGTTTGTATTATCAGACAGAATTATTCTACCTGAAGTTGTTTGTAACCTTTTTTAAATGAACTAATAAAACATTGATTTGTTTTACAAAGTCAGTGCTGGCTATTTCTAACCTATATATAGGAATAGATATGTTTGGCTATAAAACCCCAATTATGAAAAAGTTGGGACAGCATGGAAAATGCAAAGAAACAAACATAAAGAATTTGAAAATTCAATTCACTCTGTACTATATTGAAAACATTCGGCTAGATTACGAGTTGTGCGTTAGAGTAAAAAAGCATCGTTAACAGGTCCTAACACTGCTTTTTTATGCCCGCTGGTATTACGAGTCTTGAAGGTTTAGGGTCACCGCATACTTCTTTGGCCTTACCGCAAAACGACTTACGTAAACTTCGTAAAGTCTTTTTTCTATGGGACTTTCATAGCGCCTGTATTACGAGTCTGTCCTGGGAGGCCAAAAAGTGAGCGAAACACCCTACCCTGTCAAGAGTCCTAACGCATTTAAAAGTCAGTAGTTAAGAGTTTTATGGTACAAAGCTGTAACATAAAACTCATAACTAAAGTGCTAAAAAGTACACTAACACCCATAAACTACCTATTAACCCCTAAACCAAGGCCCTCCCACATCGCAATCTGCCGCTCCGGACACCGCCGCCACCTACATTATATTTATGAACCCCTAATCTGATGCCCCCAACATCGCCAACACCTACATTATATTTATTATCCCCTAATCTTCTGCCCCAATATCGCAGCAACCTACCTACACTTATTAACCCCTAATCTGCTGTCCCTAACATCGCCGCCACCTACCTACATTTATTAACCCCTAATCTGCCGCCCCCAACGTTGCCGCCACTATACTAAATGTATTAAACCCTAAACCTAAGTCTAACCCTAACACCCCCTAACTTAAATATAATTTAAATAAATCTAACTAAAAATTCCTATCATTAACTAAATAATTCCTATTTAAAACTAAATATTTACCTGTAAAATAAACCCTAAGCTAGCTACAATATAACTAATAGTTACATTGTAGCTATCGTAGGGTTTATTTTTATTTTACAGGCAAGATTGTATTTATTTTAACTAAGTAGAATAGTTATTAATTAGTTATTAACTATTTAATAACTACCTAGCTAAAATAAATACAAAAGTACCTGTAAAATAAAACCTAACCTAAGTTACAATAACACCTAACACTGCACTATAATTAAATAAATTAACTAAATTAACAACAATTAAATAAATTAAATTAGCTAAAGTACAAAAACACAAACACTAAATTACAGAAAATAAACAAATTACAAGATATTTAAACTAATTACACCTAATCTAATAGCCCTATCAAAATAAACCCCCCCAAAATAAAAAAAACCCCTAGCCTAAACTAAACTACCAATAGCCCTTAAAAGGGCCTTTTGCGGGGCATTGCCCCAAAGTAATCAGCTCTTTTACCTGTAAAAAAAATACAACCCCCCCAACAGTAAAACCCACCACCCACACAACCAATCCCCCAAATAAAATACTATCTTAAAAAAACTAAGCTCCCCATTGCCCTGAAAAGGGCATTTGGATGGGCATTGCCCTTAAAAGGGCAGTTAGCTCTTTTGAGGTCCAAAGTCCCTAACTTAAAAATAAAACCCACCCAATACACCCTTAAAAAAACCTAACACTAACCCCCTGAAGATCGACTTACAGTTCTGAAGACCGGACATCCATCCTCAAGGAAGAGGCATAAGTCTTCATCCAACTGGGCCGAAGTCCTCAACGAAGCCGGGAGAAGTCTTCATCCAAGCCTGGCAAAGTGGTCCTCCAGACGGGCAGAAGTCTGCATCCAGACGGCATCTTCTATCTTCATCCATCCAACGCGGAGCAGCTCCATCTTCAAGACATCTGACGCAGAGCATCCTCTTCTTCCGACGACTAAAGAAGAATGAAGGTTCCTTTAAGTGACGTCATCCAAGATGGCATCCCTTAGATTCCGATTGGCTGATAAGGTAGATTAAGGTAGAAAAAATCCTATTGGCTGATGCAATCAGCCAATAGGATTGAGCTTGCATTCTATTGGCTGTTCCAATCAGCCAATATAATGCAAGCTCAAGCCTATTGGCTGATTGGATCAGCCAATAAAATTGAACTTCAATCCTATTGGCTGATTGCATCAGCCAATAGGATGTTTTATACCTTAATTCCGATTGGCTGATAGAATTCTATCAGCCAATAGGAATCTAAGGGACACCATCTTGGATGACGTCACTTAAAGGAACCTTCATTCGTCTGTAGTCATCGGAAGAAGAGGATGCTCCGCGTCAGAGTTTAGGCTAGGGTTTTTTTTTATTTTGGGGGGCTTTTAGATTAGGTGTAATTAGTTTAAATATCTTGTAATTTGTTTATTATTTTCTGTAATTTAGTGGGTTTTTTTGTACTTTAGCTAATTTAATTTATTTAATTGTTGTTAATTTAGTTAATTTATTTAATTATAGTGTAGTGTTAGGTGTTATTGTAACTTAGGTTAGGTTTTATTTTATAGGTACTTTTGTATTTATTTTAGCTAGGTAGTTATTAAATAGTTAATAACTATTTAATAACTATTCTATCTAGTTAAAATAAATACAATCTTGCCTGTAAAATAAAAATAAACCCTAAGCTAGATACAATGTAACTCTTAGTTATATTGTAGCTAGCTTAGGGTTAATTTTATAGGTAAGTATTTAGTTTTAAATAGGAATAATTTAGTTAATTATAGGAATTTTTAGTTAGATTTATTTAAATTATATTTAAGTTACGGGGTGTTAGGGTTAGACTTAGGTTTAGGGGTTAATACATCTAGTATAGTGGCTGCAAAGTTGGGGGCGGCAGATTAGGGGTTAATAAATGTAGGTCGGTGGCGGCGATGTTAGGGACGGCAGATTAGGGGTTAATAATATTTAACTAATGTTTGCGAGGCGGGAGTGCGGCGGTTTAGGGGTTAATATGTTTATTATAGTGGCGGCGACGTTGGGGGCAGCAGATTAGGGGTTAATAAGTGAAGGTAGTTTGCAGCGACATTGGGGGCGTAAGAGTAGGGGTTAATAAATATAATGTAGGTGTCTGCGATGTTGGGGGCAGCAGTTTAGGGGTTCATAACTATAATGTAGGTGGTGGCGGTGTCCGGAGCGGCAGATTAGGGGTTAATAAATATAATGCAGGTGTCGGCGATGTCGGGGACGACAGATTAAGGGTTAGATTAGGGGTGTTTAGACTCGGGGTTCATGTTAGGGTGTTAGGCGTAAACATAACTTTTATTTCCCCATAGGAATCAATTGGGCTGCGTCAGTGAGTTTTACGCTGCTTTTTTGCAGTTGTTAGACTTTTTCTCAACCGGCTCTCCCCGTTGATTCCTATGGGGAAATCGTGCATGAGCACGTACGACTAGCTCACCGCTGACTTAAGCAGCGCTGGTATTGGAGTGCGGTAAGGAGCACAATTTTGCTCAACGCTTACTTCTTGTCTTTTAACGCCAGGTTTGTAAAATCCCATAATACCAGCGCTACAGGTAAGTGAGCGGTGAGAGAAAACTGCTCGTTAGCACCGCATAGCCTCTAACGCAAAACTCATAATCTAGCCGATTATTAACACATTATTTGATGTTTTACTTTGTGAATTTAATGTATTTTTGAAAATATACACTCATTTCAAATCTGGTGACTGCAATACACTACAAAAAAGTTGGGACAGTTGACTGTTTACCACTGTGTAACATCACCTTTTCTTTTAATAACACTTATTAAGCGTTTGGGCATTGAAGACACCAGTTGGTTAAGTTTAGCAAGCAGAATTTCCCCCCATTCATCCTTTATGCATGTCTTCAGCTGCGCAACTGTACAGGCCCTTCGTTGCCTTATTTTGCGCTTCATAATGTGCCACACATTCTCAATCGGAGACAGGTCAGGACTGCAGGCAGGCCATGCTAGCACCCACACTCTCTGCTTATGCAACCATGCGCTTGTAATCTGGGCAGAATGTGGTTTGGCTTTGTCCTGCTGGAAAATACAGGGACATCCCTGAAAAAGATACGTTCTGGATGGCAGCATATGTTGTTCCAAAATGTATACATATCTTTCTGCATTAATGGTGCCCTCACAGATGTGCAAGTTACCCATGCCATAGGCACTGACATCCCCCCATACCATGATAGATGCTGTCTTTTGGACCTGACACTGATAACAGCTTGGTTGTCCGTTTCCTCTTTGGCCCAGAGAAAAAAATGGCTGTTTTTTCCAAAACTATTTGAAATGTTGACTCATTGGACCATAAAACATGATTCCACTGTGCTACTGTCCATTTAAGATGAGACCAAGACCAGAGAAGTCGTCGGCACTTCTGAACAGTGTAGATGTATGGCTTCGGCTTTGCATAGCTCGTATAACTTTTTAATGACATTTTTTTTATTTTTTTTAATCAGATGGTGTTATTTTGAGTGTAACTGTACATTTAAATGTATTTTTGTGCCACTTTATTGTCTCGCGTAACAGTTAACCAGACTGTGAAGTTGCGCTAACCTGATGCGTGTTAAATTAGATTGCGCACAAATTAATGCATTTACTTCTAACTCCTAATATGCGCACTATTTCTGTATATATATATATATATACATATATATTTTATATGTGTGTGAGTGTTTTTATGTGTGTCAATGTGTGTGTGTGTGTGTGTGTGTACTGTATATGTACGTATGTTTGTATGTGTATATGTGTGTGAGTGTGTATGCGTAAGTGTATGTATGTATGTTTCTTTTACACAATATGACGAGTCCACGGATTTCATCCTTACTTATGGGATTACGCCTCCTGGTCAGCAGGAAGTGGCAAAGAGTACCACAGCTGTATATATAGCTCCTCCCTTCCCTCCCACTCCAGTCATTCTCTTTGCCTGTGTTAGTGATAGGAAGAGGTAAAGTGAGGTGTTAGTTTAGATTCTTCAATCAAGAAGTTTTTTATTTTAAAATGGTGCCAGTGAGTACAATTTTTCTCAGGGAGAAATCGTCAGTCAAAAATTCCCAAGAGGAGTGGAGATATATTATTTTCTGCCCTGATGTTGACGATCTTAGCAAACATTATCTAAGATCCTGCTGGTTCCCACAGAGCAGTTGAAGGTAGTGTAAAGAAACATCTTCAGTGTGGGGAACCATGTCATGCTACAAGCAGCATTGAGGAATGTTCAGTCATTTGTTTCTGGGGAGACTAGATTGATCAGAACAGGCTGACATTATTCCCAAACTGGGGAGGGGTAATCAGTATGCACTATAAGAATGGAAATTGTGTACCTGGAATTCCCTTTTTTCTTGTTACTTTTTAGTGTGTTTGGTGTTTTCACTTATACATATGCTGTGTGGGCTGACGCTGGGAGATGCGGTTTGCTGTCTAAGAGCTGTCATTATTATGTCACTATAACTGGCTTGGGAGAGAGCAATATTCCATGATTGTTGCACTTTTATTGTTTAAAGTGTGTATATATGAGGGGCACATGGTGTTTTTATTAATATAAGTTGGGAAACCGATATGTTGTTTTTATTCCCATGCGGGTCTCAGTACGGCTCGAGTTACGCCCACGGTGGGCGAGCCTATTTTTGCGCGCTCAGACGCGCAGTATTCATCCGGTGCGGCAGCAAGGTCCTGGGCTCCGGTGGGGCCTAAGTCAGTTTGTACACGAAGGGGTACAGAGAGACTTGGGAGTGCTACTCAAGGAGGATCAGTGTGATCTGGGGGCAGGTAGGCGCCGCAGCAGAGCTGTGACGAGGTGCAGGGGCCTGGAGTGTGATAAAAATTGGTATATATATATATATATATATATATATATATATATAATATAACATAACCAAACAAACGGAGCAGTATTGTTAAGTTAATTTGGCACATAAGGGCTCTTTTTATTGCTGCAAACGTTGTTTTGATTGATAGCAGAAAAATAGTTGCACTTTTATTATTTAAAGGCGCAGTACTCTTTTTAGTACTCTTTTTAGTTCAACATTTTTGACTATATGTTTTGACTTCAGAGTTAAATTTATCAAGTAGAGAACGACTATTATTGCTATTGCTAGTCTGTTTAGTCTGTTTTCCCTGTTTAACTGCTGCACCGGCATTCACCCGCAGCTACAATCAAGTTTTCACCACTTCCTGTCCAGAGAGGGCGTGTACAAGGACCGCGCCCCCCTCACTCCCGAGTACGTCTGAGGAGGGTTTGTTTGGGCACTGTAGCCCTTTGCCAGGACCGGAGTAGCAGATTTCTGGGCTTGAACCTTGCATCTACCCGGAGAACAAGAGGGCAGGCTTTCAGCTCATACACCCCAGGACCGGACGATTACGGCAGTGAGTGAGGGGAGACAGCATACTCCACTGAGTGGAGACCCACACTGAGGAGCGGGTGAGTCCGGTAGCAGAAATAAGTTGTTGTTGTTACTGAACTTTCTACACATAACCAACCAGGCACACTGGGGGTATTACTAGAGAGAATACCTTTCTGCATTCACTTTATATAGGGCCCTGTGGGTCAGGCCCGCCCCCCCTTTTCTCTCTTTCCCTGTGTGCCTTGGTCTGGGTTTATACTTGCAGCAGTACTACTTAACACAATACAGGGATAATGAATGACGGGGTGAATAATACTATGAACAATATAGTGACACCTGGGACTATTATGAACTTTTACTCTTTACGCAATGAGAGTGAAAGGGATGAGAATATGGTGTTGGCAGAGAACTTTTTTACACTTGATAGGACACAACAAAATTTACCTACTCTATTTGATGAGATGGAATTTCTAATGAACAAAGAAAATAAATATAAATGGGATATTTGGACTTTGGAAAACTACTTAAAGCTCAAACTTATACCCAGGGGCCTATGCATCAATAAATACCCTACTTTTTTCACTGAGGACAGGGCATTCATTATTGAATGGAATGAGACTCTTTCTGAATGCTCCTGGAATCTAATGCGCCTTTTGATCATTTATAAGAACAAGCAAGTCCAGGACATTACTATTAAGATCAGTCAGGTGCAAGATGAATTGAATAAGCGCTGTGACAACACGGACTTTGCTAGATTTGATAATTTGCTTCAAGAGGCAGTTGCTGAAGCTAAGGCCCTTTTACTAGAAATTAAACATTCTAAGTATGTCAGGGATCAAACTGATTTTAATAATAATACTGTATATATTTGGAATAAGAGGGAGAGGACACAAATATATAGAGAGTATAACCAAAATCGAGGTTTTGCCAATAGAGGGAGGGGTTATAGAGGTAGACGCAGAGGGAGGGGAAGAGGTAGGCAGCAGAGAATTCATTTCTCAGATAGTGAGGCAGACTCAGGGGGAGAGAGCTCTACATCAGGAGAAGAGGACACATCCTTTTATCCTATTACTCCACACCCAGGACCTGCACACTCAGCTAGCCAAACAATAAATCAACCCATCCCTGGGACACAGCCACATCAGACTGTGGGACCAAGGGATAAACCTAACACATTACCTCCCCCCATATTGAAAAATCCTAAAACTCCCTCGAGATATATTCCTCTACCCGCTGATATTCCACAAACTCATGATACCCCTAATGGGGCTGAAAGTGTTGAATTACGCCAGGTTTTTTCCCTCCCCCCCCCCGCAAGGCGCCGGGGGGGGGAAAAGGAGCCAGAGGAACAAACAAAGGGGGCTACACATTGAGGAAAACCCAAAGGCAGACGAGGTATCGGTAATTAATCTCTCCTCATATAATTTAAATCCCATTGAACAAAGGGTTTTGAGTTTGGGCTTAAATTTTGTGCCAACAAACAATTTCAATCTTTTTAATACCTTGATTGATGTCAATAAATTGGTATGAAAAATTACCCTTAAAAAACATTTTTCCAAGACTCAAAATATTCCTAGTACTGAGGGTAATGTCCAATGCGAGTATGAAATTCACAGAAATCAAATTGAGACCGATGACCTGGAATTCCAGGATCTCTGTGGTCTCTCAACTTTACAGGCATTGGATAATACTACTCCAGACATAATTACCTCTACACAACACAAATTTCCTAAGTTTAAGGGCCCCTCTAAATTTTATCAGATACAAAGTAGGGGCACCATCATTGAAAGATTTCAGAGCAGAATTGAGGCTGATTTAAACAACTTGTATTATGTGAATGATAATACTAAGAGGAAACAGAATCTCTCTGTGGGGGAAAGAGAAGCATTAGCTTCATTGAGCAACAATTCAACCTTGGTGATCAGGGCCGCGGACAAAGGAGGGTCTGTGGTACTGATGAACAAGGAGGACTTCATTAGTGAAGCCCACAGACAACTCCACAATCCTAGCGATTATAGGGTTTTAAACTCAGACCCGACTGTGCTTTTTTAAAAAAAGCTCAGAAGCCTTGTGGATGATGGTGTTGAGGGAGGTTTCATAGATGAGGATACTGCTGATTATCTCCTAGTAACTAACCCCACCATTCCAGTTTTCAATCTTTTGCCCAAGGTTCACAAGTCCTTGGACAATGTAACTGGCCGACCAATTGTCAGCGGCATAGGTTCGCTCCTTGAACATACCTCAGAGTGGTTAGATAAAATTCTACACCCGATGGTACTAGAACTTTGGAGCTACCTAAGGGACACGATGCATGTCCTAAAATTGCTGGAAAATTTAAAGTGGAAGGAGGAATACACTTGGCTCACGGTAGACGTGAAATCATTATACTCATCTATTCCCCATAACAAAGGGTTACAAGCAGTAAGGTACTATTTGAATAAATACTTTGGTGAAGATCCAGATTACTGCGAGTATGTGACACAAGTGACCGAGTTCTTGCTTTCACATAACTATTTCGAGTTTGAGGGGGTGTTCTACCTCCAGATTTGTGGGACTGCAATGGGGGCCAAATTTGCCCCCTCTTACGCCAACCTTTTCATGGGTTGGTGGGAGCAGGACCACATATTTGGAGGTGGAAGCCCCCTCTGCTCGAATATAGTTTTCTACAGGAGGTTCATTGATGACCTCCTTTTCATTTGGAGGGGTACTGACAGTGAACTGTTGGCCTTTGTGGAGCTCCTGAACACCAATGATTTGGGACTGAGTTTTACTTCAGAATCCAATCGGACAACCATTAACTATCTGGATGTTACTCTTTCAGGTGTTGCGGGGGAGAAAGTGTGTACCACGGTATACAGAAAGCCAATTTCAGGCAACACCCTGTTACATGCCAACAGTTGCCACCCCAAAGCCGTGTTTAGAGGCATCATCAAGGGCCAGTTCATTCGTCTAAAACAAAACTGTTCAGAGCCGGCACTCTTTGAGAAGGAAGCTGCTCAACTCTCTCAAAGACTCCTGTGCAGGGGGTATAAGAAAGATCTGATAGCCTCAGCATTCGAAGAAGTAAAAACCATCGATAGAAAAAATCTTTTGAAACCAAAAGATAAAAATAAATGTAACAACAAGGAAGCAACAAAAGATGATCTTTATTTTTGTTACTGATCATTCGGAACAATACCCACAGGTGTATGAAATCATCAAAAAACATTTTGAAATGCTGAGAGCGGATGAGGATTTAGCTAATCTATCAGTGAAATCATGCCATTTCACATACCGGCGAAGTAAAACCATAGGGAATATGGTAGCTCCTACCAGAATTTCCACTAGCAGGGTTTCAGAGATGTCTTCCTGGCTAACCCAGAAAGGCATGTTCAAGTGTCATTTTAGAGACTGTGTGGCCTGTGAAAAGGTGGAGCTGGGGAACACTTTTTGCTCCACGGTAACAGGACAGATTTTCACGAAAAACATGTGCCTTAACTGTAGGTCCACCTACACCATCTACCTTGCCACTTGCACTTTATGTGCAAAACAATATGTAGGTCTCACGACCAGAGAGGTCAGGTCAAGAATTAGGGAACATCTCTCTAACATCAGGACAGGTACAGCTACTACCCCCTTGATCCAACATTTTACCAATTTACATGGTAAAAGTTCTGATACTTTTCGTTGGACCTGCATTGAACAAATTACCAAACCACCCAGAGGGGTGGACCGGGATACAATCTTGTCAAAACGTGAGATCTTTTGGATATTCAAATTGCTCACGAGATACCCCTCAGGTCTTAACTCCATGTATGATTTAATTAACCATTGGGAGTAAACTGGACCTAAAAACCACCCCCTCCCATTCTCTCGTTTATACATTCTTCTCTTACAATTATAATAATATATATACACCTAGCACACTATTTTGTGCTCATCATAGAGAGATTCTGTATCTTAGTACTTCCTCTCCAACATTAATTTTCTATTTAAAATTAGTAAAAAAAAATTTCTAAAGTATTCTTTCACATATCATATATATAATAAATAATAAAAAAAATATAAAAAATGTTTTCTCTGTTTGTAAATATTTTTGATATTAATGCATTGGATACTTTTTCTATTTGAAATTGCTGTTTACCTTGAAGTATCATTCAGTTGTCTGATACATCAGTTCCTCACTGCTCTGCAATATCTGTAATACCAGCAAGAGTTAAAAATAATAAGTCTTGTAGAGCACATTGTACATTTATATATATTCTTGCAATTCAACATCTTATGTTCTCTTTCTATTATGCTTACTTAGAGACTGAGGTACTTATAGGTAGTATTTATATACTTTGTTTAAACCTTATTTAGTCACTGGGCATTATTATTGTCAGTATATCCTGAAGTAAGGAAATGGTTAAAGTTTAATTGTGCAATTAACCATTATCCAATAGGAGTCGTTGTTCATTTCTTTTAAAGGGCAGGATTACACCTGCACAGACAAGCAGCTTTGATAACGGCAACAGCCGAAACATGTCAGCAGCTGTAGGAGCTGACTCCTTTTGGATAATGGCACCCTGTCATTTTTCTGTTTTAATTTGATTTTCAATAAAGACTATTTTTATTTCACTACATTGGATTGGTGCTCCGCTACTCTTTTTTGCTACTTGTAGTCTGTTTAACATGTCTGATATTCAGGAAAGTACCTGTTCTATGTGTTTAGATGCCAATGTGGAACCCCCTCTTACTTTTTGTCCCTCATGTACTGAAAGGGCCTTACATTGTAAAGAACAGATTTTCTTTAATGCAAATATGTCTAAGGATGCTTCTCAGACTGATAAGAATCAGGGTATGCCGCTACTTTCTCCCCAAGCGTCACAACCTTTAACGCCCACCCAAGCGACGCTGTGTTCTTCAACCGCGTCCACTTCATTTACTCTGCAGGATATGGCTGCAGTTATGTCATCTACCCTTACAGAAGTTTTATCTAAGTTGCCAGTGTTGCAGGGCAAACGCAGTAGGTCAGAAACCACTCCGAATCCTGCGACTTCTGATGCTTTGATGGCTATTTACGATATAACCTCACAGGGATCTGAATTGGGGTCAGGGAACTTCTGTCTGAGGGGGAACTTTCCGACTCGGGAAGTGTGTTACCTCAGACGGATTCGGACGTCATGTCCTTCAGATTTAAGCTTGAACACCTCCGCCTGTTACTTTGGGAGGTTATAGCGACTCTGGATGACTGTGACTCTATTGTGGTACCACCAGAGAAACTGTGTAAGATGGACAAATACTTAGAGGTGCCTGCTTACTCTGATGTTTTTCCGGTTCCTAAAAGAATCTCGGAAATTATTTTGCGGGAATGGGAAAGACTGGGTATCCCATTCTCACCGTCTCCTAATTTAAAAAAAATGTATCCCATAGCTGACACTGTTCGGGACTCTTGGCAAACAGTCCCTAAGGTGGAGGGAGCTATATCTACCCTGGCTAAGCGTACTACTATCCCTATTGAGGACAGTTGTGCTTTCAAAGACCCTATGGATTAAAAGGTGGAGGGTCTTCTAAAGAAGTTATTTATTCATCAGGGTTTTCTCTTACAACCGACGGCCTGCATTGTGCCAGTTACAACTGCGGCAGTCTTCTGGTTTGACGCCTTGAAAGAGTCTCTTAAGACTGAGACTACTTTAGAGGAAATTTTAGATAGAATTAAGGCTCTTAAGCTGGCTAATTCTTTTATTACGGATGCCGCCTTTCAGATTGCCAAATTGGTGGCTAAGAATGCTGGATTTTCCATTTTAGCGCGTAGAGCGTTATGGTTAAAGTCTTGGTCTGCTGATGTGTCATCTAAGTCAAAACTTTTGGCTATTCCTTTCAAAGGAAAAACCCTATGTGGGCCTGACTTGTTAGAAATAATTTCTGACATTACGGGAGGTAAGGGTCATCTCCTACCTCAGGATAAAGCAGCTAAACTGAGGGGTAAACAAAATAATATTCGTTGCTTTCGGAATTTCAAAGGAGTCCCTTCTTCTTCTTCCGCTAAACAGGAATGGAATTTTGCTCAAGCCAAGTCTTTCTGGAGACCCAACCAGGCTTGGAACAAAGGTAAACATCCCAAGAAGCCCGCTGCTGCTCCCAAGACAGCATGAAGGGGCGGCCCCCGATCCGGGACTGGATCTAGTAGGGGGCAGACTTTCTCTCTTTACCCAGAACTGGATAAGGGATGTTCAGGACCCCTGGACACTGAAAATCGTGTCCCAAGGGTATCATCTGGAATTCAAAAATTCTCTCCCAAGAGGGAGGTTTCTTCTTTCACGATTGTCTGTAGACCAGATAAAAAGAGAGGCGTTCTTACATTGTGTAAAAGACCTCTCTACTATGGGAGTAATTTGTCCCGTTCCAATACCGGGACAGGGGCAGGGGTTCTACTCAAATCTTTTCGTGGTTCCCACAAAAGAGGGAACGTTCAGACCCATTTTAGATCTCAAGAGTCTAAACAAGTTTCTCAGAGTCTCATCCCTCAAGATGGAGACTATTCAAACAATTCTACCATTGATCCAGGAGGATCAATATATGACTACTGTGGACTTGAAGGATGCATATCTTCATATTCCTATCCACAAGGATCATCACCAATTCCTAAGGTTTGCCTTCCTAGACAAACATTTTCAGTTCGTGGCTCTTCCCTTTGGGTTGGCCACAGCACCCATGATCTTCACAAAGGTTCTAGGGTCCCTTCCGGCGGTTCTCAGGCCACGGGGTATTGCAGTGGTGCCTTATCTGGACAATATTCTGATACAGGCATCATCTTACCATCTGACTAAATCTCATACAGACATGGTTCTGTCCTTTCTGAGGACTCACGGGTGGAAGGTGAATCTAGAAAAGAGTTCACTAATTCCACAGACAAGGATTCCCTTCTTGGGAACTCTAATAGATTCTATATCCATGAAAATTTTCTGAATACATGCCGAGCTGTTCAGTCCAATCCTTGACCATCAGTGGCTCAGTGCATGGAGGTGATTGGATTGATGGTGGCGGCAATGGACATCATTCCGTTTGCTCGCTTTCATCTCAGACCATTACAACTGTGCATGCTCGGGCAGTGGAATGGAGATAATGCAAATTTGTCTCCTCAGATAAATCTGGATCAGGAGACGAGAGACTCTCTTCTTTGCTGGTTGTCGCCGGATCATCTGTCCCAAGGGACGTGCTTCCGCAGACCCTCTTGGGTGATAGTGACAACGGACGCCAGTCTACTAGGCTGGGGTGCGGTCTGGAACTCCCTGAAGGCTCAAGGGGTGTGGACTCGGTCGGAGTCTCTGCTTCCAATCAATATTCTGGAATTAAGAGCAATATTTAAGGCGCTTCAGGCTTGGCCTCAGTTGGCTTCAGACAAATTCATACGATTTCAGTCGGACAACATCACGACTGTGGCTTACATCAATCATCAGGGAGGAACGAGGAGTTCCTTAGCGATGACAGAAGTATCCAAGATAATTCGGTGGGCGGAGGCTCACTCTTGTTATCTGTCAGCAATCTACATCCCAGGAGTGGACAACTGGGAAGCGGACTTTTTAAGCAGACAGACGTTTCATCCGGGGGAGATGGAACTCCATCCGGAGGTCTTTGCCACCCTGATTCTCAGAGGGGGCAGACCGGAATTGGATCTGATGGTGTCTCATCAGAATGCCAAGCTCCCAAGATACGGATCCAGGTCAAGGGATCCTTAGGACGAACTGATAGATGCCTTGGCAGTGCCTTGGTCATTCAACCTAGCTTATGTGTTTTCACCGTTTGCTCTCCTTCCCCGGGTGATTGCACGGATCAAACAGGAGAGGGCTTCGGTAATTCTAATCGTGCCTGCGTGGCCTCGCAGGACTTGGTACGCCGATCTGGTAGACATGTCCTCTCTGCCGCCGTGGAAGCTTCCATTGAGGCAATACCTTCTCATTCAGGGACCCTTCCATCATCCGAATCTAGTTTTTCTGCAGCTGACTGCTTGGAGATTGAACGCTTGATTTTATCTAAGCGAGGGTTCTCTGATTCGGTCATTGATACTCTTATTCAGGCACGTAAGCCTGTCACTAGAAAGATTTATCATAAGATATGGCGTAAATATCTTTATTGGTGTGAATCCAAGGGCTACTCATGGAGTAAAGTTAGGATTCCCAGGATTTTATCTTTTCTCTAAGAAGGATTGGAGAAAGGGTTGTCAGCAAGTTCCTTAAAGGGACAAATTTCTGCTTTGTCGATTTTACTTCACAAGTTTGGCAGATGTTCCAGACGTTCAGTCTTTTTGTCAGGCTCTGACTAGCATCAAGCCTGTGTTTAGACCAATTGCTCCACCCTGGAGTTTGAATTTAGTTCTTAATGTTCTGCAAGGGGTTCCGTTTGAACCCATGCATTCCATAGATATTAAGTTGTTATCTTGGAAGGTTTTATTTTTGGTTGCTATTTCTTCTGCTCATAGAGTTTCTGAGCTTTCAGCGTTACAATGTGACTCTCCTTATTATTATTTTCCATTCTGATAGGGTGGTTTTACGTACCAAACCTGGTTTTCTTCCTAAGGTTGTTTCTAATAAGAATATTAATTAGGAAATCATTGTTCCTTCATTGTGTCCTAATCCTTCTTCTAAGAAGGAGCACCTGTTGCATAACTTGGATGTAGTCCGTGCCCTGAAGTTTTACTTGCAGGCGACTAAAGATTTTCGTCAATCATTTTCATTATTTATTGTTTTTTCTGGAAAGCATAGGGGCCAGAAAGCTACGGCTAACTCTCTTTCTTTTTGGCTGAAGAGTATCATCCGTCTGGCATATGAGACTGCTGGACAGCAGCCTCCTCAAAGAATTACGGCTCATTCTACTAGGGCTGTGACTTCTTCATGGGCATTTAAAAATGATGCTTCTGTTGAACAGATTTGCAAGGCGGCAACTTGGTCGTCTCTTCACACTTTTTAATAATTTTCCAAATTTGATACTTTTCCTTCATCTGAGGCTGGTTTTGGGAGAATGGTTCTTCAAGCAGTGGTGCCTTCCGTTTAGGTTCCTGTCTTGTCCCTCCCTTTCATCCGTGTCCTATAGCTTTGGTATTCTATCCCATAAGTAAGGATGAAATCCGTGGACTCGTCATATATTGTAAAAGAAAAGGAAATTTATGCTTACCTGATAAATTTATTTCTTTTATGATATGACGAGTCCACGGCCCACCCTGTCATTTCTAAGACAGGTATTTACTTATTTTTGTTAAACTTCAGTCACCTCTGCACCTTTGGCTTTTCCTTTCTCTTCCTAACTTCGGTCGAATGACTGGAGTGGGAGGGAAGGGAGGAGCTATATATTCAGCTTTGCTGTGGTGCTCTTTGCCACTTCCTGCTGACCAGGAGGCGTAAACCCATAAGTAAGGATGAATTCCGTGGACTCGTCATATCGTAAAAGAAATAAATTTATCAGGTAAGCATAAATTTCCTTTTTTGTGTGTTTGTGTTTTTTTTTGTGTATTTGTGTATGTGTTTATGTGTGTGTATGTGTTACTGTAAGTTTATGTATGTTTATGTGTGTGTTTGTATGTGTAAGTGTATCTATTTTTGTGTGTTTCTGTGTAAGTGTATGTATGTCTGTGTGTATACATATATATGTTTGTGTATGTATGTATGTATGTGTGCAATGTTCTAAACATATATTTCAATAGAAAATGATAGTTTAAAGTTAGTGAAAAAATATGCTTTTTGAACTTTTGGCTTATTTAACCTTAAGCGATCGCTAACATGAGTTTCTCAATGAGCCCCCATAGAAGTCTATTATTTCAAGGATTTAGCGCAGCCATCCTATCTGACATGCAGATGTTAGCGCGCACTAGACTTTCAATCAGCCACTTATATATTACTTTCAACTTGTGATATGGGCACAGAAATAAAATTGTACTTGATTTAACATGAGCAGTGTTAGTGCACAATAGTGCTTATATTTTAGATCTCCACTTTAATCTATCCCAAAATGTTTACTTATACACTTTCCTTATTTAATTTGCCCGGTTTTTCTTCCATTAAACTATGAAATTTGTAATTTTCACAGTGCCACAGAGGTTGCTGTATGTTCTGCAGGATAAAGCACTTTCTCTGATTGATTGCTTGATTTACTTTTGTTATACTTAACGTGCATAAGTCATAGTAAAAGCTAAACGTTTATGATTACACAATTGAATGAAATACAAATCATACTTTCTAAAGCTTTTTATTTATTTTAATTTTTGTTCAAATATTTTTCAAGTGTATAAATTGGAATAAAAATCATTACCTAATATTGTTCCCCCTGTCTGTATTTTTTTTTTGTATTGACGTTATAGGCGGCACCGCCAATCTAAAGCTATGCCACACATCCTATTTGAAGAAATCCTGGTGATTTATTGGTACTTATTACAGTTGCAGAAACTGCAGGAATCTAAAACAAAACCCATGCACAGCTTGCCTACCGAAGAAAGCAGGTGAATAGCAAAACTCATGAATAAACTTTTCATACAGTTAAAGGGCAGGGCAGCAGCCATCTTGTGGGCTGGACCGCTCGCTCCAAAAAAATTTCACAAAAGTAGGTGTGGCTTTGGGGTTAACCTGCTAATTAAGTCAGAACAGATCCTGAAATATAAAGTAAATGTTTAAAATGAACATATTCAAATTTTTTAACCTTTTAACAACAGCAATGTACTCTTACGTCACCTGTCGCAAGGGATTTTCAGTGCTTTAACAGACACTATTATACTCCTAGATGCTCAACAGACAGCTGATATATAGAAAATCTTTGGCTATTGTTAACAATGGTGATAACATCTTTGTTATTTATACCAAATCAATGGATAGATTACAAGTGGAGAATAAAATATTAGGAGAATTGCACATTTTTCACTCATATTAGAAGTCAAAAGTTATTTTTTATCACTTGAGCGATAGTCTAGGGTGTGCTAAAATCTTGGTTTCATGAACCTTTAAAAACTATTTAATCATTTAAGGTTGAACAAACGATAACTCACCCTACGCTATTAATTGTGCACCACTTGTAATCTATCCCTAAATGTATATATGCAAATAAAACAAATATATGCCCTGCCTTCATATGTTTATGGCTGGTATAGGGAGCTTGGTAGAGAACGCCCCATTTCAGATTGGTCAAAAATCTATACTTAGACTAAAATTGTCCACCGCCACCAAATTTATTGATATTTATTTCAAAATCCTCACTAGATGGTATTTACCACCTGTTCGTCTAAAGCGACTGTTCCCTAACTTCAGTGATCGGTGCTGGAGTGTCTGTGGTGAAGTGGGTGCAATGCTACATATATGGCCGGGCTGTCCAATGACACCAAATGACGCCTTTTTTGGAATAAGGTTGCTAACTTTTTGACATTTTTGTTTGGGGATGAATTTTCACTAAACCATTCCATTGCATTATTGAACTTACCACCTAGATGTCACTGCCAATTCTATTAGAATCTTACATATAGAGGCCGTATGGAGATTGTGGGCCCGTCTGAAGATTCGCCAGAAACAGCAGTTATGAAGCAGCCTCAATTCAACGATCGAGTACGATCGTGTTGATTGACACCTCCCTGCTGGCGGCTCATTGGCCGTGAGTCTGCAGGGGGCGGCGTTGCACCAGCAGCTCTTGTGAGCTGCTGGTGCAATGCTGAATACGGAGAGCGTATTGCTCTCCGCATTCAGTGAGGTCTTGCGGACCTGATCCGCACTGTCGGATCAGGTCTGCAAGACCTTTGATACATAGGCCCCTTAGAGTGTGGTTATGTGTGTCTGTATATGTGTTAATGTGTAGGTTAATGTGTAGGTGTATGTATGTATGTATGTGTGTATGTGTATATGTGTAAGTGTATGTATGTACGTATGTGTGTATGTGTATATGTGTAAGTGTATGTATGTACGTATGTGTGTATGTGTATATGTGTAAGTGTATGTATGTACGTATGTGTGTATGTGTATATGTGTAAGTGTATGTATGTACGTATGTGTGTATGTGTATATGTGTAAGTGTATGTATGTACGTATGTGTGTATGTGTATATGTGTAGGTGTATGTATGTACGTATGTGTGTATGTGTATATGTGTAAGTGTATGTATGTACGTATGTGTGTATGTGTATATGTGTAGGTGTATGTATGTACGTATGTGTGTATGTGTATATGTGTAGGTGTATGTATGTACGTATGTGTGTATGTGTATATGTGTAGGTGTATGTATGTACGTATGTGTGTATGTGTATATGTGTAAGTGTATGTATGTACGTATGTGTGTATGTGTATATGTGTAAGTGTATGTATGTACGTATGTGTGTATGTGTATATGTGTAAGTGTATGTATGTACGTATGTGTGTATGTGTATATGTGTAAGTGTATGTATGTACGTATGTGTGTATGTGTATATGTGTAAGTGTATGTATGTACGTATGTGTGTATGTGTATATGTGTAAGTGTATGTATGTATGTGTGTGTTTGTGTGTATATGTGTAAGTGTATGTATGTGTATATGTGTAAGTGTATGTATGTACGTATGTGTGTATGTGTATATGTGTAAGTGTATGTATGTACGTATGTGTGTATGTGTATATGTGTAAGTGTATGTATGTACGTATGTGTGTATGTGTATATGTGTAAGTGTATGTATGTACGTATGTGTGTATGTGTATATGTGTAAGTGTATGTATGTACGTATGTGTGTATGTGTATATGTGTAAGTGTATGTATGTACGTATGTGTGTATGTGTATATGTGTAAGTGTATGTATGTACGTATGTGTGTATGTGTATATGTGTAAGTGTATGTATGCATAAAAAATAGATGAACAAAAATGTGTGGATTGTACAAGCCGGTCTGTATACACAAATGCTGGCAGTCCAGGTATAGTATTCAGAGGAAACAACAGTCTGATAAGTGGGTGAGACTAAAAGCAGTGACTGTATGCACTCTGATCAATAAACATTAAGCATATATGTCCCATACCTGCTCCCACAGATAAGTAATCAAGTTGAAGAGAGAGGTGGAATAAAATGCCTCTGTCTATCAGCGAGTCAGCTTACAAACTTGACACGAAAAGATGAAATACTGAGTAATGAAAAGCTCACCTCACTCACTCCTGATTGAGGCTGTGTCGGTCCTGTAGTTGCAGCCTTCCGAGAAAAGATTAATCAGCTGTAGCACTGGTTATCGGCAGGGAGACACACAGCTCACTCACTCTGTGTATTGCTCCTGGCAGCTGATTCGGATCACGTGACTGCAAAAAGACCGATTCTCCAACAGGGTTCCTTGAGTTCCTGACATCACCGGCTGGGGATGGACTAAGCAAAGAGTCACTTACACAGGCAGGCTGAGGCTTAGAGAGTGGATCGGGTCCCTGAAACCCGCTTAATCATAATACAAAAAAAAGAAGTTCAAAAAGCATCCAAGGTTGAGAGTATAAAAAATATTTCTTTATTGCAATCCATTAAAACGATTTTGGTCGTCTGACCAGTTTCGGTCTCAAAAGACCGTAATCATAGACCGTCTATGATTACGGTCTTTTGAGACCGAAACTGGTCATACATTTATCTGTTGTTCTTAGGATTTTCTCCTTCCTGTGCATCATTTTAATGGATTGCAATAAAGAAATATTTTTTATACTCTCAAACATGGAGGCTTTTTGAACTTCTTCTTTTTTGTATGTATGCATGTGTGCGTGTGTATGTGTATATGTGTATATGTGTAAGTGTATGTATTTATGTGTGTGCGTGTGTATGTGTATATGTGTAAGTGTATGTATGTATGTGTGTGTGTGTGCATGTGTATATGTGTAAGTGTATGTATGTATGTGTGTGTTTGTGTGTATATGTGTAAGTGTATGTATGTTTATATGTGTGTGTATATGTGTAAGTGTATGTATGTTTATATGTTTGTGTGTTTGTTTATGTGTGTGTGCATATGTATAAGTGTATGTATGTATGTGTGTGTGCATGTGTATATATGTATGTATGTGTGCGTGTGTTTGTGTATATGTGTAAGTGAGTGTATGTATGTGTATATGTGTAAGTGTACATATGTTTGTGTGTGTGTGTTTGTGTGTGCATGTGTGTGTGTGTGCATGTGTATATGTATACGTGTATGTATTTATGTGTGTGCATGTGTATATGTGTATATGTATATGTATAAGCAGGAGCGAAACTACAGGGTGTGCTGGGGGCCCAGCTTAAATTTTTTTATATATATATATATTTTTTTTTTTTTTCAAATAAAAAACGTTGACCTGCCACTGCCTGCACTGATATCATGTGAGTGTGACATGATGCTTCACTAGTGTATCTGACTACAGGGGTTAGTGTTTCTGTTTTACCCATTGGTGTTTATGTGTGTGTGTGTGTGTGACTGTGTGTGTATTTATGCATGTATGTTTGTATGTTTGTGGAACCAGCAAATTACAGACCTTGTTACTACAGCAAGGGGGGGTGGGGGTAAACAGTGTAATTCTTAGATTCTTGCACCTGGGCCCTGTGAATTCTAGTTACGCCTATATGTTTGTGTATGTGTATGCATGCATGTATGTGTATGTTTGTGTATATGTGTAAGTGTATGTGTGTGCATGCGTATATGTGTAAGTGTATGTATGTGAGTCTGTGTATATATGTGTGTGTCTTTATGTGTGTTTGTGTTTATGTGTGTGCGTGTGTATATAAATGGACTATTATTTCTGTATTTTGAGGGCTATTAGTAGTTTTTTTTTACTTGTTCTTAGCATAGGGATGCAGACATGGGTGTTTCAATTAGATAAAGCAGATTAAGTAGAAATAACCTTGTGATGTTCCTGTATAATTGGTGAGTCCTAAGTAGTATCTTGACCATTTTCAAGAACTCCACAGATCAAAGAAGTCTATTTGCTAAATTGAGTGAAAAACTCTATTTGATTAATTGCTCATGTAATCGCTGAATGATCAGTGAGAGACGACTGGAAAAGTTCAAACTCATCCAAAACTGACCAATGATTTAGGAACAAACCTAATCAGGAAGAACCATTTAAATCATTATGGACAGACATTTTACTAAAAAAAATGGAAAGCTCTCATTTGTTTCATTATGTTATTTTTGCACTATTAAAGAAAAAACTCGATGGGCCAGATTACAAAAAGAAAGTAAAAAATGCAAAATGTGTGAAGCATTAACGTTGGAGGAGCACAATCAATGCTGCTTTTTTGTGCTTGCATTTGATATAGATAGCGCGTGCAGTAGTGTAGTGTGCTGTACAATATTCATGTTGGCCGCACATTTATGTATCGGATGTGTTGATCGTGTTGTTGCTGTTTGCATAAGACTGGGAACAAAATAACTCACAGCGCTTTTATGCTTGACTGGTCCTATTTATTTAAATTTAGCAAAGGGTTTTAACACATAGTTAAAGTAACTTATGTGTTCATTAATCAGAGGAATAGCTAAATGGGGTGGGTTCATAAATGTGGGAACTTAATACTCATTATATATAGTTAGCTCAGTAAAGTGTGAGACGGGTCTGTTTATTCCTATGTTTGTCTATTCATAGGTCCCTAATGAAAAAACTACTAGTGTTACTGTTCCTGACACACATAGATTCATTAGTGAAATGTTAACTTAGACAAAGGGCACTTTTTGTAGGGTGCACAAGACAATATTGTAGAGAAAAGAGCTTAAATCAGTCACTAGATGATTCTTAAGCGTCAGTAACAGAAAGAGAATAAAAGGTTATATTTGATTAGAGATATTACTTTACATTTCTATGTGATGCTAGATAGCACATTACCTTACGGTTTTCAGTTTTGTAAATAGGGGCCCATATTTCAAAATGGTTTTAAAATGACACATTGTTCTTAATTGCATGCCGCATATATCACTTTTTTTTTAAAATTAAATGTTTTCAGAGTGGTGAACAAAGAAACAGATACAGAGTATTCGCATGTCAAAAAAAAAAAGAACAATCTAGGGTTGAGGTTATTAACAATGAATAGTGGGTAACACATCGTCACTTCAATGTTATTAACGAACAATAGAAAACATTATCAGGTGCATTTCTTATTTGAGCCTACTAGTACAATAATATGTAAAGACAAATATTAATATGACTATCACAATATGTTCTGTTCCCATAGAAAAAGGACATCTGCAAAAAAGTCTTGTTTCCCATTAAACACATAATGTATTCTTTCTAATGCTAACACATGGTCCACTTCTTTCAACCACAGAGAAAGTGTAGGGAGCGTACTTTTCTTCCAAAGTCTAGGTATTAAGCATTTGGCGCAAGTTGAGCATGCATTGGAATAATCACTTCCTATAGATGCAGGGAATATGTGGAATGTTATTTAGTAGGACAATATTGGGTGTAAGTACTATGGATGATCCTAATACATTGTTAATGGTCTTAGAAATATCTGCCCAGAAAGTGCTCAGAAGGGGGCAGGACCACCATATATGGGATAATGTGCCCGTGCCCTCACATAGCCTCCAGCACAACGTGGAGGAGTTTGGAAAGATACTGTGAAGGCGATGCGGAGTCAGGTACCACCTGGAAAGCAGTTTATAATTAATTTCAGCAATGATTATGGAGATGGATGACTTTTTGGTCTCATTAAATATATGGCTCCATTGAGGCTCAGTCAAGTTGGTATAAAGCTCAATTTCCCATTTAGAGATATAGGAGGGTTTCCTATCGGGGAAGGAACCTCTTAGCATTTTATAGATTATGGAGATGTGGGATCTATGAATTGAAGGGGTAGTATATAAGGTTTCAAAGGGGGTTAGTGATCTGGTAAGGTCCTGTTTGTGGGGGCTAGTGAGTATGGCGTGTCTGATTTGGAAGTAGGGAAACCATTTATGAAAGGGGGCCCCAACAACTGTGAAAGTGCTAATTGCGGACGTACCATGCCTCTGTCCAACACCATATGCACTGGGATGTTTGTAGGTATACCCGCCAAACACGGAGTCTGAATAGCATGGGAATCTAAGAGGCTCGGATTGTTGAGGAGGGGGGTTAGAGGGGACATTAGGCTAGATATTGTTTTGTCTTGGGCCACTAATCTGTCCCAAACTCGTAAAGTAGCCGCTACAAGATAATTTGCCCTAGCTCTAGGGGGCCTTGCTTTGGTGGGGATCCAGCACAGTTCACCTACATTATGACTAGGGATGGGCGAATGTGTTTATAATCGAATTCAAATGTTAAAACAAATGTTATTGTAGAAATTTGATTTACATAATAGAATGTTGATAAGAACGAATATTCTTAAAAATTCGATTTTCAAATGTTATTTACAGTTTTCGAATGTCACATTCGAATTGGAAGTTCACATTCGAATTTGAATGTGACATTCAAATTTGAATGTCACTTTTGAATTCCAATATTATATTTATAAAACACAATTGTATACTGTACTAGAAACACTATTTAGAATTTGAATGTCACATTCGAATCGAACATCACATTTGAATCGAATATCACATTCAAATTTGAATATTACATTTATAAAACACAGTATTAGACTAGAAATACTATTTCAAATTCGAATGTCACTTTTGAATTTGAATATTACATTTGTAAAACATAATTGTAGACTAGAAACACTATTTCGAATTCGAATGTCACTTTTGAATTCGAATATTACATTTATAAAACACAATTGTAGACTAGAAACACTATTTCGAATTTGAATGTCACATTCAAATCGAATATCACATTTGAATGGAATATGACATTCAAATTTGAATATTACATTTATAAAACACAGTATTAGACTAGAAATACTATTTCAAATTGGAATGTCACATTTGAATCGAATATCACATTCAAATAAAATATCACATTTGAATCGAATATCACATTGAAATCGAATATCACATTTATTAAACCAAACAAAAATAATTTCCAAATTCCTATTCCTTATGTTACTTGCCCTTGCAAATGATGTAGAGTCTAACCCAGGTCCCCCAACAAATTCCATTCCTAGCCTTCCAGCTAAAAAAGGCCTCTCCTTTGTGCACTGTAATAGCCGCACCTTACTACCAAAAATCGATGCACTGCAAGCATGGTGTTTACAATACAAGCCAAAAATCATTGTGATCTCTGAATCGTGGCTAACCGCAAAAATACCTGACTCTGCCATTGCTTTACATGGGTATTCATGCCATAAAAATGATAGAGCAAAGAGAGGAGGCTGATTGTAATTTATGTTGACAATTCCACAAAGTACACCCCCTTACAAAAATATAGCTCTACTGCTACCTTTGATTTCCTTTCTGGCACAATTGAGATCCCATGCAGTAAATCAATAATTGTTGCAGGAATCTACCGCCCACCTAGCTCCCCTGTGCATTCCCTTTCTGACATAGCACATCTCCTTAGTGAAACCATAGCTCGAAACCCAAAAAGTGAAATTTTGGTTTTTGGAGATTTTAATATTGATTGGCTGAATCCAAAAAATAATAGTTGTCGCTCGCTGTTTAAATCTTTGCAGCTAACGCAATTAATCGCCTCCCCAACTCGCATAAACATAAAAAGCCATAATCACACCCTGCTCGACTGGATTCTCTCCACTTCTCCCGACCGAATCCAGGAGGCAGGTGTTCTCCCTAACAGTTTCAGTGACCACTGCTTAGTGTACTGCGTGCGCAAAATAAAGGCAACTAAATCCTCTCCCAGGGTTAAAATCACCAGATCCTTCAAAAAATGTAATCTTCAATCATTTCTAAATGACATCATGAACCTTCGCTGGCACAGATTAAACCTAATCCCAGATCTAGACTCTGCAGTTGAATTCTTTCAGTCTGAACTCCTACAAGTTTGTAAATTACATGCCCCGCTGCGTAAGGTGAGAGTAAAAGGAGCACACTTGAATTGGATCACAGCTGACCTTATTCAAATGTACCAGTTTCGGGATTCATTGTGGTCAAAGTTCAAGCATACAGGCTCTATGAATGTTCACTGTGTATATAGACAATGGCGAAATATATGCACTAAACAAACAAAATTGGCCAAGGCCCAATATTTCTGTGAAAATCTGAACAATAACATATCAAACCCTAGAAAGTTTTGGAAACTCATAAACAACTTACAAAATCCACCAATCCACTCCCAACCCCCCACTGTCAATGTGGACAACCAAAACCTGCAACTCCCCTTAGAAGTAGCATAAACCTTTATTAGTTATTTTGTCAGATGCTCCACCACCCTGATTGACAAACTAATAAAGGACACGCATCCTGAAACTGCAAATGTGGATCAGGCCCCACTAAATCAGCAAAGACCCAATATAGAGAAGTTCAACTTTAGACCTGTACCCATCAATGTCATTAAGAAACACCTAATAATCTAAAAATGAGAAACCAGTCTGGACCTGATCAAATCCCAGCAATGCTGTTGAAACTCAGTGCGCCGGCAATTGCTAAACCTGTCACAACCCTAATTAACGAATCCTTGATGTCTGGATACATACCCCAAAAAAATATTATATATTAATATAATAAAATATTTTACCAGGAAGGATACATTGAGATTTCTCTCGTTTTCAAGTATGTCCTGGGTCCACAAAACATTGCATTGATACAATAGGGTACAATAAAATTCAAAAACAATAATAAAACACAAAAGGTGCAAAAATTTTACATAGAACAAGTAAGAAATATATAATCAACCATGACAGGTGCATTCTGTTTTGAGATATGTAGATAGGGATCTCTTAAAGGATATTAGGCTTGGGGAAGGTTTGAAAGTGTGCGGGAGGTCATTCCATAACTGTGGCGCTCGGTAGGAAAAGGAGGATCGAGCTGCTTTCTTTTTGTATTGAGGCAAGCTAAATAATGTGCTGGTACTGGATCGGAGGTTATAGGAGGTGGGAATATCCGGGGAGAGCATTCTGCTCAGGTAGGGTGGGAGCTTTCCAGATAGGCACTTAAACACAAGGCAGGAAAGATGGAGGGTGCGTCTGGATTACAGCGACAGCCAGTTAAGTTCTTTTAGCATGTCACAATGGTGGGTTTTGTAGTTACATTGTAGCACAAAGCGGCAGAACGAGTTATACAATGTATTAAGTTTATTAAGGTGAGTTTGCGGTGCAGGTGCGTATACTACATCCCCATAATCCATGATAGGCATCAGCATTTGCTGTAAATCTTTTCCTTTACTGTAGGGCTGAGTCAAGATTTGTTTCTGTACAGGGCACCTAATTTTGGATAAAGTTTAGATGCAAGTTTTTCTATGTGGAGGCCAAAAGATAGATTAGGGTCTAAGAACATACCCAAGTATTTGAAAGAGTGGACTGCGGTTAGCGTGCAATTGGATTTTGTTTTGATGCGTAGATGGGAATTTTGTAATTTGTGTAATTTAGGCCCAGTTCCTAAGATCATTCTGACAGTTTTGTCAGTGTTTAGGAAGAGTTTGTTTTTTGAGATCCACTTTTCTACCTCTGTGAACTGGTCTTGGAGCACTGCTTCAAGCTGCGGCAGATCAGATTTGTTTGCATAGATTACCGTGTTGTCTGCGTACATGTGTACAGTTGAGGATTCGCAGACATAAGGCAAATCATTTATAAATAATGTGAATAGTAGGGGACCGAGAATGGAACCTTGGGGAACACCACACGTGACTGGGAGAGGGAGGGAGTCACTGTTAGAAACAGAGACATATTGTGATCGATCCGATACATATGATCTAAACCAGGTTAACAGACGATCAGCAATACCAGAGTTTTTTAGTTTGAGCAGTAGTATGTCGTGGTCCACTGTATCAAAAGCCTTAGCAAAATCAAGGTAAATAGCTCCAGTTAGGTCTCCTTGTTCCATGCCAGTTTGGATGTCGTTGCAAACTTTTAGGAGGGCAGTTGTAGTGGAGTGATTCGGTCGAAAACCTGATTGATCAGGGGTAGTAGTTAGAAAGTTGGTAACACTCGCATAATTGCGTATGGACGCATTTTTCTAAGATTTTGGACAATAATGGAAGCAATGATATAGGCCTATAGTTAGAAACCAAGGTTAACTCCCTAATTTTATGAATAGGCACTACTCTTGCAGTTTTCCAGAGTTTAGGTATGTATCCAGACACCAAGTATTCATTAATTAGGGTTGTGACAGGCTTAGCAATTGCCGGCGCACTGAGCTTCAACAGCATTGCTGGGATTTGATCAGGTCCAGACTGGTTTTTTATTTTTAGATTATTAAGGTGTTTCTTAACAACACATTGATGGGTACAGGTCTAAAATTGAACTTCTCTATATTGAGTCTTTGCTGTTTTAGTGGGGCCTGATCCACATTTGTAGCTTCAGGATGCGTGCCATTTATTAGTTTGTCAATCAGGGTGGTGGAGCATCCAACAAAATAATTGTTAAAGGCATTTGCTACTTCTAAGGGGAGTTGCAGGTTTTGGTTATCCACATTGACAGTGGAGGGTTGGGAGTGGATTGGTGGATTTTGTAAGTTATTTATGAGTTTCCAAAACTTTCTAGGGTTAGATATGTTATTGTTCAGATTTTCACAGAAATATTGCGCCTTAGCCAATTTTGTTTGTTTAGTGCATAATTTTCGCCATTATCTATATACACAGTGATCATTCATACAGCCAGTATGCTTGAACTTTGACCACAATGAATCCCGCAATTGGTACATTTGAATGAGGTCAGCTGTGATCCAATTCAAGTGTGCTCCTTTTACTCTCACCTTACGCAGTGGGGCATGTAAATTCCAAACTTGTAGGAGTTCAGACTGAAAGAATTCAACTGCAGAGTCTAGATCTGGGATTAGGTTTAATCTGTGCCAGGGGAGGTTCTTGATGTCATTTAGGAAATTATTGAATATTACATTTTTTGAAGGACCTGGTGATTTTAACCTTGGGAGAGGATTTAGTAGCCTTTATTTTGCGCACGCAGTACACTAAGCAGTGGTCACTGAAATTGTTATGGAGAACACCTGCCTCCTGGATTCGGTCGGGAGAAGTGGAGAGAATCCAGTCGAGCAGGGTGTGATTATGGCTTTTGATGTTTATGCGAGTTGGGAAGGAGATTAATTGCGTTAGCTGCAAAGATTTAAACAGCGAGCGACAACTGTTATTTTTTGGATTCAGCCAATCAATGTTAAAATCTCCAAAAAACAAAATTTCACTTTTTGTGTTTTGAGCTATGTATTCACTAAGGAGATGTGCTATATCCGAAATGGAATG
Organism: Bombina bombina; assembly: GCF_027579735.1. NCBI lineage: Eukaryota > Metazoa > Chordata > Amphibia > Anura > Bombinatoridae > Bombina > Bombina bombina. The sequence goes on along the minus strand of NC_069504.1, from coordinate 70,999,575 downwards.
CACAGGGGAGCTAGGTGGGCGGTAGATTCCTGCAACAATGATCGATTTACTGCATGGGATCTCAATTTTGCCAGAAAGGAAATCAAAGGTGGCAGGAGAGCTCGATTTTTGTATGGGGGTGAACTTTGTGGAATTGTCAACATAAATTACAATGCCGCCTCCTCTCTTTGCTCTGTCAATTCTATGGCATGAATACCCATGTATTGCAATGGCAGAGTCAGGTATTTTTGCAGTTAGCCATGATTCAGAGATCACAATGTTTTTTGGCTTGTATTGTAAACACCAAGCTTGCAGTGCATCGATTTTTGGTAGTAAGCTGTGGATATTACAGTGCACAAAGGAGAGGCCTTTTTTAGTTGGAAGGCTAAGAATGGAACTTGCTGGGGACCAGGGTTAGACTCTACATCATTTGCAAGGGCAAGTAACAAAAGGAATAGGAATTTGGACATAGTTTTATTTGGCTATATAGTGAATGGCATACTTTATAATTTTGTGAGGTGGGGGTAGGAGGGTTATTTTTTATAACTCTCCACCAGCACTCAGCAGATAAGTTACAGCAACAGAGCAGGCCATGGTGAATGATAATTTGTTTGCCAGTTTGAGGTGGGTGCTTATGGTGGTAATGAAGTGAACAAAATTGGAGTGAGAAAAGGGTTGTCACGAATATCAGTATGGTCATCTTTTGATACATGTTAGTGTTTTGAGGTGTGTAGATGAAAATAAAACAAAAATAGTACAATATAAAAAAGAAATATATATACGTGTATATATATATATATATATATATATATATATATATACACACACACACTATCAATGTGGGATATATAGCTATTTGTAGGGAGAGAGGGTATGTATTCTAAAGGGTTAATTGAATGGAAGGATGTGCTGATCAGTGTTTGCAGCTGTCAGTTTAGGAGAATGAAAGTTGTGTGGGAGACTATCTATAAATGGGAGAATGAACCTGGGGTGGGTGGGGTGAGGGGCAGGGTGGGAGGGTAACTATCTTCCAAAGGCTACCTTTAGCAGAGGGCTGTGTCAGCTGGAGTTGGTCAGTGATTTTTCTTTAAAGACTGTGGCAAATATACTTTAAAATTCAGCAGGGGGAGAGAGATATATTAGTGTTAGATTGGCCTGCAAAAAAAGTTAAGGGAGGGGGGGATCTATGGACATTTGAGCTAGGGGTCATACAGGCTAAAAACACAGGGAAAGTTCACAAATTAAAGAGATAAGAGAGGCATCCATTGAGGAAAATAAAACCATTAAACAAGCAAGATATATGGTCCATCAATGTGCTCCAATATGCATTTAAAATAAAGAATAAAAAGAATAGCCAATACATATTACAACACACACATTAGTAATTACAGGGAAGAAATATAATGAGATAACTATCTTCCAAAGGCTACCTTTAGCAGAGGGCTGTGTCAGCTGGAGTTGGTCTGTGATTTTTCTTTAAAGACTGTGGCAAATATACTTTAAAATTCAGCTTTAGCAGAGGGCTGTGTCAGCTGGAGTTGGTCTGTGATTTTTCTTTAAAGACTGTGGCAAATATACTTTAAAATTCAGCTTTAGCAGAGGGCTGTGTCAGCTGGAGTTGGTCTGTGATTTTTCTTTAAAGACTGTGGCAAATATACTTTACAATTCAGCTTTAGCAGAGGGCTGTGTCAGCTGGAGTTGGTCTGTGATTTTTCTTTAAAGACTGTGGCAAATATTTAAGGGCATTAGTATTGATTTACCCATATTAATAGTGAAATTAGAAACCTGTTTGTACACTTCTAGTTCTGCAAGAAGGGGAGGTACAGAAGAGGTTGGGGAGCGGATTGTGAATATTATATTGTCCGCGTAAAGGAGACATTTTTGGTGCTCTTCACCAAAGAAGATGCCCTGGATATTAGTATTGCTTCTTATCCTAGAGGCTAATGTCTCCACCACTAGGGCGAACAGCAGGGGAGAGAGAGGGCAGCCCTGCCGGGTGCCATTGTTAATGGGGATTTGATGGGATAGAGTATTGTTGGCGGAGATTCTGGCAGTGGGATAATAATATAACGCTTTTATTCGGGTAATCAATGTATCTGAGAATCCGAATTTCGACAGTGTGGCCCAGAGAAAGTCCCAGTCCACCCTGTCAAAGGCCTTTTCGGCGTCTGTGGACAGTAAGACCAGGGGAATTTTGGATGAAACAGCACTGCATATATCACTTTTTATGTAATCACTCCAAGATTTTGTTTGCAGTCCATGTTACCAATACTTGTGTGCTGCACCAAATAAGCCACGTTTCATGAATTAGCACATGATATAAATGTCAAAATCTGGTCTATCAAGGGTTTAGGGGTTGATGTTGTTGTACTTTTGTGTTTTTTTTAATATATTTTATATCCAGTTAGTCATGTCATGTTGTGTGACTCCATGTTAGGTCTTTAGAGATTGTATGAAGAAATAAGAAACAAGGAAAATGATTTAGAGAACCACATGATGCAGGAAATCTTTTATTTTCATAGGTTTATCTTTTTATGTGTGTATATACAGTATATGATTTTTAAAAAGACATTACAGCTGTTTGTATATACGCATGGTTTATATCAGCAATTAAATCAATGTTTTATTAATCACTTGCAAAACCACCTGGAATATGTTTATTGTAAATGGATTTGTGCACTGTTCTAAGCAATCACATTCTAGTGTGTAACTGGTTTAAGCATTTTGAAAGTGGTCTAAATTGCAGAGTTAGATTTTTGGCCTCTCTAGAAAGTATGGGGCAAGTACAATATTTCACAAAAGCAAGATATTTTTCAAGAAAAGCAAGCAAACAGATAATGAATGTATATCAATCCACCGCTTATCATTTCCCACCTTGACTATTGCAACTCCATCCTCTCTTTTCTTAGCTGCTATCTACCTCCTTTACAATCCATAATGCATGCTTCTGCCAGGCTGATCTTCCTTACATGTCATTCTTCATATGCTTCACATCTCTGCCAAACCCTTCACTGGCTTCCTCTAGACTCCAAAAAAAACACACAATTTTGACCCTAACATTCAAGACCCTCAATAACACTGATTTCCCTTATATCTCATACCTCTTCTCCAGATACTCTTCCTCCTGTCCCCTTTGCTCTGCTCTTCTCATGACCTCTCTTGTCACCTCCTCATATTCTCTTCTACAGGACTTTAAGACTCTACTGTTAAGGTCTAAACCATCTATTCCGTCCTCCTTACTGTCTAATACCTTATCTATAATAAATAAGACAACACAAAAATTGTTGGGAGAAAGAACCAGTCACGGTTCACGTTTATTAAATAAACGCTTTAAACTAGTGCCTAATCGTTAGTCTAATTACCCTTAGGCACTTAATCAACCTAACAACGAAACTTGGCAACAAGTTCGTAATCATAAACGTTGGCGGCATCTCACCCTAACCTAGCCCCTACTAGCAGATGGTCAAGGCCCCTTCCGATACCTGCAGCGTGACACCCGGCTGTCACGCCCCATGGCACGCAGAGAGAGCTGTGATGTTGAGAGATCTTCGGTCCAATCGCGAGGGAGAGGACCCCACAGGCCGGCGCCTGGCAGGCATAACCCCTCCTTTTTCCAGGACCGTCACTCTTCTCTCTTTGTGCCCGCTCCCCAGGGCATTGACCACCCGCCTGCTGAGGCATATTCAACCAACCCAGTAAGGTGACCCATGTCAGCCGAATCGTACAACCCAACCGCCAGGGGTGGATGGCTACATTAAAGACTCGGTCTTACTGCAGGCTAGCTCAATTAAACCTACCCCTGCCGAGCCAACTCACCCTACTCAGCCGCATCGTTGCCGCCATTCACTTCTTCCAGGGGACGGGTGGGCGGGAAAACCTTCTCCTTGAAGTCTGGAAACCGAAAGAGGCTGAACTCACTGCTGCAGGACCCTATAAAGGTAAGAACAAACACCGCCTCCCCACTTGCAACATTGTAGCAACACAACTTAGCATTTCTCCAGACTTCAAGTTGGTAATCCCTTAATGTTGTTACAGGCCCACTAGAGGGCCCTCCACTGTCATAAGGTCAAAACCATCTATTCCGTCCTCCTTACTGTCTAATACCTTATCTATAATAAATAAGACAACACGCAAATTGTTGGGAGAAAGAACCGGTCACGGTTCACGTTTATTAAATAAACGCTTTAAACTAGTGCCTTAGTAAGCGTTAGTCTAATTACCCTTAGGCACTTAATCAACCTAACAACGGAACTTGGCAACAAGTTCGTAATCATAAACGTTGGCGGCATCTCACCCTAACCTAGCCCCTACTAGCAGATGGTCAAGGCCCCTTCCGATACCTGCAGCATGATACCCGGCTGTCACGCCCCATGGCACGCAGAGAGAGCTGTGATGTTGAGAGATCTTCGGTCCAATCGCGAGGGAGAGGACCCCCAGGCCGGCGCCTGGCGGGCATAACCCCTCCCTTTTTCCAGGACCGTCACTCTTCTCTCTTTGTGCCTGCTCCCCAGGGCATTGACCACCCGCCACAAGAGCCAGGAGACCTCTTGCCACCAATAAAACCAACCGGAACCTATTAACTATATAACAACATGACAATAACAATATTAACAGATTGCAATATTAACTATTTCAGAACATAAATCAGTTAAACAACCCTCAACAATGCTCCCCTGACGTCCTTTAGGAACATATCCAGCCCAACATCTGTAAGGTGGACTCCGTCAGGCCTAAATAGGTCCCTTTTGTCGGCCGTGATATTTTCGTGCCTTATCACGCAACCCCCCAAGCCCGTGACCGTCCTTCCCATCTCCCTGTTAACCTTTTTGCGCACATTATATGCAGCCTTCTGTGTGACAATGTGCCGCCAATGCAGTCGAGCAACTACATTAGACCACCCCAAAGTCACATCCTTCAACCAAGTGTGCATCCAATGCACGTCCGCTGCCATTCGTTTGATTAAATCCAATGCGGGCAGCACCCTCAAATCATTTCCACCAAGGTGCAGCACTAATATATTAGGCCTTCCCCACCTTCTGTGCGCCTCCTGCAAGAGCGCTGGCAAATCGGCCCACAACAATCCCTTGCGCCCTAACCACCGGAAGCTTGCCTTGGACGTTGGGAATCCAAGTTGCTGTCCTTCCGGCGACCGCAACGCCCTGAGGTGAGCCCAGTGGATGTATGAATGCCCTACAATCCACACACGAACCGGAGGTGCTTTCACATTTACAATACCTGGTAAAACAGAGTACACCACCATGAAGCAACAACCCATCACTACATGACCAGCTTAAAATAAGAAACCCCCCGGTACCAGCATCCTAACATTGCCCTTTAGTTGGCCTGATATATGTTTTATACTGGGTTTTTATACTGCAGTTGCATAGTGAAAAGTCCCTACTTTTTACATCCACATAGTGGGCATAGATTTAATTATAGGGATTTTTTCACTTGCAACAGTAGTTATGTCATATACATGATCAAGTGTCCATGTGGGAAGGCCTATGTTGGTGAGTCCACTAGGAGGGTCCGGGACAGAATAACTGAGCACAAGAGCAACATCAGATGTGGTAAAGTGTCAGCCCCAGTGGCCTATCATTTTTTGGCAGCAGGCCATCAGATAAGCCAACTTAGGTTTCAGGTGATTGAACAGGTGAAAGCCCCTAGAAGGGGTGGAAATAGGGAAATTTTGCTTAAGCAAAGAGAATCCTTTTGGATTTTTCACCTTGACACCTTGGAACCAAGGGGGCTTAATAGAGAGATAGATTGGTCAGTTTTTTTACTGATCTATCTCTCTATTATGTTCATATATAATGATAAATTTATTCTGCCATTTTCTATAGTTACATAGTGATTTAAATTTGATGGGTTAAAAACTATTTATAGAAATAATAAAAAGCTTTTTGACATAGTTTGAATCTGTAATTAGGGCTTCATAGCTGTTTTTTGTCTTTGGTTTTATTTTAACACTAGGTAATTATACACCTTGGGGGCCGCTAGATGGCGCTGTCCCTCTATTATTGTATTGTTAGAAAGATTGTAAGGGTTAATCCCAGGTAAGCTATTTAAACAGGTGTACCTGTATAGGTTGTTATCACATGATTAAGGGGCATACTGCCCCGAAACGTCGTGGTATTTGGACCCTGCCTGTCTCTACAATAAAGTGAATTACTTTTTGGCATATTGGTGAGCTTCAATTCTTTATTTCTTTCATTGATTTACATCTACGCAAGTGCTTAATCTCCGCTGCCGGTATACCTCTCTGTGCTGCGCTAGTTGCTGCGCCTATTCTAAAGGAATTCGGAGCAATCCTGCTCGGATCCAACCCCGCCTGCTTCGCCGTTTTAGTAAGCACCCCGGCGGAATTGGAAAGCCGACAGAGCCGAACCATCCTCATGTATCAGGAACAGCTCTCCCCCTGCCGGCCTTAGTTTAAGGTATTGTTCCACACAACGCACCGGACAACAAACCTCAAATTCCTGCCTTTCAAGGGGCAACCATGCCCCTGCTCCCTCCTGGTCCATTTTGGACCTGGGCACAAACAAAAGGAGACCCCCATCCGTCACTCAGACATGCTCCAACTGCACTCCCCCGGAACCATTCGCCTTAGCTGATGCAACTAGCTCCCCCACCCGGAGTGCTCCTGCGAACGCCACCGCAAAGGCCGTTCTAAAAAGAAGCTGCTCGTATCCAGACTTGCACACCACTGCCACACCTATCGCTAGTGACCACAATCTCTCCTGTGTAATAGGCTCCCTCCGATCTTTCGGACGGGGGGCCAGCCTACCCCACCCCTTCAACACCTTCCTAACTAGGAAGGTTCCAGATTGGTCCACAAAACCCAGTGCTTTATTAAAGAAGGCTACAGCCAATAGCCTTCCGCTTGCACCGGCCCTACTGACCCCTTTGTGCCTCAGCTGTGCCAACCAATCTAACACCTGCACCCTTGTAGCCCTTTGTACCTGTACACCCCTGTGTTGACAGAAATCTTCCCAGCTGTTCCAGTGACTCCTGTACGCTGACCAGGTCCTTGGCGCCAAAGATGCCTTAACCAAGAGTAGGATGCTCACCCAATCTTCAACAACTCCCAAAGAGAAGAAGGGCATGTTAGACCCTCCTCTGCCGCCATGGGTGCTGCTTCCCTAAACTGCCCCCATTTAAATCGAGAGAGTGCATCAGCAATAACGTTCTGCACTCCCGGGACGTGTTTGGCGGTGAAATGTATGTTGCTCTGTAAGCAGCGCAACACCAACTGCCTCAAGTAACACACAACGGCAGGCGAGGACGCGGAAAGCCTGTTAATGGTGTACACCACGCTCAGATTGTCCGTCCAGAATACCACCGACCTATTGGCCAACCTGTCTCCCCAAATTTCGACTGCCACCACTATTGGGAATAGTTCCAACAGAGTTAGGTTTCTTGTCCAACCCGCGGCAATACACTCCCGCGGCCATGGAGCTGCGCTCCAATCACCATCAAGGTATGCCCCGTAACCGTATCCACCCGCTGCATCCGTGTACAGGTTTAGGGCCTGGTTCGATACCGCCCTACTCCTCCATAAGCACACTCCGTTAAAATTTACTAGGAAATTTTCCCAGACCGCCAGGTCCTCCCTGACCTCAGATGTTATGTGGGCCCATTTCACATGACCAGTTGGGCCCTTCAAGAGGCCCTCCAATCGACGGTTAAAAACCCTTCCCATAGGGATAACCCATCCCACGAAATTCAGAAGACCCAACAATGACTGCACCTCCCTGATGGGAACCTTGTCCAGTTCCCTAAGCTTCTGCACCGCAGCCAACATCCGAGTCACCTTATCCATAGGCAACCTGCATTCTGCCTGCACCATGTCTATTTCTATCCCTAGGAAGGTGAGGCATGTGCAAGGACCCTGTGTCTTATCGTCCGCAAGCGGAACACCAAAACGCGTCATCATATCCTGCATAACGCCCATGAGTTGTTCGCAATCCGTGGAACCATCTCTCCCTACCAACAGAAAATCGTCCAGGTAGTGAGCCAATGCTCCCCCACCTGAAGCCTTATATACCACCCAATGAAGGAACGAGCTGAAACACTCAAACAGTGAACAGGACAGCGAGCATCCCATCGGCAAGCACCTGTCCACGTAATACGCCCCTTCAAACTTCATGCCCATTAACCTGAATGCAGAAGGGTGCAATGGTAATAGCCGAAAAGCCGACTCGATGTCTAGCTTCGCTAACACCGCACCCGGACCACATGCCCTGACCACGTCCAGTGCCCAATCAAAAGATTGATAGTGCACTGAACTCAGCTCTGGATCGATAGCGTCATTAACCGACCCGCCTTTTGGAAAGTAAAGGTGATGTATCAACCTGAACTTCCCTTCCTCCTTTTTGGGCACCACACCCAATGGTGAGATCACCAGATCCTCCAACGGGCAGGAGGAGAATGGCCCGGACACCCTGCCCAGTGCCACCTCCTTAGCCAACTTCTCCCTCACCACATGCGGGAATTCGTAGGCTGTTTTCAAATTCCTACGCACCGGTGAGCCCACAACCCTCCCAGTAACTGCGATATGAAAACCCCATTCTAACCCCGACCTGAGCAGCTCAGCTGCCCTCCTGTCAGGATAGTTTGCCAGCCATATCAACATGGCCGGCAACCTAAGCGGGGTTGGTGCCCTTGACCGTAACTCCTGACTTAGGAGCGAGCTTGGTCTGGCCTTGCTCTTTTCACTTCCCGCACTCTGATCCTGGGTGGGGCCCTGCACAGAATTTGCAGATGTGACGAAAGGAGCAGCTGCTCCCCCTATCACACTGCTTCTCCTGGAACTTCCAACACTCCTTACCAAGCCTGCCAAGCCGTGCCCCCTTCCGCTTGCACCGGCCCTACTGACCCCTTTGTGCCTCAGCTGTGCCAACCAATCTAACACCTGCACCCTTGTAGCCCTTTGTACCTGTACACCCCTGTGTTGACAGAAATCTTCCCAGCTGTTCCAGTGACTCCTGTACGCTGACCAGGTCCTTGGCGCCAAAGATGCCTTAACCAAGAGTAGGATGCTCACCCAATCTTCAACAACTCCCAAAGAGAAGAAGGGCATGTTAGACCCTCCTCTGCCGCCATGGGTGCTGCTTCCCTAAACTGCCCCCATTTAAATCGAGAGAGTGCATCAGCAATAACGTTCTGCACTCCCGGGACGTGTTTGGCGGTGAAATGTATGTTGCTCTGTAAGCAGCGCAACACCAAATGCCTCAAGTAACACACAACGGCAGGCGAGGACGCGGAAAGCCTGTTAATGGTGTACACCACGCTCAGATTGTCCGTCCAGAATACCACCGACCTATTGGCCAACCTGTCTCCCCAAATTTCGACTGCCACCACTATTGGGAATAGTTCCAACAGAGTTAGGTTTCTTGTCCAACCCGCGGCAATCCACTCCCGCGGCCATGGAGCTGCGCTCCAATCACCATCAAGGTATGCCCCGTAACCGTATCCACCCGCTGCATCCGTGTACAGGTTTAGGGCCTGGTTCGATACCGCCCTACTCCTCCATAAGCACACTCCGTTAAAATTTACTAGGAAATTTTCCCAGGCCGCCAGGTCCTCCCTGACCTCAGATGTTATGCGGGCCCATTTCACATGACCAGTAGGGCCCTTCAAGAGGCCCTCCAATCGACGGTTAAAAACCCTTCCCATAGGGATAACCCATCCCACGAAATTCAGAAGACCCAACAATGACTGCACCTCCCTGATGGGAACCTTGTCCAGTTCCCTAAGCTTCTGCACCGCAGCCAACATCCGAGTCACCTTATCCATAGGCAACCTGCATTCTGCCTGCACCATGTCTATTTCTATCCCTAGGAAGGTGAGGCATGTGCAAGGACCCTGTGTCTTATCGTCCGCAAGCGGAACACCAAAACGCGTCATCATATCCTGCATAACGCCCATGAGTTGTTCGCAATCCGTGGAACCATCTCTCCCTACCAACAGAAAATCGTCCAGGTAGTGAGCCAATGCTCCCCCACCTGAAGCCTTATATACCACCCAATGAAGGAACGAGCTGAAACACTCAAACAGTGAACAGGACAGCGAGCATCCCATCGGCAAGCACCTGTCCACGTAATACGCCCCTTCAAACTTCATGCCCATTAACCTGAATGCAGAAGGGTGCAATGGTAATAGCCGAAAAGCCGACTCGATGTCTAGCTTCGCTAACACCGCACCCGGACCACATGCCCTGACCACGTCCAGTGCCCAATCAAAAGATTGATAGTGCACTGAACTCAGCTCTGGATCGATAGCGTCATTAACCGACCCGCCTTTTGGAAAGGAAAGGTGATGTATCAACCTGAACTTCCCTTCCTCCTTTTTGGGCACCACACCCAATGGTGAGATCACCAGATCCTCCAACGGGCAGGAGGAGAATGGCCCGGACACCCTGCCCAGTGCCACCTCCTTAGCCAACTTCTCCCTCACCACATGCGGGAATTCGTAGGCTGTTTTCAAATTCCTACGCACCGGTGAGCCCACAACCCTCCCAGTAACTGCGATATGAAAACCCCATTCTAACCCCGACCTGAGCAGCTCAGCTGCCCTCCTGTCGGGATAGTTTGCCAGCCATATCAACATGGCCGGCAACCTAAGCGGGGTTGGTGCCCTTGACCGTAACTCCTGACTTAGGAGCGAGTTTGGTCTGGCCTTGCTCTTTTCACTTCCCGCACTCTGATCCTGGGTGGGGCCCTGCACAGAATTTGCAGATGTGACGAAAGGAGCAGCTGCTCCCCCTATCACACTGCTTCTCCTGGAACTTCCAACACTCCTTACCAAGCCTGCCAAGCCGTGCCCCCTGACGTGGTGGCTCCTGGCGTGTCGCCACGGGGGAGGGTGTACCGCCCTCCAAACCCAGTTTGGACCAAAAATGCATATCTTGTGTTCTGAAATGTAACAGAGGGTTACCCACCATCTTTCTTCTAAAGGCCATGTCATATTCCCGCCATGCGCCTTCCTTGAATCTCGTACGGATATCCTCAATGGTATCCTGGTACTTAAAAAGGTTGTGCCCCTGCAAAGGCCACCTGTCCACATAGCACGCGGCCAGGACTCGAAAGCATTTCAGCCATTCTTCGTATGTCTCTGGCCTGCGTACCTTCTTTGGGCCTGAACCATCTGCAGCCCTTTCCTTTGCCCTAAATGCATCTAGGGAGAGTTCAAAAACATTAACGTATTTGCCCTCCTGGATCTTTTTAACGACCTTCATTTTAAGATGGCCGTAAATTGAGTGTACTAAACAGGGATAGGTGTCCCCTTGCGCCGCCACTTTGCGCGGCACTGGGCCCAACGGAGCCATAGTGCCCCCTAAAGCTTGAGCCCCTTGTACCTCAATTAAATGATTCTTAACGCCTGCCCTGTCCTTCGCCTGAGCCGCCGCCATCTTCTTTTTCCACTTAAACATCCTGCGCTGCCCCTTTCCCACTAACACAAGGTCCTCCCCGCTATCAGAACCTGACCCACTTGTGGAAGACCCCGTGTCAGTGTGCATTGTGTCTGGTGCATGGCACTCACCGTCTCCTTGTGTCTCTACTCCTGAAGGGACTGTCGGCACTGCAGCACTTTGACCTCCGCTGGGCCCAGCCACCACTAAGGCACTTGTAGAACCTGATGCCATCTCTGCTGCTGTCCTTCCAGGAACCTGCTGAGACAAAACAACTTGGGGAGTACTCCGGTCTACAGGAGGGGCATCAGCCGAAGCCCCCTCCCTCTCACTACCTTGTCTCCCCCCAGCAGTCATACCAAGAACGTTAGCAAAAGCACTTCTGATAACATCCTCCTGCGAGGCCCCTCCCAGGCGTGATCACTAAACCCGGACAGGGGCCTAGCAGTGTTTAATTCACGCAGCACTGCCTCTACTGCTCTCCTAATCATATCCTCATTCACACCTCTCTGTGTCTGCACATCTCTCTGTGTCTGCACCCTATCATACTGCACATCACACATCCTTGTCTCATACGACCCCCAGACACAAACTGATCTGACCTCTCATAGCCATGCATTATCCCCACATGGTCCCACCCCCTATGTGGTTCATACATCGTTCGTGCCTCAAATTGACCAGGCATATCCTGGGGCCTGCCAGCCCCTATTACAGCACCTGTGCTCCCATACATCCGCCCAGCATCCTCTCTCATGCCAGCCTGACCCGTCATGCCCATTCTACCTGTGGGCCCTTTCGCTGCACCACTCTCTCTCACCTCAGCCGCGGGCCTCTGCCCCTCTCTACATTGATCCTGAGCACGCCCCTGGGCACTAGTGCAAGGCCGCTCCCATGGCCCCCCAGATGCTCTTACTTCTCTCTCTGCCACATCTGAAAGCCCCAGCGTCTGACCGGGATCTACGGCTGTGCGTGCATGCGCACCAGTAACAGGCCTACCCACATGGGATTCATCCGCGTCACACACACGCCGCCCGGCAACCGGACCAGCCGCCACGCTACCGCGGGGTAAGTTCCCCCTTCCTGACACTGCCTGCTCCTCCGATGCCTCACCCGCGACCGGCAGCCTCCCCAAGTTACCTGTGGGGCTCCGGTCGCGCAAGGCTGTCCTCCCTTGCCCCTCTCTACATTGATCCTGAGCACGCCCCTGCGCCCTAGTGCAAGGCCGCTCCCATGGCCCCCCAGATGCTCTTACTTCTCTCTCTGCCATACCTGAAAGCCCCAGCGTCTGACCGGGATCTACGGCTGTGCGCGCATGCGCACCAGTAACAGGCCTACCCACATGGTATTCATCCGCGTCACACACACGCCGCCCGGCAACCGGACCAGCCGCCACGCTACCACGGGGTAAGTTCCCCCTTCCTGATGCCGCCTGCTCCTCCGATGCCTCACCCGTGACCGGCAGCCTCCCCAAGTTACCTGTGGGGCTCCGGTCACGCGAGGCTGTCCTCCCTTGCTCCAGTCTGTTCCCAAAATGGCGGCCGCGATCCTCCTCCCCCTCTGAACTCTCGGAGGAGGAGATCTCGCGTGGGTAAGTTCCCCCTTCCTGACGCCGCCTGCTCCTCCAATGCCTCACCCGTGACCGGCAGCCTCCCCAAGTTACCTGTGGGGCTCCGGTCGCGCGAGGCTGTCCTCCCTTGCTCCAGTCTGTTCCCAAAATGGCGGTCGCGATCCTCCTCCCCCTCTGAACTCTCGGAGGAGGAGATCTAGCGTGAGCCGCCACTGGATGGGACAGACTCCGCTGCGCACTCTGCATTATTTCTGGGCCTACTGCCTGCCGCCCCACCTCCGGCCGCCCCAGCGACAACCGAGCCCTGCCATCACACATGTCAGTGACTGCGCTAGGGCCAAGACCGCCAAAATGGCCACCGGAGGCAAGGCCGCAAATTGCCCCACCAAATTAGCCCCAGCATCAGCTGGGGCCGCCAATCCCTGAAAGGCCTCCGGGCCACGACCAGCCCCCACTATACTCCCCCTGGCAGCTGCACCAACCCCCATGGCATGCTGCACTAAATTGGGGCCTACCTCCAGCTCCACACTAGCCTGGGCCTCAGAACTAGGGCCTGCTTCCCCTGACCTTCCCCCTGCCTTGCCCTTTCCCTTATTAAAGCTCCTAGTGGGGGGGATTTCTGGGGAGTGGGGGGTACCAGATCCTCTGACTCAGGCTCCTGTCTCTGTTTTGCAGGTCCTTTCTTCCTTGCAGTCAGCTCCACCACTTCCCTGTATCGTTTGGGAGGAACAGATTTTCTCCTGGATCTCTCCATGCTCCACTTCTGGAATCACAGCAAAATCTTCAAAAACCTTCTCCTTGAAGTCTGGAAACCGAAAGAGGCTGAACTCACTGCTGCAGGACCCTATAAAGGTAAGAACAAACACCGCCTTCCCACTTGCAACATTGTAGCAACACAACTTAGCATTTCTCCAGACTTCAAGTTGGTAATCCCTTAATGTTGTTACAGGCCCACTAGAGGGCCCTCCACTGTCATTAGGATTGCATACAATATACGCTAACCTTTTCCTACCTCAGTTCCTCTCCTCCTTTTGTCATCCCATTGAACACCCTTAGCATGTAAGCTTACTAGCCTAGCTGTTTTGTACATCAAATTTATAAGAGCAGATTTAGAACAGTGCAACTCTTGGCAGAGCCCTCTGCCCATTTGCCTACACTAAATGCTACCTTACATATCAGACCTATGTTTCTAGCGCTGTGGAATCTCTACAAATAACTAATAATAATAAATATATTGCAATTTGTTTTCACTTTGCAATATTAATCTTTTAATGACCAGCGTCATACCCTGACTCGACAATGCTGCTGTCCTTGGCTCTTTCTGTGTTGATCTCACCGAAAGCTCAAGAGTAAAGCTATTTCTGCACTCTTTATCCCTCTCTGCATCGGTGTGGTGGTCCCGTATGTTGGTGCTGCGGCAGGGTCAGGTGGAAGGCAGGTGGGAGGCCCATCGCTTTAGGGGGGTGGAAAGGGGAGGGAGTCGGCAGGAGTGGGTGAGACCGCTATATTGCAGAAAAATATTTTCACAGCAAGAGGGAGGGAGATAGAGAGAGAGGGAGTGAGGGCTCCACTACCTACAAAAAATGTGTTGGAAAAACATTGGTTGGAGGGGGAGGTGGGGAGGGGGGAGGGGGCCCAAAACACTACAGAAAAAATGTTTGTTTTAAAAAAACTAATTAAATTTTTTTGAAAATTCATATGAACTTGGTGCTGGCAGACAGCTGCCAGTACCTAAGATCGTGAATACTAGTTAGAGGGGGAGGGTTATAGAGCTGTTTGGTGGATAAGTAAGGTGGGAGGGTTAGGGGGAATCCTACACAGCAGATTTCTTTTTTTTTTTTTTTAAATGCAAATCGTTATTGAATAAAAATAAATACACAGTACAAATGCCAAAAATGAAAAGAAACAATGTGATCTGAGGACAAGAGTAGAATGTATCACTAGGTTAATGGCCCCCCAAGAGTTTTATTTGAAGCCATAGTTTCAAGAGTCCATTTAAATGGTGAGGTACTTCAAAGTTCACAACTGTCCTCTCGTTTATAGTGATAGGGGTAGCTTTCCCCTTTTCCATTTAGGCAGATGCTGTTCATATCTGTTTTGCAATAGTTTTAAACATTTTCATACGTTTTAACAAAATAAGCAGAAATATTCTGAACTGAGAACTCCACAGTTATTTCTATGGAGGGAGAAAAACTTTACTTATACAGTCCACAGTCCGGAGTTACCTGTTTTTGGGGGGAAGGGAGAATAAAGGAAGGGGAGGGAAGGAAGGTGGGGGGGGGGGAGGAGAGGGGGGAAGGGAGAGAGGGAAGGGTCCATTTTTGTGAGAGGAGGGAAAAGGGGGAAGGGGAGGAAAGGGAGAAGGATGGTAGGTGAGGGGTTGGGAAGAGAGGGCAAAGGACAGGAAAGGGGGGAGTAGGGAACGGGTGTCATCTGATAGGGAGGAGGGATGAAGGGGGGAAGACTAGTCCCTGGTCCCCGACTTTCCAATGGCTCCCTCAAGGGGGCGCCAAAAATGCCATCTATTATGTTTTGGGGTTAGAGGGGGTTATCCCTCCAAGTCAGACACATCAGTTCGTGGGTTTCCAGTTTCCCTATTTTGAGGTAGTGGTATATTTCAAGCTGGAGTTGCTTGGAAACATGTTGTTCCCATTCAGGGAGAGTTGGAATTCTTTCCGACTTCCAGTTCTTAGGTATCAGAGACTTTGCTCCATTCAGCATTCCAGCATCTCCCTGACGTGTTGGGGTATATTTTTTTAATTCGATGTGGGGTCAAACACCATCTGCTCAAGAATTTATATTGTGACTCTTGTGTTCTGGCTGAGATTGAGCAGGTTTTTGTTATATTAAAAGCTTTGTTCCATTGCTTAGGGTCATATTCTCGTCCCAGTTCCCCATGCCAACCCTGCACATAAGGGGGGAGATTTTGTAACCCGCTATGCTGAAGCATATTGTACAGGCGTGAGATGATATGTTTTGTCGGGGAGGGCAGTGTGCAAAGGGTCTCAAAGGGTGTGAGATGCCTGAGAATCGATGCCTTATGTCTATGAAGCAGATTTCTTTTTTTAAAGCCCTACAACTTCAAATTGTTAGAATGTCTGCCAGTACCTAAGTCGGTGGTGACCAGTAAGGGGTGAAGAAGGCAAGAGAGCTGTTTAGAAAAGATCAGGTAGGGATCAGGGGGTAGGAGATATCAGGTGGGATGGTAATCTCTACACTACAGCTAAACTAAACCTTACAAGCTATCTGATTAACCCCTTTACTGTTGGGAATTCCAGAAGTGTGGTGCGCAGCTGCAACGAGAACCTTTCTAATTACCAAAAGGCAATGACAAATACATGTATGTCTGCTATTTATAAACAATGGGGATCCCAGAGAAGCTTTTACAACAGTTTGTGTTATGACTGCATACGTATGATGTAAATAATTTCAGTGAGAACCTCAAAGTTTGTGAAAACGTTAATTTTTTTAATTTTATTGCATTTGGCAGCAAAATGGTTGCATAAAATATACAAAAATGGGCTAGATCAATATCTTATATTGTCTACTAAAAAAATAATAATAATAATTTTTCTGTTTAAATGGAAAAATAGCTATAATACTACAAATGCTCTGGTCTTTTGAGTAAGTTTTCGTCTACAATTCCTAGTCCTTAAGGGTTAAACATTTAGGCCCAGAATACGAGTGGAGCTCAAAATTGAGCTTTTGTGAGCAGGATACTTGCTCTCCACTCAGTAATACTGGCTCCCGAAAAATTTGCGCTGGTATTACTAGTTAGGGGCAATGCAAATACGACCTCGCATTCACATTGCTTGGAAGCTTTGCACTCACGAGAGCGCGCTTTCATAGGCTCCAATGGGAGTCTCCTTCTGATGCCTTCAGAAACGGCAAAGGACCTAGCAAAGCACAATGGGTAAGTCGCGCAGCGTTAGGCAGCAAATAAAAAGTATATATGTGTATGAATATATACATATATATTTATGTGTTTATATGTGTATATACACATATTAAAGTTATGAATAATTGCCCGGTATCTAAAAATAATCTTAAAAACAGGGGCACTTTCATTCATTAAACTTTACAAGGAAGCTTATTTTTTTAAATACTTACCTTTGCATTATGGTAAACAAAACGCTGATCCTCCGCCCACAGCTCCTGCTTTTATTAGCATATTGATGACGATTCGGCTTCCTCCATTTGTTGCATGCCTCATGATCTGGATTGGAGAAAGACGGATTCGTCATTGATGTGCTAAGGAAAGCAGGAGATGCAGGGGGAGGATTGGAGTTATGTTTACCGTATCACAAAGTTTTTTTTTTTTTTTAAATATAGGCGTCTTTTTATTAAACTTTACAATCACTTTAACACATAAATATATATGTATATAAGCATATAATACAACACACAGAAAAAGTCCAGCACTCGCACACAAGCTCTCAGCTAAGATTTAAAGCAAAACTGGAAGAGTCAATTACGGCATTTGGCCAAATGAGACAAGCTCAGGTACCACGTCAAGGTCTCTTCCAAAACCTGGGTCCCTAATACAGCTACACAAATTAAGCAACACAAATGCAAGCTCTTAATAAAACAAACTGGGAACAAGTCAGGGTTCACAGACTTAAGTAATCACCCTAGATATATGCAAAACACGGAAGGGGACAGCACTCTCAGACCAGAATGGGTACACATCCCATGACCCTGCAACATGCTCAGCTATTGGTGCTATAGCACTCTCAGGAAGATGTGCTATTGCTAGAGTCACAAGCTGAGCATGTTGCAGGGTCATGGGATGTGTACCCAGTCCGGACTGAGAGTGCTGTCCCCTTCCATGTTTTGCATATATAAGCATATACATACAGTATATATTTCAAGTAAAAAAACAGCCCCCCATAGACTTTAATGTAAAGGCACTTTTCAGTGACATTTTTTTCTCCAACACAGCATACCCACTTACTACAACTCCTTATAACTGTTTCGTGCAGTTATTTTAAAAAAAAAATAGAGATGCTCAGATTTTTTTATTTTATAATAGGAATGGTACACTTTATTTTGGGGGAAATTGGGGGACATTTTTTTAATTAACCAGAGGTAAGACCTCTGTTTAATTGCGCTTAGCTCAATGTGCTACCGTGAGCTCACAGTAGCATTAACCAGCCACTTGTATTTAGCAAATTTGCCCCTTTACGGGCGCACGTTAAATTAGTGCTCAACTTGTAATCTAGCCCTTTATATTGCAAGGTCAAACTGTTTCATGTCTAACTTTGCAGTTCTTATATGTACATTGAAAACCATCCTTGCTTATGTAACAAATACATATTAATCAACTATGGTTTTCCTTGATGTGTTACATAAAATGTTATATTTAATGTAATATTTTATTTAATAAGTTTTAGCTTATAAATTTATGGGGGGAAAATGCGTCCTAGTAAGAATTTACATATAAATCTCTATTTTTTTTTTAAAAAAAACCACATGGCTACTCAAATATTGAACTGCAAGGAAAGATCTCTGTTTTCTCAAATAGCCAAAAATGCCCCAGTGCTTGTTCAGATTTACTGTAAGAGACTGTTTTGAGGCACTGGAGACAGAACTGCTTCGCTGCTTCATTGTATTTAAATGCCTGGATGAGTGGCCTTCAGTCTACGTTTATTGAAGCAAGATATTTGGCAGACTTCGAAGAAATCTCCACTTGTAAGACACCTGGCATCCCTTCAAGACTACACATTCTAATAAGCACTTCTTAAAGTGTGCAAATTATAATTTTACCCTTTGGAAAAAAATGAATGCATGAACAAACTGTGTCCTTAACATTTAAATCCTTTTTATTTAGTAATTAAAAATTACACCTCTTGTAGTTCCTTGAAATATTTAAAAGCAAGCACCGTAAAAAGCATGGAAAATTTTGTATAATTTGGTTTCAAATATTATTTATGTTTTTTATAGTGTATTTATGATTTTTGGAAAGTTTCTATCAGATTTATTCACCCAATTAAATGGTTTATTGCTAATTTAGTGTATTGCTAATCAGTGACATAGCTACCAGTATTACAGCAAATCAAACACTGTCCTTGATTCACTAAGGCTGGCTAGATGTGAGATGTTTACTTGCCAAATTTGTTACATGCCAGCCATAGCAGAACAGAAAACACCAGTGAAACAATATTTGTTGTGTTGTGTAAATTGGGGTATAGCATAACAATGATCAAATAGGAAGCAAATTAACTGTAGAATATTTATTTACTTACCATATTACCAAATAATGGATGCTATATGCCTAAATGATACCTCAATGAGATGAATGCCCTATAGCCTTCTTTATGCTGGCAATCAGCCAGATAACAAGTGGCGCGCTAATTTTTCGTGAAGTTAGACTCAAGCACACTAACTTCACGACTTTAGATATTGCAAACGCGCTTAATCCCTCTCCCCTTAGACTTCTATGGGGCATGCTACAAAAATACCCTATTAGTTATTGCTTGTGCGCTAACCCGACACTGCGCCAGATCAATTGCGCTACAGCTGATGGTGTACTTTACATTCCTATGTTCTTCACCTAGAAGAGAATGTTGTTTATATAATTATATTATGATGGTATTATTTAGTTTTTCTGCTTTTTGCTGGGTTTTTTAAAATTTTTATTTGCGACATGATCATTTTGTTTGATATTGTATACCTTATCTAGCATATCTCAATAATTTTTAGTTTTTTAAAAAAAAGCATCTTATTCTTCGAATGGCGACACTCACCACATGTTTTTTTTTAATTTTATTATTAACAGGTATTTGTAGAGCGTCAACAGGTTCTGCAGCACTATGAACATGGGTGGTATATAAAAAACGATTACAGGGATCAAATGGGGAGAGAGGGTCCTGCCGAGAGTTGCACTGTTGTAGTCGGCTCTTTTGAAGGGGAACTACAAACAGCTGGGCTCATAGGCTTACATGCTATGGGGTTTTAGGGGATAGCAGTGGAGATAGGAAGGTTAGTGTAGGTTGTAAGCTTCCCTGAATAGTAATGTCTTCAGGGAGCACTTGAAGCTTTTAAAACTAGGGGAGATTCTTGTGGAGTGAGACAGAGAGTTCCATTAGATGGGAGCCAGTCTTGAGAAATCTTGTAGACGGGAATGTTAGGAGGTAACAAGAGAGGAGGAGAGTAGGAGATCATGAGCAGAGCGAAAGGGGATGGGAGGGAAAGTATCTGGAGACAAGGTCTGAGATGTAGGGGGAAGCAGTGCAATTGAGGGCTTTGTGGGTCAGAGTGAGAATTTTGTGTTTAATCCTGGAGGCAAGAGGAAGCCAGTGAAGGGATTGGCAGAGAGGTGCGGCAGATGAAGAGCGATGTGCAAGGAAGATGAGCCAGGCAGAGGCATTCATTATGGATTGTAAAGGAGCTAGGCAGCAGCTAGGGAGACCAGAGAGGACAGAGTTGCAGTAGTCGAGGCGGGAAATGATGAGAGAGTGAATTAAAATCTTTGTTGTGTCTTGTGTAAGGAAATGTCTAATTTTAGAGATGTTTTTAAGGTGGAAGCAGCAGGCTTTAGCCAAGGACTGAATGTGAGGAGTGAAAGAAAGATCTGAGTCAAGTGTGACACCTAAGACATCGGGCATGTGAGGTTTGGGTAATGATGGAGTTGTCAACAGTTATAGAGACATGGGTGGTGGAGATTTTGGAAGAAGGGGGGGAAATAAGGAGCTCAGTTTTGGAGAGATTTAGCTTGAGGTAGGACATTCAAGATGAGATATGAGAGAGACAGTTAGTGACACGGGTTAGCAAGGAAGGAGATAGTTCTGGTGCAGAGAGGTAGATTTGGGTATCGTCAGCATACAAATGATAATGAAACCTGTGAGACTTTATTAAGGAACTTAGTGAGGATGTGTAGATTGAGAAGAGAAGGGGACCGAGGACAGAGCCTTGCGGTACCCCAACAGAAAGAGGTAACAGGGCAGAGGATACCCCAGAGAAGGCTACACTAAAGGTATGGATAGACAGATAGGAAGAGAACCTAGAGAGAGTTGTGTCACAGATGCCGAAGGATTGGAGGGTATGGAGCAAAAGAGGGTAGTCGACAGTATCAAAGGTTGCAGACAGATCAAGGAGGATAAGTAGAGAGAAGTGGCCTTTTAATTTTGCAGTAAGTAGGTCGTTGGTAACCTTAACAATTGCTGTCTCTGTTGAGTGAAGGGGGCAAAATCCAGATTGCAATGGGTCAAGGAGGAAGTTTAATGGGAAGGAAATGAGATAGACGAGCATATACTAGCTTTTCAAGAAGTTTTGAGGTAGTAGGGAAATATGGCGGTAGTTGGATGGGGAGGTTGGATCGAGAGAAGGTTTTTTGAGGATAGGTGTAACTAATGCATATTTAAGAGATGTGGGGACTATACCAGTGCTGAGGGAGAGGTTGAAGATTTGTGTGAGTATAAGGGTAAGGATAGAAGAGAGGGAGGGGAGTAGTTGTGAGGGGATGGGGTCGAGGGGACAGGTAGTGAGGTGAGAGGATAGTATAAGGGCAGAAACTTCATCCTCTGTAACGGGGCAAAAGAGCTAAATTTATGGCTATGTGGGTTTTGGTTGATTGTGAGCTTTTGAGGGGGTGGGAGACCGGTAGTATGTTGAGAGCTGATTTCATTTCTGATGGAGTCAATTTTGTTGTTGAAGTAGCTGGCAAAATCTTGGGCTGAGAGAAAAGTTGTGGTGGGAGGTGGGGGTTGGCGGAGAAGAGTATTGAATGTGGAGAACAGATGTTTTGGGTTTGAAGAAAGAGTAGAGATAAGAGTAGAGAAGTAATGTTGCTTATATAGATTAAGGGCAGAATAGTAGGAGTTCAAGATGAACTTATAGTGAAGAAAGTCAGCAGAACTCCGAGATTTCCTCCAGTGTTGCTCAGCAGTACGGGAATATCTGTGTAGGTACCGTGTCAGAGGAGTATGCTAGAGCTGATGATGAGTGTATGTTTTCCGAGCTATGGTAGGTGGGGCCAGGTTATCAAGGACCGATGTAAGGGTGGAGTTATAGTGGCAGAAGGATTCATCAGGACAGGAAAAGGAGGGGATGAAAGACAGAAGAGGTTCAAGAGAGTTAGCGAGCTGTTGCTGATCTAATGACTTGATTCTTCTGTGAAGTTTAGTGTGAGGGGTAGAAGGAGGGAGAGTTGTAGGGAGGGAGGTGGTGGTACAAGTGAGGAGGTGGTGGTCAGAAAGAGGAAAAGGTGAGTTTGTGAAGTTTGAGATAGTGCATAGATAACTGAAAATCAGATCAAGGGAGTGACCATCTTTGTGAGTGGGAGAGTCAGTCCATTGTGACAGGCCGAGAGAGAAAGTGAGTTGCAGAAGTTGTTTTGCAGAGGAGGCAGAGGGATTATCAACAGGGAGGTTGAAGTCACAGAGAATGAGGGCAGGGGTATCCGAGGAAAGAAAGTAAGGTAGTCAGGTGGCAAAGTGATCTAGAAATAGAATTGCGGAGCCAGGGGGTGGTATATGACTGCAACACGTATAGAGAGGGGAGAGAATAAGCGAATCATATGTGTTTCAAATGAAGAAAATGTGAGGGAAGAGAAGGGCTGTATTTGTTGAAAGGTGCAACAAGAGGAAAGTAAAATACCAACACCACCTCCTTGTCTATTGTCAGACCTAGAAATGTGGCTGAAGTGGAGACTCCCGTGTGGCAGTGCATCAGAGGAAGCAGTGTCTGAAGGAGAGAGCCAGGTTTCTGTGAGAGCCAGAAGATTGAGAGAGTGGGAGTTAAAGAGGTCATGATAGAAGTGAGTTTGTTGCAAACAGAGCGAGAGTTCCATAGTGCACAAGTGAAGGGGGAGGTGTTTTTTTTTTTTTTTTTTTTTTTTTCTAGACCAATGATCTGTATAAATGATCAGTTAAATCTAACACATTACTGAGTTAATTAGTTTAAGTACTGAGCTGTCAGGAGTTCACACTAGAGTATTATTTTTATTATGATGACTCAATGTTTAATACAGTTACTCGCAGTCCCTTTACAACTTATACACTGACTGCATGTGGCCTAATTTTGGTTATTTCTTTTTTTTTTTTTTTTTTTAAATTAATTTTTATTGAGTTTTTTAGTATTATGGTATCAGTATATTCACAAGAAGCAACACAAAACATTTTCAAACATACAGTCATAACATTAACCAGACTTTCCTACCCATATCTAGTAACTATTACAGTATTTTCTTTACCCTTACGGGAGGAAGTTATTGCAGAAATTGCTGACTTTTCCAGCTTTAATTTTAATTCTAGCTTCAGGTAATTCAATATATCCAATAGAACTAAATTCAGTCTAGCTGATGTCCGCGAGGTCAGTGCACCCGCTCCCAAGGTCTATGACCTCAAGAGAGCCGGTGATCCTCCCATCGCAGTTTGGGTTAGCCAGTTAAATTAACACTAGCTTACCAAAAAGGGAGAAGAAAAAAAATTAATAAAAAAAAAAAAAAAGTGAAAATAGGTAGATAAAAGAATAAAAATAAAGAAAAGGGAGGGATGGGGAGGGAGGAGGGGGGAAGAGGGGAGCCTCTCCCCCACTACTGGTCCTGATTCGGTAGCCATGTTCTTGGGAACTGTCCCCTTTCTACTTGTTGTTTAAACCACTCCGACTTTTTGAAGGGAAAAGTTAATTGGAGTTGAACTATCATGGGGAAGGATAGAATCGTCAACTTCCATTTAGTGAAAAATTGCTGTAGTTGCCTGTTATTATAGTTTTTCATGTTATACTGTTCTAATATTATTTGATACTGGACTTTCTTCAGAAATTCTGAAAATCTGGGGTTTGTTTTAGCCTTCCAATTCGTGAAT
Source organism: Bombina bombina (assembly GCF_027579735.1). Lineage (NCBI taxonomy): Eukaryota > Metazoa > Chordata > Amphibia > Anura > Bombinatoridae > Bombina > Bombina bombina. The sequence continues at coordinate 70,975,811 of NC_069504.1, read as the reverse complement.
ATCACATTTCTTCCCACTAATATCACTGCGTTCAGAAATTTAAAATTAGCTTTTGCTATGTCATATTTAAATAGAAGGAGAATTTCACTTACTGTAATTTTAATCTGTATTCCCATAACCTTATTACACCAAAAGTTTACTTTTTTCCAGAATTGTATAACTTTATGACATGTCCATATACAGTGTAATAGATCTGCCATTTCCTTCCTGCACTTGGGACATGAACCTACCCCTCCGTCCCATTTAGCTAACCTGGCTGGTGAGAGATATGCCATATTAATTAATTTAGTGTGCGATTCACGCCAACTGACTGAGACCGTCGCTTTAGTAGCTAGACTCACACTCTTAGTGATCGCCTCGCCTTCCACCTGAGGCAAAACTTTCTTCCACTTCCTTACTAGTGTATTGATGTGAATTCCTCCATGATAGTTAATTAACAATTTATATATCTGTGCAATATTATTAATCCCTTCATGATGTAGTTTTATTATCCTGCCTAGATTACCTATATCTAAATCGGACCCTGTTTCTACCTTTAAAGTCCCTATCCAATGACGAATTTGTAAATAAGCATAAAACAATGTTTTTGGTAAATTGTATTTGGTTCTTAATTCATCAAAAGTTTTTACTATCAGCTTCTTTTCCTGGCAAACCTGCCCTAAGGAATGAAGGCCTTCTTGTGCCCAAACCGAAAAGACTGATGCTGTCAAGCCTGGAGGAAAGTTTGGGTTGCCCAGTATGGGAAGGAATTCAGACTTACGAAAATTATTTTTAATTCCTGTACAAATCTTCTGCCAAGCACCTATAATGTCTTTAATAGTAACAAACTGTGTTATACTGGCAGGCAATTTGGCCAATGGACAATGCAGAACAGCTTTCAGACTAAATGGTTCTATTAAATGTGATTCTAATCTCAATAACGTGACCTGTTCTTTTTCAGTGATCCAGTCGATCGCAAATTTACATAGCGCCGCATAGTTGTAAAATCTAATATTTGGACAGGCAAGTCCACCACAGACTTTTGGAAGTGTTAGCGTAAATAAAGATATACGAGGTTTTTTATCTTGCCATATAAAATTGTTGAAGCTCCTCTGCAATCGCAAAATATCTTTGTTATATAATAATAGGGGAAAATTTTGGAGAAAGTATAACAATTTAGGGAACAGGATTGCCTTAATAAACATGATTCTAGCTGAAATACTTAATGGAAGATTAGCCCAGATTTTCATTTTGTCTTGTATCTCCGCGATACATTTAGGAAAATTAAGTTCATACCAGTGTTCTGGATTATTGCTAAGTGTTATACCTAAATATTGTATATGTTTGGTTTCACAGAAGGGATGGGAGAGCTTGGTTCTTGGTTTATATATCCATAGTAGTTCAGATTTTTTTTTTCATTGTTAATCTTATATCCAGAAAAGGAACCAAATAACCTGAATATATCTAAAACTTGTGGTATAGATTGTGCTGTATTACTTAGGAATAGGAGGAGGTCATCAGCATAGAGTGATAAAACAAAATCTTGACCAGCTATTCTTATCCCCTTCAGCTCCTGTCTCAAATAAATTGCCAAAGGTTCCAACAATAGGTTAAATAGTAAAGGAGACAGTGGGCAACCCTGCCGCGTACCTCTCTTCAGAGGAAACCTGTCTGATGTATCTCCATTAACTATAATTGATGAGGAAGGATTTTGATAAAGCTTTTGTATAAACTGCTGAAAACGTCCTCTCATACCGAAACCTTCTAGCGAGGTGAAGAGATGGTCCCAACCAATCGAGTCGAATGAGTATTGCTAAGTCTGTTCTCGAATGGGATTTTCTAAATACTTTATTCGCAAAGAGGTCTAGTATTAGCTGGGCTTTTCGTATGTTTTTGACTGGATTTCTCCCTGTCATAAACCCGACCTGATCTGGATGTATAATATACTCTAAACATCTTTTCAGTCTATTAGAAATGATAGCTGTCATCAACTTGTAGTCCTGATTCAGAAGGGATATAGGCCTATATGATGTTGGTAATTCAGGATCTTTTCCCTTCTTCAAAATCAGGACCACATTTGAGGCAGCGAACAGAGAAGATTGTGTCTTATTGCTAACAAAATAGTCATTAAATAGATCACAGAGAGGGGAAAGCAGATGTTCCTGTAAGAGTTTATAAAACTCAGCTGGGAGGGCGTCGGGCCTGGAGTTTTACCTGATTTAAGGTTTTTTATTGCCTCAGCTATCTCTTCCATTGAAATAGGTTTATTGAGCATTTGTAGATCATGACTGAATTTGTGGTAGTTAAATTTTTTGCCAAAACTTCCTTTTGTTGGCTTTGTCTACTGGTCTGGAGGCGTAAACTTCTTGAAAGTAATCCAGGAAGGCTTGTCTTATTTCTGAAACTTTAATAAGTTTTTTGTTCTGATAATTTATAGCTGATATATAATTTTTCTGTTGCCTTAATTTAGTAATCTTAGCTAAAATTTTTGCAGAAATACCCTGGCTTCCAGCAAAAAAAGCTTTCTGCTTATGTTCCTCCATAGTCATCATTTGTTTATACAAGATATCTCTTTCTATTCTTGCATTATTATATTTATTCCAGTTAGGTGTTGATGGAGTCTGAATATAGCGTGAATAAGCGTTTTTAACTGTGTTGGCTAGCTGTTCTTCCCTCTGTTTTCTTAACGCCTTATATCCGAACAGATAGGCTATTATTTCTCCCCTTAATACCGCTTTTGCGGTCTCCCAGAAGCCTTCCGTTTTGTCTCTATAGTCCTTATAAAAATCTGAAAACTCTCTCCACTTTTCTTGTAGCCAAGCTCTAAATTTTATACTATGAGTGAGATACTGGGGAAAGAAGAACCGGGCTTTATTACCTTCTGTAGGGTCTTTATATTTTATCTCTAAGGAGATAATTGCATGATCTGAAAGCTTAATTTCCTTTATATCAGTTTTGATATCTAGCCTCATCAATGAAGTAGAAATTAGAAAGAAGTCAATTCTTGAGAAAGATCTAAAGGACTTTGATTCGCACGTATATTCTCTATGATCTGGGTGCTGTGCTCACCAGATATCCTTAAGGGCAAGCTTCTGACAGAACCTGTGAAGTATTATAGCTTCCCTTGTCTTTTTATCCGTAGATTTACTGTTAAATCTATCCAGGATATGTGAAAATGTCATATTATAGTCACCCGCCACTATTATATTTTTTCCTACAAACTGAAGTAGTTTAAGACTTAACATTTCCCAAAATTCTTTCTCCGTGTTATTCGGACTATAAAGATTACATAAAACAAAACAATTTTTATTAATTTGGACTTCTAAGATTTGATACCTTCCTTCTTTGTCATTATCTGATGACAGTATCTGGTAATTCAACTGCTTATTAAACAGTATTGCCAGCCCCCTTTTTCGCTGATTGTATGGTGTATAGACCACCTCCCCTACCCAGTTAGTTTTAAGTTTTGGTGCTTCTATAGGGGATAAATGCGTCTCCTGTATAAGAGCTATGTCTGGTTTATGGGTGCTTAAATGTTTAATCATTAATTTCCGTTTTATCGGGGAGGAGATTCCCCCTATATTCCAAGACAAAAAATTAAGTCTGTGGACCATTAATTAGCAATTTGGTAGTGGGGGAGAGAAGACCCAAGAGGGGGGGGGGGGGAAGGAAAGACAAGAAAAGGGGGGGGAGACCATGCAAAAATATAAGTAAAACTTAAAAGTATAAAAAATAACAGGGAAGCAACATATATCTCCATTCATGAAGACATTAACAGGAAGAATGACATTGTCGTAAAAAATTTTTTTTAAGCTTATTATCGTAAACCCATCCATCTAATTACTCAACCTTATTGTTGCGACAGAAGGTCTGAGCCTCTTCTGCTTTCGTAAACGTGAGTCTGTCATCATCCTTTTCCAGTACAATTTTCGCCGGATATACTAATCTGGCGTTAAAGTTGGCTTTAATTAGTCTAGAACAGTATGGTGCCATTTCTCTTCGTTTTGCTTGGGTTTCTGATGAGAAGTCTTGAAACAGTAAGAGCCTCGCTTGCCCTAGCATAATACCATTGTTTTTACGGTAAAGCCTCAATATGTGAAATTTGTCTTGAAAATTTAAAAATCTGATGATTACAGGTCTAGGTCTAACCATCCCATCCATCTTATTCCGGACTGGGCCAGTTCTATGGGCTCTTTCCACTGGGATTACTAAATTTTCTGTCTGGCTACCTACGAGTCTGGGAAGTGTAGTGGAGGCAAATTTTAGAAGATCCATAAATTCCCCACTTTCTGGGAGGCCAATAACTCTAAAGTTATTGCGATGTGACCTGTCCTCTAACTCCTCTATTCTAGAGTGTAGAGCAGTTAGCCTCTTATCCTGGCTGGTGGCTATTTGTTCCTGGGTAATAATCCTATCATCGATATCCGAAACTCTAGTTTCCAACTCAGACATTCTAGATGAAAACTGTCTAATCTCAGTTGTCAAACTGGCTATTTCCTGTTTCACTACATCAAATTGAGGCATTAGCAGATCTGAGATCTGATGGAGAAGTGCTGTATTATCAATATTATTCGAGTTTCCCTCATTGCTAGTTTCTAATTCATTGGGCTTAGGCCTTCTCTCCTTGTGTTTAGGTGGCATTGCGGGTGAGTTAGATTTGGAGTGTGACATATATTTGTCCATAGAGATAACAGAATTGTGTTTTTATCACAGAAAGTGTTATGTAGAGAGGGAAGGGGGCAAAAAGCAAGTGAGACAAAAAGGGTGGGGATCGTGTTCGTGAGAAAATATACAAAAGTGTAGCTGTGTCGATGTGCCGTATACAAAGTGGACTGGGTATTGAAAGAATAGAGAAAGGGGGGGGGGTGTGTGTGTGTGAGGTTAGAAAAGTGAGTGTGAGATCACAAAAAAGAAAATCTAGTGTACGTGTGATAAATGCAGTGCCACCTGCCCTTAAATCTGTAGTAAGAATAAAGCGGCCTAAGATGAATTTATGTTAAATCCTCTAATATCTATTATCGATCTGGATAGCTAGACAAGCAGAAAAATCACTAGCAGAATCTTATTCCTACTACACCGTTATGTTTCCCTGACCTTTCACTATTTCAACTTCTATATTATAGGTCAAGGGAGGACGGTATTAGAAACGGAGCTATTTTAAACTCCCATATTGGTGCCAAATTTAAATTAGTGGTCATCAAATACCTTGATATCTTGTAGGTATTGTTACCTCCAAATCTCCTTACGACACAGTTTTGATAACTACTACATTAATCAATATATATTCTTATAGAGAGAGAGCGGGGGGTAAACCTTTGGTACAGGACTTAATAGACTGGTCACTCAATACTAGCGGACCTTGTTACATTACTACATGTAAATATCCTTATGTTAATAATTTAGTAGATACACCTCAGATTATCTACTAACCAAAAGAGCACAAAAAAAAAAAAAAAGGGGTAACAAAAAAAACACAAGCAAAAACACAAGGAGCACAGAATAACCCAGCAAAATCTCTAACTCCTCAGACTGTCTCTGGAACAGGCACAAGGTTTGCTTCACTTAGTCAGTCCCGGACACATTTCTTATTAGAAAAAAGTGAGAGAAAATAAACATATATGAGAAGAAATACTGTCCCATTCCTGTAACATTTTTCCCTCCTCCTGATAAACAGAGCTCTCACAGTCTCTATGCGGAAAGTGCTCGATTAAACACAGATCAATAGCCAGGTGGTCCTTAATGTTGTTGTCAGGATCTTTTGCTTTTTCCCAGATGTTAAAGGCCTTTTTATGTGTTTGTATATCAATTAAACTGAGTGGAGTATTTTTCCCCCCTTAAGTAGAATTGTGTTTTTAAGACATAGGCGTGATATTGTTAGTGCAAGCAGGCAGCTTTTCCGTCTCAGTTAGTGCCCTTTAGCCATTAACAGACCCCAACTCGCCCGCTTATGCTTCTCAGCAGAACAGCAGATAAAAAAAAGGTCATGCAAGGGGTCCCAAGCTGTTGCAAGCAAGTTGGGTCTGACAGTGTTGGAAAACTTTCAAAATACTTTCCTTTTCTTTCCCCTCTTTTTTTCTTCAACTCTCCCCTTCTCTCTCCTTATTTTTAACTAGGAGTCTAAATCCGCTGGGCACTGCAGTGACTCACTGAACAATTTTGCCACTCGCCTTCTATGTGGCTACTTGCCCTCTTTCAGGCCACACCCCTCCTTAGCAAGCAATGTCGTGTACAGTCATTCCTGCTAAATTCTGAAATCAAAGTCAGCTATTATCGCAAATATTTCTGTCCTATATCTGGACTAATATTTTTATCTTTGCCAGCAGTACTTTTTGTCTCAGGTAATATGATCCTCTGTGTGATTATTGTTAGGATTGGACCGTAAGCACAAAGTTGTTAGTACAAGCAGATAGGGTTTAAATATGGATACAAGCAGGCAAGCAGGAAAGCAGGAAAGCAGTCTCAGTTCAACTTTTTTAAGGTGTAGTCAAGCCCCAGTGTACCTGTTTATCGTAACAGCTATGTCTCATTATAGGAAGAATTCCTGCAGGGGCACCCCAGCTGTTGCTCACAAGTCAGGCTTTACCATACTGGAATACTTCAGTATAAAGATGGATAAAGATGAGCCGTAGGTACAAAGTTTGTTAATGCGAGCGTCAATTTTTAAATGCAAGCAGTCAAACAGTAATCCCTTTAGCCGTGCTCAGTCCCCAGCGTGTCTGCTTGTACAGTCAAGCGTGTCTAATTATGAACAGTGGTCATGCAGGGAAACCCCCGCTATTACTCACAGCTCTGAGTCCTCAGCATAGGCTGGTTTCATATCCTCCGCTGGAGTTTTCGGTCCGCCGGGCACTATGTTGAGTCTCTGCTCGATCTCCTTCTATGCAGGTGGCTGCCCTTTTTCCGGCGTCTCTGCCGCTGTACTCCGCACTTGCTGTAGACTCTGTTAGCAGAGTCGGCTCTGTCTTGCTCCTCCTTGTTTCCGGGATGCGGTACCTTCAGGTTAACCTTGCCTGCTGACAAACCCTAGCTGACAGGGCCTCTTAGGCATATGTGAGACTTCCCAGCAAGTAGCAATGTTAGCTACACCTTCCAGGCCACTATAAACACGGGCCAAGGAAGCCAAAAGCTTAGGGTCGATGTAGGTTAGCTCTTTTCCTCAGAGCTCCGTGCTAGCTTAACCTCCGCTAGCTCCGCCCAACAGGAAGTGCCAATTTTGGTTGGGGGGAGGTGGTTTTAGATGCAAGAGGAATAAGATTAAGGTTACCAGAGTTTTGTTTTTGAAGTCTATTGAAGGGCACACATGGGTGTGCAGGGCAGGGAAATTGTGGGGGACTAGGATTAGGGGAGATGTCGCCAGCAGCTAGTATGAGCATGAGGGAGAGTGACATGAGATGAGATGTGGATTTGCAGTAGTGAGACTGTTTTGGTAATGAGTTGCAAGGGGGGGGGAGAGAGTCTTTAAGAATGTGTGAAGTTCATGAATACAAAAGTAAGGTGAGGTTAAGAGAGATGGGCTAATGAGCAATGCAGGTGGTGAGGGGTAAGGAGTAAATTGAGTAAAGTAGTTTGTTGAACAGACAAAAAGTGGCAAAAAGGGATATTAAGATATTGTGCATTTTTTACAAAATAGACAGTGTATAAAACTCAGTATAAAAACAGAACTTGTCTTATCCCTTGTCCAATCCTTGTTGAATTCTTGTATAATTTGTTGTGCTTCACTTATAAATGTTGACTTAAGTGAAGTGAACAGATGATCTTACACTATTGCTATCTAACCTACATTGCTAGCCCCTGCATTGCTTTCCCCATAGCAGTGTTAAATTTATAGGCCACAGCATCTGAATGCAATAAATTAGGTAATGACCTGATCAAAGACAGTCAAAGGCCCATTGGGAAAATTTGATTCAGGGTGAGATAAGTTAAAAATAACAGACAATAGAATTTGGAGGAGGCTGTGGTTAAGCCATTAGTGAAATTATAAATTTAGGAATTAAAACAAGTATTTGCAAGGTTTGAACATCACATAGATAAAGGCAAGATATCAGCAGGGTAAATACATAATTAATTATACAGACAAATGCAAAAAGAGAGGCTTGCAATACAGATGACACAAAAAACTGGGAAATTGGCAGGATTTGAATGCAGGGATCAATTCACATACTAAAGAGAGACTTGTACATATGACACAAAAAAACAGGGAAATTGGCAGGATTTGAATGCAGGGATCAATTCACATACCTGAAAGCAGAAGAGAGTCGGTTAACTCAGCATTCCTTAGCAGATGTCAATAGGCAGTTTGTTAGTTAGTAAACAGCAGTGTGGTGAGTATTGAGTATCAGTCTTGTATAATTCGTTGTGCCTCACTTATAAATGTTCACTTAAGAGATGTGAACAGATGATCTTACAATATTGCTATCTAACCTACATTGCTAGCCCCCTACTGAAGAGTATAGACTGGTAGCACAACCACAAGGCAATCTCTTTGTCTCCTTCAGTGTTTCTAGAGATGTTTTTGGATCCTGGGTATGTGAGCATAAATTCAAAGCATGTATTTAGCAATTAACCCCAAATATTAGAACACATCCGGCCACTTCATCACTTTACTCCGCCCCCCATTTTGTTTTATTTGTATTCTAGCCCCAACAGGTACGCAAAATTTTTCAGTGCTATTATGCGTTGAACTTGCGCGCTACACAAAACCCATTACTTAGTAATATCAGCAATGTTAGCGTGGCCGGCTTTACCCATTGAATGTATAGAGAGCACTAAAAAATACCGGCCACACCAACATTCTGTAGTTAATATCTTTAAAGGAATAGTCCATTTTAAAATAGTTATTGTTTAAAAAGATTGATAATCCCTTTATTACCTGTATCTAAGCCCCTTTATGCTACCCTTATCTCAGTGCTTTTTACAATCTTGCATTTTAGTCAATCACTGCTGGTTCTTGTAAAACCATTTTCATTCTCCACTGGAATGAGCACAATTTTATCTATATGGCACACATGAACTAGTACTGCCAGTTGTCAATATTTAAATAGCTTAGAGATAAGGGCAGCCTGCAGGGGTTCAGAAACAGGCAAACTTAGAGGTTAGAAAGTATATTAAAATAACAATGTTATGCAAAGCTGAGGAATGGGTAGTAAAGGTAGAATCCATCTTTTTAAATAATAAAAAAATCAAGTAGGCTGTCCCTTTAACCATTGTAATATTGGATTGTGCACTATTCTTAGTGCAGGGTCGCGACATGTATAGCATGATTTGGGGTATCAATAGGACTCCACTTGCAAGCTAGGGAAAGGCGTTTGCGTTCCTTTAATTGTTGAGCTGCACATCCCTTTAAAACATATTGTACATTTAGCATTTCATAATGACTGCCCCAAAAAATGCCCTAACATCAGGTTTGTGGTTACCTCCCTGTATAATTGTGACTATGCTAGGCTCACATGCATTATAATAAAACGTTTTCATCTTCTCACTGTTTCACTTTACCCCCAGTCTTTGTTATATTTAATCTCACTTGTACTTATGCAGTAAATTGATAGATACAATCTTAATAATTGTAATAATAATGAACATCCAACTTTTTTTTTCTCCCAGCCTTGTTATCTGCTGACTGCACACAACAAAGATTAAAACACATCAAGCAAATAACACGGAAAATATATTCCAATAAACAACTCATGCACTAGCATCATTACATAGCTAAAGGAAAATGCCAAGCTGAGAATCAGCTCTCACATTGCAAACTACTATTCATAACTGACATTTAAAACCACGGATATGTTAATAAATTGTGGCGCTAGTTAATGTGCATGGAATTTTATAAACTCCAGTTTTATGACAGCCTTGCCATATTTTTTCATTTACGTGCCATATTGTTTAACGATTGGGACTATGAATCAGTCAGGCCAGAATAAACTGTTACTATTCTAACAAACAAAAAAAAAAATACAATAAAACAGGCTCTGTGTTTTATCTACTGTACAACTGGTCCTTGGAGCTTGTGTACTCGTGTTCATTGAGCAGACGAATTTAAAAAAAAGAAAAAAAATCTGAAGAGGTTTTAATGGACAAAGAAATGCTATAGTTACAGTAGTCTAAAATGAAAAACAAGCGCAATTCTGTTGAATTTAAAGGGACATTAAACACTTTGAGATGGTAATATAAAATGACAAACTATATATATACTGTATATACAGTATATATATATATATATATATATATATATATATATATATATATATATATATGTATAAAACTACACTATACTTTAATTATTTATTTTGTCCCCTTTTATTCTAATTCTATTTTGAAATTGTGAGCTGAGATTTTCAGTTGCTGTTAGAAATGGAAGTGCAGAACGCTGTTATATTCTACACAGTCATTGGCTGCACACTCTAGTGACCTATTTATAACTGTCACTAATTGGCCACAGCAGAGAAGGTAATCTAGGTTACAACATGGCAGCTGTCACTGTTTTATAGACACTAATGGCCAGATTATGAGTGACGGGCTATTAAATGCTGCTGCTTGAGCATTAACTAAACTTGAAGTAAGCTATTTGTGATTGTCGGTTTGCGCTTGTATTTTGAGTTTAAAATAAAATGTTTTTGCTGTGGCACTAACCCCTCAAGCGCAAAAAGACGGTTAGATTATTGTGTGCATGTTCAGGTATTCCCCCATAGAAGTTAATGGAGCAAAACAATTAAACAAAAAAAAACTAACATACAACACTCGCGCAAACCCTATCACATATTCTCAAGTGCGCTAATTCGACATAAAAATATAAATATTTAATATTACAATGTTCTTCACATTGAAGAATATGTTCTATTTATTTATGAAAACATATTTCTTCATATATCTGATGGCATTTTGGTACAATATATAGCTATATATATATATATATATATATATATACATGATTATATATTCATATAGAACATTTTCTTCTATTTGCAGAACATTGGAATGTCAAATATTTAAAGTAAATACATAGTTAAAACCTTTATTAAATATGAATATTGTATAAATATGTTTTGCATGCTTTCATCAACTTAATTGCAAAGGGCTCCAATGCACTTTTATATATGTCTATATATGTACACATATGTATTTATGTATTTATGTGTGTATATATGTCTGTAAATACATAAATACACATATAAATACATAAATACACATATAAATACATATGTACACACATGTATATATATATATCAAAATAAAGGACTGGTAAGTAGTGTCTTTGGCAAAATATTTAAGTAAAGCTGCTGATTATGTACAAAATATGGGTAGCTGGTAAGCTCTCGCTTCCAGCTACTCAGACAATAATGTAATGAGAAAAGAGTATGTAGTTTAAACAGCACTAAACCTAATCAAAATACACAAATTATTAATTTTGGTTGTAAAAACTCATAGATAAACTTTTTAGCATGTATAAATAAAGCTGTGCATTCGAATTCGAATGTTAGAACGAATGTTATTGTAGAAATTCGATTTACATAATCGAATGTTGATAAGAACGAATATTCTTAAGAATTCAATTTTCGAACGTTATTTACAGTTTTCGAATGTCACATTCGAATTCGAATGTCACATTCGAATTCAAATGTCACATTTGAATTCGAATGTCACTTTTGAATTCGAATATTACATTTATAAAACACAATTGTAGACTAGAAACACTATTTTGAATTCGAATGTCACATTCGAATCGAATATCACATTCGAATTTGAATATTACATTTATAAAACACAGTATTAGACTAGAAATACTATTTCAAATTTGAATGTCACATTCGAATCGAATATCACATTCGAATTCGAATATTACATTTAAAAGACACAGTATTAGATTAGAAATACTATTTCGAATTCGAATGTGACATTCGAATTCGGATGTGACATTCGAATTTCGAATGTGACATTCGAATTCGAATATTACATTTAAAACACAGTATTAGACTAGAAATACTATTTTAAATTTGAATGTCACATTCGAACGAATAAAATTCGGAAACGAAAATTCAAAAATAGAATGTTAGAATGTTATATAAACATTAGAAATTCGATTTGAACGAAAGAATGTATAAAAATTCTTTTTAAATTTCAAATTTTTAGAAACATTCGGCCATTACTACTGGATAGTACCAAAAGGCTAGAATATCTCAACAGGGTATACGTAAAAGCAAACAATTCAGTGATGATTAGAATAGTCACTATATACCATTGTAATAAATGCTTTGACGTCCATATAGTAAAGTCTGTGTAAAAATGTACTGTCCTTAAAACATGTATGGAATCAAATTCAGTGGTCCTCTCTATGTCTAAATATCCCAGGGTCGGCTTAACAATCTACTTACATTAGGTGTTCTCAATCCTATGAGGTAAGAGGGAAGCGTGTCATCGGATATACTTGTAGCCAAATGAAATTTCCCAGGCTCCGTCTGTTCTAGTGGTCCGCCTGCGCGTTAACACTGGGTAGTCCTCAGTTTTTTATGTATAAGGTCCCTCTCCAGTCATCCATTCAGTTTACACATAGAGGAGAGTATAAAATAGACATAGTGTAATATAGTTTAAATAAAGGTTGTTTATTTTATAATTGCTATATTACTCACAAACAAAACCTCAATCACTATGAGGTATCACAGTTGCATGTTAGAATTCGAAGTTCCTTCGATTGTCATATACAGCGTACCGCTGAGATTTCTTAAAAAATGTTCACAGAAATATTAAAACTTAAAATGTGAGCAGCCGCAACAACACCCTGTAAAGCCTGACGCGTTTCAAAGTTATTGTAAACTTCTTCATCAGAGGCGAGTGTTGTTTGGGCTGTTTGGCTTGATTTTTAAAGCTCCCGCCGATTGCGTGGAGTGGGTGTGTGCCCGGTCTGCTCACTGATTGGTTCGTTTTCGACACCATACAGACTGTATTAAAAATTTCTAAACATCTAGACAAATTGTTCTTTAAAAAACAAATTAATTCACATCTATGCGACACCTCTAATGCTAGATACAAATGTTGCTAGGTGTGCTTTCTTTATATAAAATGTATGTAAGTGTATGATCAGCCTAAACTAGCTACCTAGATGACTGTACTGAAATATTCCCCTATCTCCTTAATACTATCGGGCATCAGTTTATACATATAGTTGGTTATCTAATGGCAAGTCTTTTATTTTATTATTATTATTATTATTATTATTATTATCAGGTATTTGTAGAGTGCCAACAGATTCCGCAGCGCTGCCAACAGATTCCGCAGTTATTTTATTTTTATATATATTTATTTTTATATTTATTTTTGTTCACAATACCGTCTCAGCAAACAAACAAAATATTTCCTTTAATAAATCAAATTAGATTTCAATTTTATATATTATTTTTTGCAAATAACAAAACCCCTCTAGTATTACAGTCTAATAGTACAGTCATCTAGGTAGCTTGTTTAGGCTGATCATACACTTGTTAGGAGAAAATAGACGGAGATCCGGTTCCACTATGAGTAAAGGCCATATAGTATTTCGGTGTTAACACTGTGCATGTTACCGTATGATTGAAGAATCTACAGATTAATTTAATATATCATATTTTATATAAAGAAAGCACACCTAGGAATATTTGTGTCTAGCATTAGAGGTGTTGCATAGATGTGAATTAATTTGTTTTTTAAAGAACAGTTTGTCTAGATGTTTAGAAATGTTTAATACAGTCTGTATGGTGTCGAAAACGAACCAATCAGTTAGCAGACCGGGCACACACCCACTCCACACAATCGGCGGTAACTTTAAAAATCAAGCCAAACAGCCCAAACAACACTCGCCTCTGATGAAGAAGTTTACAATAACTTTGAAACGCGTCAGGCTTTACAGGGTGTTGTTGCGGCTGCTCCCCTTTTAAGTTTTAATATTTCTATGTAAATTTTTTAAGAAATCTCAGTGGTACGCTGTAGTTGAAAATCGAAGGTACTTCGAATTCTAACATGCAACTGTGATACCTCATAGTGATTGAGGTTTTGTTTTGTGAGTAATATTGCAATTATAAAATAAACGACCTTTATTTTAAACTATATTACGCTATGTCCATTTTATACTCTCCTCTATGTGTAAACTGAATGGATGACTGGAGAGGGACCGTATATATAAAAAACTGAGGACCACTAGAACAGACGGAGCCTGGGAAATTTCATTCTGCTACAAGTATATCCGGTGACACGCTTCCCTCTTACCTCATAGGATTGAGGGCACCTAATGTAAGTAGATTGTTAAGCCGACCCTGGGATATTTAGACACAGAGTGGACCACTGAATTTGATTCAATACATGTTTTAAGGACAGTACATTTTTACACAGACTTTACTATATGGACATCAAAGCATTTATTACAATGGTATATAGCGACTATTCTAATCATCACTGAATTGTTTGCTGTTATGTATACCCTGTAGAGATATTCTAGCCTTTTGGTACTATCCAGCACATGCTGAAAAGTTCATCTATAAATTTTTACAACCAAAATTAATAATTTGTGTATTTTGTTTAGGTTTAGCGCTGCTTAAACTACATACTCTTTTCTCATTTCATATATATATACATACATATACATCTTCAGACATGAATATGGGGTCTATTTATGTAGGTGCGGACAGACATGATCCGCTATATCAAATCATATCCGCCGCACATCGATAAATGTCTATATATGTACAAATATGTATTTATGTGTTTGTGTGTGTATATACAGGGAGTGCAGAATTATTAGGCAAGTTGTATTTTTGAGGATTAATTTTATTATTGAACAACAACCATGTTCTCAATGAACCCAAAAAACTCATTAATATCAAAGCTGAATAGTTTTGGAAGTAGTTTTTAGTTTGTTTTTAGTTATAGCTATTTTAGGGGGATATCTGTGTGTGCAGGTGACTATTACTGTGCATAATTATTAGGCAACTTAACAAAAAACAAATATATACCCATTTCAATTATTTATTTTTACCAGTGAAACCAATATAACATCTCAACATTCACAAATATACATTTCTGACATTCAAAAACAAAACAAAAACAAATCAGTGACCAATATAGCCACCTTTCTTTGCAAGGACACTCAAAAGCCTGCCATCCATGGATTCTGTCAGTGTTTTGATCTGTTCACCATCAACATTGCGTGCAGCAGCAACCACAGCCTCCCAGACACTGTTCAGAGAGGTGTACTGTTTCCCTCCTTGTAAATCTCACATTTGATGATGGACCACAGGTTCTCAATGGGGTTCAGATCAGGTGAACAAGGAGGCCATGTCATTAGATTTTCTTCTTTTATACCCTTTCTTGCCAGCCACGCTGTGGAGTATTTGGACGCGTGTGATGGAGCATTGTCCTGCATGAAAATCATGTTTTTCTTGAAGGATGCAGACTTCTTCCTGTACCACTGCTTGAAGAAGGTGTCTTCCAGAAACTGGCAGTAGGACTGGGAGTTGAGCTTGACTCCATCCTCAACCCGAAAAGGCCCCACAAGCTCATCTTTGATGATACCAGCCCAAACCAGTACTCCACCTCCACCTTGCTGGCATCTGAGTCGGACTGGAGCTCTCTGCCCTTTACCAATCCAGCCACGGGACCATCCATCTGGCCCATCAAGACTCACTCTCATTTCATCAGTCCATAAAACCTTAGAAAAATCAGTCTTGAGATATTTCTTGGCCCAGTCTTGACGTTTCAGCTTGTGTGTCTTGTTCAGTGGTGGTCGTCTTTCAGCCTTTCTTACCTTGTCATGTCTCTGAGTATTGCACACCTTGTGCTTTTGGGCACTCCAGTGATGTTGCAGCTCTGAAATATGGCCAAACTGGTGGCAAGTGGCATCTTGGCAGCTGCACGCTTGACTTTTCTCAGTTCATGGGCAGTTATTTTGCGCCTTGGTTTTTCCACATGCTTCTTGCGACCCTGTTGACTATTTTGAATGAAACGATTGATTGTTCGATGATCACGCTTCAGAAGCTTTGCAATTTTAAGAGTGCTGCATCCCTCTGCAAGATATCTCACTATTTGTGACTTTTCTGAGCCTGTCAAGTCCTTCTTTTGACCCATTTTGCCAAAGGAAAGGAAGTTGCCTAATAATTATGCACACCTGATATAGGGTGTTGATGTCATTAGACCACACCCCTTCTCATTACAGAGATGCACATCACCTAATATACTTAATTGGTGGTAGGCTTTCGAGCCTATACAGCTTGGAGTAAGACAACATGCATAAAGAGGATGATGTGGTCAAAATACTCATTTGCCTAATAATTCTGCACTCCCTGTATGTCTGTAAATACATAAATACACATATAAATACATATGTACACACACATATATATATATATATATATATATATATATATATATATATATATATATATATATATATATAAAATATACATACATGAACATCTTCAGACATGAATATGGGGTCTATTTATGTAGGTGTGGACAGACATGATCCGCTATAGCGAATCATGTCCGTCGCACATCGATAAATGCCGACAGCATACGCTGTCTGCATTTATCATTGCACCAGCAGTTCTTGTGAACTGCTGGTGCAATGCCGCCCCCTGCAGATTTGCGGGCCAATTGGCTGCTAGCAGGGGATGTCAATCAACCCGATTGTATTCTTAGGACCGCTGCTTCTTAACTTCCGCTTCAGTCGGAACTGAAGCGGAGAGGGTTGGAAGCAGCATCGGCTACTTCATAAATAGACCCCTATGTCTGTATCTCTATGTTAAAGCCCATTGTCTGCCTTTTTTTTCTAACACCGGAGACCTCATATCTTTGAGCCCTTATTACTTTTGTGTGCAATATTTTACTGTAATAATGTTTATTAGATGGTGTTATTATGAGTGTAACTGTACTTTGTAATGTGTGTTTTGTAACACATGTTTGTTTCACTAGTTAACCAGAGCCCTAAGGATGCAGTAATTATTCTAACGTAAATCGCGATTGCGCTTAAGCGATTTGATTTACTTTCAACTTGTAACACGAGCGCAAACAGCCACGATAAACCCCTTATCTCTCTCGCATAACTGTTAGCGCTCCACTCATAATATGGCCCTAAAACTTTACACTTATTTTGTCAATATTTAAACAGCTAATGAAACTTTAAAAATCCCATCTACATGTTATTCTCAAACTAATTCTTTCATTGAATGCATCATTCGATCTAGCATTTATTTAGGGCTAGATTACTAGTGGAGCACTAACAGTTACGCATGAGCGATAAGGAGTTTATTGTGGATGTTTGCACGCGTTGTGTTTTTCAATCGTATTACAAGTTGAAAGTAAACGCGATCACTTGAGCGCAATTGAAGTTAACGCACATTTTAAATATTATATTTAAGGTTGAAAATTTTATATTTAAAGGGACAGGAAAGCCCAAAATTTTCTTTCATGATTTTGGATAGAACATAAAATTTCAAACAACTTTCCAATTTACTTCTATTATCAAATTTGCTTCACTCTCAGCATTGCACTACTGGCAGCTAGCTGAACACATCTAGTTAGCCAATCGCAAGAGACAAATGTGTGCAGGCACCAATCAGCAGTTAGCTGCCACTAGTGTAGAATATGTGCATATTCTTTTTCAACAAGGAATACCAAGAGAACAAAACACATTTGAAAATAGAAGTTAATTTAAAATTGTCTGAAAATTACATGCTCTATCGGAATCATGTTAGTTTAATTTTGACTTTACTATCCCTTTTTTTTTTTTTTTTTTTTAAAGTTTTTATTGAGGTTGTGCGAAAAACCAATACAGCTTATGCAAAATAATATCGTACAGAACATGCATAAATGGTACATTTCACATATACTACTTTCATCAAAATAAGTAAGATCTGCAGCATAGGCTATACTATGGAAGAGTCAGGAACCTCTTTTCTATAAGTATATGATAAAATAGATTAACAAGATATATTTCAAGCAACAATGACAATACATATGCTGAGCAGGATGAGTTTCCTCACTTAGGCCTAGATTTGGAGTTTGGCGGTAGATGGGCTGTTAACGCTCTGCAGGCTTTTTTCTGGCCGCACCATAAAATTAACTCTGGTATCGAGAGTTCAAAAAAATGCTGCGTTAGGCTCCAAAAAAGGAGCGTAGAGCATTTTTACCGCAAATGCAACTCTCGATACCAGAGTTGCTTACGGACGCGGCCAGCCTCAAAAACGTGCTCGTGCACGATTCTCCCATAGGAAACAATGGGGCTGTTTGAGCTGAAAAAAAACCTAACACCTGCAAAAAAGCCGCGTTCAGCTCCTAACGCAGCCCCATTGTTTCCTATGGGGAAACACTTCCTACGTCTGCACCTAACACCCTAACATGTACCCCGAGTCTAAACACCCCTAACCTTACATGTATTAACCCCTAATCTGCCGCCCCCGCTATCGCTGACACCTGCATTATATTATTAACCCCTAATCTGCCGCTCCATAAACCGCCGCAATTTACATTATCCCTATGTACCCCTAATCTGCTGCCCCTAACACTGCCGACCCCTATATTATATTTATTAACCCCTAATCTGCCCCCCTCAACGTCGCCGACACCTGCCTACACTTATTAACCCCTAATCTGCCGAGCGGACCGCACCGCTACTATAATAAAGTTATTAACCCCTAATCCGCCTCACTAACCCTATCATAAATAGTATTAACCCCTAATCTGCCCTCCCTAACATCGCCGACACCTAACTTCAATTATTAACCCCTAATCTGACGACCGGAGCTCATCGCTACTATAATAAATGGATTAACCCCTAAAGCTAAGTCTAACCCTAACACTAACACCCCCCTAACTTAAATATAATTTAAATCTAACGAAATTAATTAACTCTTATTAAATAAATTATTCCTATTTAAAGCTAAATACTTACCTGTAAAATAAATCCTAATATAGCTACAATATAAATTATAATTATATTGTAGCTATTTTAGGATTAATATTTATTTTACAGGCAACTTTGTAATTATTTTAACCAGGTACAATAGCTATTAAATAGTTAAGAACTATTTAATAGTTACCTAGTTAAAATAATAACAAATTTACCTGTAAAATAAATCCTAACCTAAGTTATAATTAAACCTAACACTACCCTATCAATAAATTAATTAAATAAACTACCTACAATTACCTACAATTAACCTAACACTACACTATCAATAAATAAATTAAATACAATTGCTACAAATAACTACAATTACATAAACTAACTAAAGTACAAAAAATAAAAAAAAACTAAGTTACAAAAAATAAAAAAATATTTACCAACATTAGAAAAATATTACAACAATTTTAAACTAATTACACCTACTCTAAGCCCCCTAATAAAATAACAAATACCCCCAAAATAAAAAATTCCCTACCCTATTCAAAATTAATAAATGTAAAAGCTCTTTTACCTTACCAGCCCTGAACAGGGCCCTTTGCGGGGCATGCCCCAAGAAAATCAGCTCTTTTGCCTGTAAAAAAAAACATACAATACCCCCCCCCCAACATTACAACCCACCACCCACATACCCCTAATCTAACCCAAACCCCCCTTAAATAAACCTAACACTAAGCCCCTGAAGATCTTCCTACCTTGTCTTCACCATCCAGGTATCACCGATCCGTCCTGGCATCCGGTGCTAAAGAGGGCCAGAAGAGGCTCCAAAGTCTTCCTCCTATCCGGCAAGAAGAGGACATCCGGACTGGCAAACATCTTCTCCAAGTGGCAACTTCGATCTTCTTCCATCCGGTGCGGAGCGGGTCCATCTTGAAGCAGCCGACGCGGATCCATCCTCTTCTTCCGTTGTCTCCCAACGAATGACGGTTCCTTTAAGGGACGTCATCCAAGATGGCGTCCCTCGAATTTCGATTGGCTGATAGGATTCTATCAGCCAATCGGAATTAAGGTAGGAATATTCTGATTGGCTGATGGAATCAGCCAATCAGAATCAAGTTCAATCCGATTGGCTGATCCAATCAGCCAATCAGATTGAGCTCGCATTCTATTGGCTGATCGGAACAGCCAATAGAATGCGAGCTCAAGAAGAGGATGGATCCGCGTCGGCTGCTTCAAGATGGACCCGCTCCGCACCGGATGGAAGAAGATCGAAGATGCCGCTTGGAGAAGATGTTTGCCGGTCCGGATGTCCTCTTCTTGCCGGATAGGAGGAAGACTTTGGAGCCTCTTCTGGACCTCTTCAGCACCGGATGCCAGGACGGATCGGTGATACCTGGATGGTGAAGACAAGGTAGGAAGATCTTCAGGGGCTTAGTGTTAGGTTTATTTAAGGGGGGTTTGGGTTAGATTAGGAGTATGTGGGTGGTGGGTTGTAATGTTGGGGGGGGGTATTGTATGTTTTTTTTTACAGGCAAAAGAGCTGATTTTCTTGGGGCATGCCCCGCAAAGGGCCCTGTTCAGGGCTGGTAAGGTAAAAGAGCTTTTACATTTATTAATTTAGAATAGGGTAGGGAATTTTTTATTTTGGGGGTCTTTTTGTAACTTAGTTCTTTTTTATTTTTTGTACTTTAGTTAGTTTATGTAATTGTAGTTATTTGTAGCAATTGTATTTAATTTATTTATTGATAGTGTAGTGTTAGGTTAATTGTAGGTAATTGTAGGTAGTTTATTTAATTAATTTATTGATAGGGTAGTGTTAGGTTTAATTATAACTTAGGTTAGGATTTATTTTACAGGTAAATTTGTTATTATTTTAACTAGGTAACTATTAAATAGTTCTTAACTATTTAATAGCTATTGTACCTGGTTAAAATAATTACAAAGTTGCCTGTAAAATAAATATTAATCCTAAAATAGCTACAATATAATTATAATTTATATTGTAGCTATATTAGGATGTATTTTACAGGTAAGTATTTAGCTTTAAATAGGAATAATTTATTTAATAAGAGTTAATTAATTTCGTTAGATTTAAATTATATTTAAGTTAGGGGGGTGTTAGTGTTAGGGTTAGACTTAGCTTTAGGGGTTAATCCATTTATTATAGTAGCGATGAGCTCCGGTCGTCAGATTAGGGGTTAATAATTGAAGGTAGGTGTCGCGATGTTAGGGAGGGCAGATTAGGGGTTAATACTATTTATGATAGGGTTAGTGAGGCGGGTTAGGGGTTAATACATTTATTATAGTAGCGCTCAGGTCCGGTCGGCAGATTAGGGGTTAATAAGTGTAGGCAGGTGTCGGCGACGTTGAGGGGGGCAGATTAGGGGTTAATAAATATAATATAGGGGTCGGCGGTGTTAGGGGCAGCAGATTAGGGGTACATAAGGATAACGTAGGTGGCGGCGCTTTGCGGTCGGCAGATTAGGGGTTAATTATTGTAAGTAGCTGGCGGCGACGTTGTGGGGGGCAGGTTAGGGGTTAATAAATATAATACAGGGGTCGGCGGGGTTAGGGGCAACAGATTAGGGGTACATAAGTATAACGTAGTTGGCGGTCGGCAGATTAGGGGTTAAAAAATTTTAATCGAGTGGCGGCGATGTGGGGGGACCTCGGTTTAGGGGTACATAGGTAGTTTATGGGTGTTAGTGTACTTTAGGGTACAGTAGTTAAGAGCTTAATGAACCGGCGTTAGCCCAGAAAGCTCTTAACTCCTGCTATTTTCCTGCGGCTGGAGTTTTGTCGTTAGAGCTCTAACGCTCACTTCAGAAACGACTCTAAATACCGGCGTTAGGAAGATCCCATTGAAAAGATAGGATACGCAATTGACGTAAGGGGATCTGCGGCATGGAAAAGTCGCGGCTGAAAAGTGAGCGTTAGACCCTTTAATCACTGACTCCAAATACCGGCGGTAGCCTAAAACCAGCGTTAGGAGCCTCTAACGCTGGTTTTCACGGCTACCGCCGAACTCTAAATCTAGGCCTTAGTATTTAGGTACCCTCTGTACTTACTTTAGGAGAGGAAAGTGGGAAATGCGAGTGGACCTATAAAAATGTAATGAATGAACACTTATGCTGTTAAATAATATTAACATTGGGGGGGTCCTTTCTAGAATTAAATAATGTAGTAAGATATGTAGGTATAATGCAGTAATCGGTAGATATATAAACATGCATGGTAAACAGAATGCAATAATCAATATATATATATAAACATATATGGTAAACAGCAACTAGTAACCAAGAGGTCGCTAGTTAGTGGGAAATGTGAGTGGACCTATAAAAATGTAGTGAATGAACACTTATGCTGTTAAATAATATTAACATTGGGGGGGTCCTTTCTAGAATTAAATAATGTAGTAAGATATGTAGGTATAATGCAGTAATTGGTAGATATATAAACATACATGGTAAACAGAATGCAATAATCAATATATATATCTAAACATATATGGTAAACAGCAACTAATAACCAAGAGGACACCAGTTTAATATTTAGAAAACACAGTAGAATATATAGGTATGGTGCAGTATATAAAACATGGTGACTTAGAATAGGATGGCAATTAGTATGTCGAACAATAGATACAGTAAGGGCGCCATTCCTGTACTAACATAATATGATATACAGCTATGGTATAATATTTATTATGCGGTATGGGTAAGATAAACCGCGCAGAGAATTCTCCCAGATTGGGAGACTTATTGTGGGGGGTGGTGGAGGTGGGAGTTAGAATAAAGTAGATAATTAAATGGTAATTATGTTCCATATAATGGTATCCATAAGTTTAGTAATCATAATAAGGATACTGAAGAAGAAAAGGGTAGCCTTGTTTATGAGCAGTAATACTTTGCTAAACTCTCAAGTACAGGTAGGGACTTGCACCTAGCTAAACTGAAGGGAAAGAGGGCTTTACTGCCTCGGCCGCTGGCAGCCCAACCCCCATATAGTAATATCACTAATGTTATCCTATGGGCTTGACATAGGAGTGAAGCGGAAAATTAAACTTGGTGACCTATACACTGCAAGAAGCAATATTGAGAGAAAACAGGGTGCGTATAAAGGAAATTTACTCAGCTAACTAGTATGAATGGTCAGTCCTGCTGACCTAAGTAGATAATAGATATTATGATGAGAAGCTGCAAATTTCATAAACATCCCTGAGAGTGCAAATACAAGGAATCAGTGTATCTAAGACAAAATGCAACATAGCATCTAAGATAATCATATACAGATAACATAGCATCTAGATTCCACCAGTATTCTGGTAGGTGCACCTAAAACAGTAGACAATTATGATTACATAAAGCTGGTCCCTATATATACTATAGAGTAGGATGGCCCTGTGTTAGAAAGCCACCCATGGGTGGACAAGGTAACCTGAGAAGTGATGTGTTATGAAATATAAAATACTGTAAACATGCAATATTGAGTACCAGAACCTGTATATAAGGTAAGAGCCTTTACAAAACATCACTACTAAAGTAGAGAAAAAAAACGTTACACTACAAGTATCTCTCACTAAACCATAATAGCAATCACAGCATTAACAAAAAGGTATAGTGGCATAAATGCTTGAGTCAGGTAAGGGGTTGATGGGACGTGTCTGGGCATCATTGGAGCAGTCTCATATAGCCAGGCTGGGTGAGAGAAGTCACTATGATGAGAAGTGCCAAGATGGGGATTTCCTTACCCCACACCGGACCGAAAAGCTGGATAGAGTCTCCGGGTCACCATGCTGAGGCTATGGATCGTAGCAAATGGGTTATATCGGGTAAGGCAGTCCGGAGGGGAAGAGAAGTTCAAGCAGGAGGTGGGAATGTCCATCCCTGTCTGCACATTGATGCGCCGAGTGATGTAGGAGAGGCTTTGGGGCACAATGTAGAACATACGCGCCCAGTGTCAAGATGGGCGAGTGTGCATCATGCCACTTAGGGGTTCTGTCTGTGCGGCAAAACAACAAGGCTGGGTAAAGCGCTCTAGATGCGGTCACACTAACCTGAGGTAAAGCTCCTAGAGTATCGGGAGCAGTCCCCAAACCTCCGGATGGCATGTGATCACACTGGGCCTCTTTGTCATCAGGGTTGAGTGGTTGAATAGTGCGGGCTATGTTCCTTGTCACTGACTGCTTAGGGCTCCGATAAAAAATGGCGCCCGGTTATAGCACTGCACCTCTCCAAGAAGACGTGTATTTGTGACATAATACGATCCGCTTCCTCCATTCTTATGTAGATTAGTGACCTCTCGTCCCAAGGCTTCCAAGTAGCAAGGTTGCAGACTGTTGCTGACAGCTAGAGGTATTAGGTAGACCACGAGGTAGATTCTGCAAATGGCGTGTCCTAGGTTGCACGCTTCAGGGTTCTGGAGGCTGGTATTTGTGGTAATGCTCCCCTTCAGCAAAGTTATTGATGGTAGCAGAGGCTTCACAACCTCCTTGGCAGTGAAATAGTTGAATATTTGAGCACAGACAGTCGCAAATTTTATGTTTTTATATATCTTATTGATAGAGCTGCAGAGAAGTGCGACCATCTGGCTTCACAGCTGGCTCCGCCCCCTCAACTTTACTATCCCTTTAAATGGCCTATGAGTAATTTATGAAGAATGACATGACTGCAAAAGCAGTAGAGATAAATGAATGCAGCACTTTTGTACTTAAATGCAATTATCATATCAATTGAAAAATAATCCAAACAGTTCCAGGCTGGTTAGACCATAGGACTTAAACAGAAGAAATCCAGCAACTCTCAAATATAGATAAAACTTGTAGAAATTTATTGGTATTCTATTAAAAAATAGGCAGACTCTATAGTAACAAAAAATGAGCAATAAAAAATAAAGTCTGACCGGTTTCGGTCAATCAGACCGTAGTCTTAGACATAAAATACAGATGACAGGTGCATGCTCTTTAAAGCTACATCTCTTCTGTGATTGGTGTTTGCTGAATAGTGCTCACAATGTTTTAACCCTTAAGGTGCCTATCATACACTGATGTTAAAGGCCCTATCACTAAATTAGATACTTATAAAACGGACGATGAGGAATATAAAGATATTATTGGACATGAACATTTATCTAATTTGTGTAAATATGTACAATCTAAATGTGTATCCACATCTGAAAAATATTTCCTAAGAGTTAAATCCCTCACTAATCTGTTAACGTCTAAGATGGTTTGGAAAAGGTCAAAGTTACATGAAGGTACAAAACCTAATCCATAACTTAAGACTCTTTTCTCTGTATCAGACAAGGTATATGAGGAAAGATTGATAACTGTACTGTCTATTGTTAATGATGATGTCTTTGTACCTTCATGTTCTCTCTCACAGGGTATCTCTGCTGTTGTTCTGTCTGGGGTGTTGGAATTTGCTGCATATAGCCTCTCCCCCCTCCTCTGGGTCATTTCGGGGCCCAGTGAAAAACCTGACTAGCTGGTTCAATGTTATCAGTACCTCTAGAATTCGGATCTATATAGTAGTGTGATCTACCTCTTCCTCTTTGTCTGCCCCTTTTGGGGATAGCCCCTGTATTATGTTGATCTTTGAGGATACTTTTAGGTATTATACTTTCCTCTTGAACCTCTAGTTCTGACGTTTGAGGTAAAAGTGCTTCCTCTCCTTCTGAGCCCAAATATGCATCATTGTCAAAACTAGACGCAAATCTATCCTCATCTGTTAATTCGGGCTCAGAATCAGAGAAAGCAACTTTTTTTAGGGCCATTCTCATTAGGTAGTTTAGTCCCTCCAATATTCATTCTAGTATGATGTTCTTTGGAAACAAGAAGCTGACCACCCCTCCCAGAAGAATGTAAGTTAGACCAGGACTTGCTTCTCTGGCGGCGACTATATCTAGTTTAATTTAATTTTATAAGAGGATTAAAACAAATTTTTAAAGATATCTATACTGGGAGTATTGTGTTACCTGTTACATTACCTAATAATTTTTGTTAGGTTACTCAAAAATTTATAAATACATAAAGTATATATATATTTAAATAATAGATGTTATTAACCATATCCACATTTTGATTGTACAGATTCACACAACTTGGATAAGTGGTTAAGTTTAAATATATATATATTTATAATTCTCACCTCTAATGATTTCCACATTTAGATTGTACATATTTACACAATTTAGATAAATGTTCATGTCCAATAATATCTTTATATTCCTCATCGTCCGTTTTATAAGTATCTAATTTAGTGATAGGGCCTTTAACATCAGTGTATGATAGGCACCTTAAGGGTTAAAACATTGTGAGCACTATTCAGCAAACACCAATCACAGAAGAGATGTAGCTTTAGAGTCTGCCTATTTTTTAATGGAATACCAATACATTTCTACAAGTTTTATCTATATTTGAGAGTTGCTGGATTTTTTCTGTTTAAGTCCGATGGTCTAACCAGCCTGGAACTGTTTGGATTATTTTTCTATTTTTATGTGGAGTACTGGGACTCCATTCCTGTTTTACTTTTCTGAGCTGCAGTGAGAGAAAGCCGTATGCATCGCTGGAGGAGTCCGGAGGAGGGACCTATGGTATTTTGATGACGTAGAGCAGAGCCGCGCGGTGTTTGAACATGGGAGATCCCCGGATTGTTTACAGCTAACAGATACACGCTACAGCAGCTGATGGACACATGCTACAACAGCGTTAGGAGGTTATTACAGGTGACTCGTTTAAGGAGTAATACACACATACCGACGATATGGTAATTATAGTCTATTAGACTCTTTTATACAGGCATGACCGACTGGGAAAAGGGTTCACTATATGTGTGATTATACACCTGTGTTTAGGTTCCCTTTGTCTGAAAGCTAACAGGGTCACGGGCCATGTCAATAATAGACTACCAGGACTTTGCTAATATTGCTCCAGATTATGTATACTCCTGTTTACCTTTAATCCCTATACTGGATGAATTTTGTGTCCTTTCAACACACACATATATATACAGGGAGTGCAGAATTATTAGGCAAATGAGTATTTTGACCACATCATCCTCTTTATGCATGTTGTCTTACTCCAAGCTGTATAGGCTCGAAAGCCTACTACCAATTAAGTATATTAGGTGATGTGCATCTCTGTAATGAGAAGGGGTGTGGTCTAATGACATCAACACCCTATATCAGGTGTGCATAATTATTAGGCAACTTCCTTTCCTTTGGCAAAATGAGTCAAAAGAAGGACTTGACAGGCTCAGAAAAGTCAAAAATAGTGAGATATCTTGCAGAGGGATGCAGCACTCTTAAAATTGCAAAGCTTCTGAAGCGTGATCATCGAACAATCAATCGTTTCATTCAAAATAGTCAACAGGGTCGCAAGAAGCATGTGGAAAAACCAAGGCGCAAAATAACTGCCCATGAACTGAGAAAAGTCAAGCGTGCAGCTGCCAAGATGCCACTTGCCACCAGTTTGGCCATATTTCAGAGCTGCAACATCACTGGAGTGCCCAAAAGCACAAGGTGTGCAATACTCAGAGACATGACAAGGTAAGAAAGGCTGAAAGACGACCACCACTGAACAAGACACACAAGCTGAAACGTCAAGACTGGGCCAAGAAATATCTCAAGACTGATTTTTCTAAGGTTTTATGGACTGATGAAATGAGAGTGAGTCTTGATGGGCCAGATGGATGGTCCCGTGGCTGGATTGGTAAAGGGCAGAGAGCTCCAGTCCGACTCAGATGCCAGCAAGGTGGAGGTGGAGTACTGGTTTGGGCTGGTATCATCAAAGATGAGCTTGTGGGGCCTTTTCGGGTTGAGGATGGAGTCAAGCTCAACTCCCAGTCCTACTGCCAGTTTCTGGAAGACACCTTCTTCAAGCAGTGGTACAGGAAGAAGTCTGCATCCTTCAAGAAAAACATGATTTTCATGCAGGACAATGCTCCATCACACGCGTCCAAATACTCCACAGCGTGGCTGGCAAGAAAGGGTATAAAATAAGAAAATCTAATGACATGGCCTCCTTGTTCACCTGATCTGAACCCCATTGAGAACCTGTGGTCCGTCATCAAATGTGAGATTTACAAGGAGGGAAAACAGTACACCTCTCTGAACAGTGTCTGGAAGGCTGTGGTTGCTGCTGCACGCAATGTTGATGGTGAACAGATCAAAACACTGACAGAATCCATGGATGGCAGGCTTTTGAGTGTCCTTGCAAAGAAAGGTGGCTATATTGGTCACTGATTTGTTTTTGTTTTGTTTTTGAATGTCAGAAATGTATATTTGTGAATGTTGAGATGTTATATTGGTTTCACTGGTAAAAATAAATAATTGAAATGGGTATATATTTGTTTTTTGTTAAGTTGCCTAATAATTATGCACAGTAATAGTCACCTGCACACACAGATATCCCCCTAAAATAGCTATAACTAAAAACAAACTAAAAACTACTTCCAAAACTTTTCAGCTTTGATATTAATGAGTTTTTTGGGTTCATTGAGAACATGGTTGTTGTTCAATAATAAAATTAATCCTCAAAAATACAACTTGCCTAATAATTCTGCACTCCCTGTACACCGCATGTTGCGATAAGTAACAGCTCCTTGCTCCCATAGGTCCTTATACAGCACTATACCTTATATTCGTCTGTTTCAATTATCATATCAATTGTTCATTTTAAAGGGACTTAAAATTTATAATAAAAAACAAAACAAAAAACAGACTGTGTATAGATTAACACTACATACAATCCAGTGAGATTACACTTTGGAACACCATTGTAGCCAGATAAAAGATTAAAGAAAATAAGAAGGCAAACAAATAAAAATATTTTTAGAATGAAGACTTTTATTATTATATAATTATCATCAATCATATGTGTTATTTTCAATTTGAACATTTCCCAATCTTTTTTATTAAAAAAATAAATCATGATACACTATTATAATATAAAGTATTATGTGTCATATGAATAATATTTTATCAAAATATATTTAACATTATTATTATGTCTGATGAAGGCAGAGTATACATTAGCAATATTCTGGGATATCAGATATAGATAATGAGCAACAAATATCAAATAATAGCTTCACAAATTTGGAAGCTATGGGCCCGATCCGATATGCAGCATCGCCCGCAAAAGCCGTCATTGCCAGATTTTGCGCTAGTTTGGTATCCTATATACGGCGTAACATAGAAGTTACGCTCGTATATTTCACCCTTCTGCCATAGTTTTTTTACCCATAGACTGACATACAAAACACAGGCAGTTTTGTAACCAATATACAGCGTAAGGACTTACGTGCGCAGCTTTCAGGAAATCTACTCCATTCTCATCTCGCCACAAATTGCAGGCGCAAGAACCCTTGCATTGACTAAAAAAGCAACGTAACTCCCTGG
Organism: Bombina bombina; assembly: GCF_027579735.1. Classification (NCBI taxonomy): domain Eukaryota; kingdom Metazoa; phylum Chordata; class Amphibia; order Anura; family Bombinatoridae; genus Bombina; species Bombina bombina. The sequence goes on along the minus strand of NC_069504.1, from coordinate 70,946,569 downwards.
AAGCCTTAACAAACACATACATTTAAGCAGTATCTCAAGGTTAAAGGGACAGTATACTATGATATTGCTTTTTTAAGGTTTAGTTGTGTATTTGAAATAGTTTGAAGCCACAACATAATCAAATAGATTGAGCTTGTAGGTACTTTATCACATTGTGGACATATACTTGCTTATTTACTTTAAATTTCTTCTCCAAACAATCAACAATACTTGGAGGAGAGAACAATGGGAAATCCTAATTGTATTACCTTCATCTCTTTATATATGGGTTTATATATGAATTTGGAATAGCAGAATTACGTGTCGCAATGTTATATGAAATCTCGCTTCATTTTTACGAGTGTTAGCCTAATTTGCATAAAACTACTCTATATTGACACTTTCCGTGGACAAAATACTGGCGTAAGTTACTTGCGACGACTAAAATGTGTATTTGCGCACATTTCAGTAGATCGCCAGTTTGTCCTACTTATGCCAGTTTAGCATCTGACGGCGCCGCATATGTAATACCCCGATGTGCGAGGTGAAATTACGGGCGGCGCGAGTTACTTCGCTTTCACCGAAAACTGTTATTTACATTTTCTCAAAGTGTATTGTGCATTGGTCCCAGAGAGAGCCTGTGTCTGTTAATTGTTCATATGATGTCAATGAAACTCTATGCTGCTCATACATCACAGTGCTTAAAAATAATAGAGATGCACTTCAATTTATTTGTCAAAAAGGAGTGCATTAGTCATGCTAGGTATAATTTTACAAATGATCATAAAAACAGGACTATAAGCATGGATGCAAAGTATTTGGCCATATCAACAGGAATGAGGACTTGATTTCAAGGTTTTCTACAGCTGGATAACTCTTATTGGCTTGTTCTGAAGGAGCAACCTATATTTGTTTCAGAATCATTAGTCATAACATTATTTGCACATGCAGGTTGACTAATGTGAAATAGCATATACTGAATACATTTCTCAAACTTATCCTCAAGTATTTTTAAATTTGATAATATTATTGAAATAATGTACACATACATATTCATTGACATCATGTGAAAACATTACGTTGTTTTTGTAATTTTTTGAGGATTAATCAGCAAATATTTTAAAATTATAAATTTGGTATAGGTGTGAGATGGAAGTCACACTTAAAAAAAGTGCTTGAGAATGAAGTAATATAATTTAAAAAGAAAAGGGGAAGAAAAGGGAAAAATAAATGTAATGTCTGTGGCGCGACTTTGCTTTGGGAGAAGAGGTACTTGGGGGTGAAGTGTGGCGTCTTGTGCGATGCCCAATATCTGCTTGGGAGGGCACCACCCTTGACTCAGGGTCCTGCAAGGAGATGACGGAGGATGCAGCACTAAATGAGGACGGAGTTTGAGGCCTATCCATGTGCCTCTCAACAGCATCAGCAATCTGGACAAGTGTGACATTCAGGAGATCTAATTAGCTTTGTTTTCTCCTGAATGCCTGCTGCAGTTGAAGTCATAACAGCCGCATCTCACTATGTATAGACCAGAGCAGTTCATAGGCACAGTCCCAGGTGCCTGGGGATTCTGAGGCTGTGTGGGAGTTTCCAGGACAAACGATTGTAGTGAGGCAGTGGACTCCATATTTTGGGATGGTGGTGGTGGGGACTCGTTGTGCCATGGGAGTGTTCTGTGGAGGTGCAAATGGAGTGTCCTGTTGCCATGGTTCCATTTGAGGTTGATGCAGCTGCTGTGTTGGCGGCATACAATATATATTGTGCAGCAGATTTTGTGGATGTGGCTGCATCTGCTACTGTTGCTGCTGTGGTGGATGTGGCTGCATCTGCTATTGTTGCTGATGTGTGGATGTGGCTGCATCTGCTACTGTTGCTGCTGTGGTGGATGTGGCTGCATCTGCTGTTGTTGCTGATGTGGGGATGTGGCTGCACCTAATGCTGCTGCTGCTGTGGGGGATGATGCTGTATCTGCTGCTATTGCTGCCGTGGGGGATGTGGCTGCATCTGCTGCTGTTGCTGATGTGGGGATGTGGCTGCACCTACTGCTGATGCTTCTGTGGGGGATGATGCTGTATCTGCTGCTATTGCTGCCGTGGGGGATGTGGCTGCATCTGCCACTGTGGTTGCTGAGGGGGGATATGGCTTTGTCTGCTGCTGTTGCTGCTTAGAGGGATGTGGCTGCACCTGCTGATTTTTACCATATCCAAGCATCTGATATGCTGGTTCAGACAAGGCAGGAGAAGGGACAGGAGCATCTTCAAAACAAATCCTCCTCCTCACTGGGCTATTGCACATCACTGTGCTCTTGTGTGGTTGCAGCAGCTTCATACTCCAATTCAGACCCTAAAACATATATTATTAGGATTACTTAATCTGATAAAACATATTACATTTTTGCATACAAACGATAAGAAAGATAATAGCAAACATATATGTTTGTAAAAAATCAAAACAGAATAACCATAAGTGTTGAATGTTTATAGATTCTGTCTCAAAGGGACTTTTTTTGTTAATCCAATTTTGTGGATAAATATAATATTTTCTGAATATGATTCGTGTTTGTATTAAAAAAAAACGTGTTTGTATATGTGTGAGTTTGGGTGTGTAAAAACGAATGTTTTTTAATTAACTAATGTTTGGATGTGTATGAGTGTTCCTAATATTATCTGAGGTCTACTATAAAAATAAGAATAAAATAGAAACTCTCCAACTCTCCACTAACTCTGAAATAGCAATCCAACCCACCAAACTCCTACCAGCGCAACTAGCTCCCATGTCTTTCTCTCTAGAGGCGATCACAGGTGAAGAGCACAGGCACAAACCGTTATTTTTATAGAGTAAGGTTGGGTTAACATAGCAATGCACTTGTTATGTAGAATCCGACAGCAGTTTGCAGCGTTAACTTACGTTCAGTTGAAAAGAGCGACTGCGTGCATCAGGCTATCTTTTTGAATGGAAACCTGGTACTAAAATGGAGCCGTAAGCTACTTTTAGCTGTAGGCAATATCAGTAGCTTATGGCTCCATTTTTAATGACTTAATGGAAGTGATCCCTTAATCTGTAAATGGTAAGAACGTCCACTAAAGAAGCACTATAAAAGATTGGTGCAGCAAGGCTCATTGTATTTTGGATATTATCTTGCCATATCCACTAGGCCCCTCTGTATCCTAATGAGTTCTATGAATCTAGTCCTTTGGCTTCTCAATGGCAGATTCAGCCTTTCTATGCTACAACAATAAAATGTGTTTTTTATAAAATATCTGTAACTATTTAGTCTTATGCTTACTCTCGGTAACCGTTTGTCATATATGCCAACCTCCTATCACTGTCCTTTTAAGACTGGCTTCTCTGCATCGGTAAATCAAGCTGTTTGGGGTGTAGTCTGCATAGATTCTAGTGCCAAAAATTACCTGCCTAATTAATTATTCATGCACCTGATTCTCTCAGTCTCTATTTAGCTATACTCAGGTCTATTGTACAGGGCACTAGCTTTAAAATTTGTTTACAGCATGACTTTTCTAGAGATATTCAAGTTTACAGCCTTACCTGACTACTAATGCTTGATTTCTACTAACTGCAAGTACCCATATATTTCCTGTTCTGTTTCCTGGACACTGCTATTTTAGAAACTCTGAACTCAATCTAAATTACAGCTCTGTATTTGCCGTGATCCTTCTCTGATTGCTACAACTGAATCATACTGTAAAGTTTACAACTATTTGCTGTTACCAGTTGTGATTATTCAATATTCTGCTGCAACTATATATACACTCAGAACTCTGCATATATGTATTTCGGTTAACCAAACTGCTTTCCTGTGATTCTCCAATTATTGCCACAACAGTATTTAAAACTCTAACTTGTAACCTATCTATAATCAGAGCTACACTGCTTATATTACTCTGGCATCTGCTCCAACTTATATTGTGTACTGTAAACCCTGCATTACAACTTTCCTTGCTCTGGAGACATTCTTGGTCAGTCCATCACCTTTACCCCCAGCTTCTTTAGCAAGGCAGTGGTGGTCTTGGAGGTGTGTTTGGAGTCTTATCATGTTGGCATATGCTGATATGCTTCAGGAAAGTTATTCTCTGTGAAAGGCACATGTTGAGCAAAAAGAGACTGCTTCTTGGGTGGTAACTAGCCATAGAACAAGCTATTATGCTATTATTTGTTCAAAGGTTGAGCGCTTCTCTCTTTTTATTTATGTTGGAATACTGCCCTGCGGCCCATTTTCCGAAGGGAGGGGATCATGCTCTGCTTCAGTTTTTCACAGTACATGTTGGCATTCATGGTTCCCTCAATGAACTATAGCTCTTCAGTGTGGCAGCACTCATACAGGCCCAGAGCATGACACTCCCATCACCATGCTTGACTGTAGGCAATACACACTTGTCTTTGTACTCCTCACCTGGTTGCCGCCACACACGCTTGACACCATCTGAACCAAATAAGTTTATCTTGGTCTCATCGGACCACAGGACATGGTTCCAGTAATCTATGTCCTTAGTCTGCTTGTCTTCAGCAAACTGTTTGCGGGCTTTCTTGTGCATCATCTGTAAAAGAGGCTTCCTTCTGGGATGACAGCCATGCAGACCAATTTGATGCAGTGTGAGGCGTATGGTCTGAGCACTGACAGACAGGCTGACCCCCCACCCCTTCAACCTCTGCAGCAATACTGGCAGCACTCATACGTCTATTTCCCAAAGACAACCTCTGGATATGATGCTGAGCACGTGCACTCAATTACTTTGGTCGACCAGAGCAAGGTCTGTCCTGTGAAACCGCTGTATGGTCTTGCCCACCATGCTGCAGTTTAGTTTCAGAGTCTTGGCAATCTTCTTATAGCCTAGGCCATCTTTATGTAGATCAACAATTCTTTTTTTCAGATCCTCAGAGAGTTCTTTGCCATGTTGAACTTCCAGTGATCAGTATGAGAGAGTGTGAGAGCGATAACACTAAATTTAACACATCTGCTCCCAATTCACACCTGAGACCTTGTAACACTAACGAGTCACATTACACCGGGGAGGGAAAATGGCTAATTGGGCCCAATTTGGACATTTCCACTTAGGGGTGTACTCACTAGCCAGTGGTTTAGACATTAATGGCTGTGTGTTGAGTTATTTTGAGGGGACAGCAAATTTACACTGTTCTACAGGCTGTACACTCACTAATTTACATTGTAGCTTCGCTGAGGACTTCTGCCGCTTGGATGAGGATGGATGTCCGGTCTTCGAAAACTGTAAGTAGATCTTCGGGGGTTAGTGTTAGTTTTTTTTAAGGGTTTATTGGGTGGGTTTTAATTTTAGGTTAGGGACTTTGGGCGGAAAAAGAGCTAAATGCCCTTTTAAGGGCAATGCCCATACAAATGCCCTTTTCAGGGCAATGGGGAGCTTAGGTTTTTTAAATAGGATTTTAATTGGGAGGGTTGGTTGTGTGGGTGGTGGGTTTTACTGTTGGGGGGTGTTTGTATTTTATTTTACAGGTAAAAGAGCTGATTTCTTTGGGGCTATGCCCCACTAAAGGCGCTTTTAAGGGCCATTGGTAGTTTATTGTAGGCTAGGGTTTTCTTTATTTTGGGGGAGGCTTTTTTATTTTGTTAAGGCTATTAGATTAGGTGTAATTAGTTTAAATATTTGATCATTTATTTTTTATTTTGTGTAGCAGTGTTTTTTATTTTGTGTAACTTAGTTGTTATTTTTTTGTAACTTAGTAATTCTTTATTGTAGATTTAAATAACTTGAGTAGGGTTAGGTTTTTAAATATATAATATAGTTAATTTAATTTGTAGTTTAATGTAATTTTAGTATAATAGTTAGGGTAGGTTAATTAGAAGTTTAATATAGTTTAATGTAATTTAGTATAATAAGGTAGGTTAATTAGTAGTTTAATATAGTTTAATGTAATTTAGTATAATAGATAGGGTAGATTAATTAGTAGTTTAATATAGTTTATTTTAATTCTAGTTTATTTTAATTCTAAGGTAAGTTTAAATTTTTTATAAGATAGGGATGAGTTAATATTTAATGTAAAGTTAGCGGGTTGTTAGGTTTAGGGGTTAATAGCTTAATTTAGTTTATGGCGATGTGGGGGGCTGGCGGTTTAGGGGTTAACAGGTTTAGTAAGTGGTGGTGTTGTGGAAGGCCAGGAGTTTAGGGGTTAATACATTTATTTAGTTGCAGTGGGCTCCGGGAGCGGGGGGAGAGGGGTTAATACATTTAGTTAGTTGCGGTGGGCTCCGGGAGCGGCGGGATAGGGGTTAATAACTTTATTAGAGTTGCGGTGGGCTCCGGGAGTGGCGGGATAGGGGTTAATAACTTTATTAGAGTTGCGGTGGGCTCCGGGAGTGGCGGAATAGGAGTTAAACATTTTAGTATAGTGGCGGTGTTTAGTGACAGGGTATAAATAAAGTTGGGAAAAAGCTGAATAGCAGCAAGATCAATGACTGTTAGTTAACAACAATCCGCTGCTCATTACCCCGTACTTGGTGCGCTGCTTTTGACAGCTTTTTTAATAAATAAGGAGAGCGTATTCAGGTCCACGGCCGCAATGTTAGGCAATGTTAGGCAAGGGTATTGGTGTCGGTGAATGCAGCATGGTTGACGGCTTGATAAATATCCCTCTGTGTGTAAAGTGTGTGTTGTATAAGAGTGTGTGTTATTACCTTTTACAACACTTTCAAGTTTGACAACAATCAGGAATCCGCACACATTTTAGTTTAGCAGCTATCTTATTTTATATTACTTCAGATATTTTCAGACCAAGCATAAAATAGGGTTGTAAAAGTATGTGGTATCATGGCACTGGGTCTTGGGAAAAAAGGTTGAAGAACCCTGGACTAAGGGGTTTAAATCCGGTGTACACTTTTGTCAATAACGAGGTTTAATTACTGCCTCTCATTTTGCTTCTGGAAAGCATTGGTTTAAATAACCAAAGCATGTGGTACATGCAGCCATGGGTTAAATCACTGCTGTTTACGGTAATAAAGGGATTAAATACTAACTGTATATTGTTACTAGCAACCAAGAGATTAAGGGGCCTATTTATTATGGTGCGAGCGGACATGATCCGCTATAGCATATCATGTCCACTGCAGAAGGAGAAATGCCGACAGCATATGCTCTCGGCATTTATCATTGTACCAGCAGTTCTTGTGAAGATTCGTGGCCAATCGGCTGCTAGCAGGGGGTGTCAATCAACCCAATAGTATTCGATCGGGTTGATTTCTGTCCACCGCCTTAGAGTAGGCAGACAGGTTATGGAGCAGTGGTCTTTAGAGCTTGATAAATATGCCCCTATATCACTATTGTACAGTTATTGCATCCAAGGGGTTAAATTAATATTTTGTGCTTACATATGGCAGCCGACAGATTACATCATTGTTATGTATGTATTGCAGGATTCAACATTATAGAGAAGTGTGTTCAATTCTGCTTCTGTGTTAAGTGGGAGAATACTGTGTATTAGTCAATGTTTTATTAATATTTAGGGGCCAAATTATCAAGCTCCGAATGGATGCCTCCTGAAGTCTAAAGACTGCTGCTCCATAACCTGTCCGCCTGCTCTGAGGCGGCGGAAAGAACTCAACCTGATCGAATACGATTGGGTTAATTGACACCCCCTGCTAGCGGCTGATTGGCCGTGAAACTGCAGGGGGTGGTATTGCACAAGCAGTTCTGGTGAACTGCTTGTGCAATGATAAATGCCGACAGTGTATGCTGTCGGCATTTATCAATGTGCAGCGGACATGAAATGATACATCGTATCATGTCTGCTCGCACTTTAATAAATACACCCCATAGAGCATTTAAGGAGTTTAAACCATGTCTATCAGCTAAGAGGTTTAATCACTGCCTCTCGTGTTTCTTCTGGAAAGCAAGGGATTAAATAACCCCTGCATGTGCTACTGGCAATCAAGGGTGAAGTCACTGCTGTTTCTAGTAATAAAGGGATTTAATACTGATTGTGTATGCATTTCTAGCAACCAAGAAATTAAACCACCATTGTGCGGTTTTGTGCTTACATGTGGCAGCTGAGAGATTACATCATTGCCATGTGTGCATTGCTGGTAAACAATAGATACATCCTCAGTTTTATACAAGGTTAGCCACAGTCAGTTTGTTCATAAAAATGTAATTGTTTTGCACATGTTACCTACTAAAGTCAAAGAGCTAAAGAGCTAAATTATATGCATATTTATCTCAAAGTTGTTTTACTATGCATAACAAGTGGAGATCAATAAATTGCTCAGGCAGTAGCGTCACTACTGTTAGTGTCACCCAGTGCAGTAACTCATGGTGACCTCCCAGTATTTTTATTTATTTATTTTTTATGAATGTTATTCATAAATCATAACTTCCATATAACACACTGAATTCAATGGTATATATATATATATATATATATATATATATATATATATATATATATATATATATATATATATATATATATATATATATATATATATATGTTTTTTAATCATATAAATACAGTTCCTTAGCGGGGCTGAGGATACAAGAAACATCCAGATACGGCATTCACATAACGGACTGTGTATGGTCCTTCAGCACAATCTGGAGCTGTTACTGGAGAGAGGATAGTCTGAGGGTCACATTACTAACCAGTACAGAAATTTGGGATTTCATGAATTCTCTGCCTTAGTAGCAGATCTCTACATTTTACTGCCTATGCTATGACAATTTATACTGTGGTTTGTACAACCTGCCTTACAACTTGAAGACACTTCTTGAAATCATAAGTGAATAGGTACAACATATGTGTGGGTGATTTTATATGCATGTGTGTGTGTATCTCGCAAATACATGCACTTACACATACATGCACTCACACACATATGCATATACACTCACATATGCATGCACACACACACACACATACACTCACACAAATAGACACATGTATACACACACACACCTACACTCACACAAACATACACTTGCACACACACACACATATACACACACACATGCATACACACATACATACACTCACACACATATGCATGCACACACACACTTGCATACACACACATATACACACACTCAGCTTCTGGATATGAAAGATAGATACATAAATTACAATATAATAGTCTAAAAGAAAAAAATGTTCACATGATTTCTTTCCATTCTGGCAAAATTTTACTAATCAGGCTTTTAGTGAGATCCCTCCTAAACCAAATGCAACAGTTAGACACATTTCTTGATGGTTTCTACAATAGTTTTATTGTCCCACGAATTTGTCCCCTAATTATGTTCCTTTTGAATTTAAAGGGACAGTAAACACCAGCATTTTTTGTGTTTAAAAAGGTAGATAATCCCTTTATTACCCATTGCCCAATTTTGCATAACCATAACAGTTATAATAATATACATTTTACCTCTGTGATTACCTTGTATCTTTGCCTCTGCAAACTGCCCCCTTATTTCAGTTCTTTTGACAGACTTGCATTTTTAGCCAATCAGTGCTGACTCTTAGGAGCTTCACGTGCTTGAGCTCAATGTTATCTATATGAAACACATGAACTAAAGCCCTCTAGTGGTGAAAAACTGTCAAAATGCTTTCAGATTAGAGGCAGTCATCAAGGCCTAAGAAATTAGCATATGAACCTCCTAGATTTAGCTTTTAACTAAGAATACCAAGAGAACAAAGCAAAATTGGTAATAAAAGTAAATTGGAAAGTTGTTTAAAATTTTACTTTACTGCCCCTTTAAGGAAGGGAGATTTATACCTAGCTATAAAATAAGAAAACTACAGATGCGCATATTGGCAAAAGTTTGGTAAAATATATTCTTATATAAATGTTTCATAAACCTCTATTTCTGAAAGTGAAAGTTTATAAGGTTATAGTATATTAGTTGTACAACAAGTTAGGTAGTGTACCTGATTACTTGATTCCTATGCAATTAACAGTATGTGAGTCATACCACTTGCAGTTAAAGATAGAATACATGAGCATTTGTCTTCAGACAAGGAAGGGGATTGCAAAACAGCAGTAGATTACCACATGCTTAAAACACACAGCGAAAAGGCACCACTGATTGATGCACAGGGTATGATTTTGTAAACAGAAATGGTCTAGGGGTGATAGGTTTTCTTTGTTTTTAAAAAGTGGGGTTTTATGAGTTCCAGAAGCCCCAATAGATTGAATATGCTATTGGCCCTAAATATGCATTATAAATAGATTTTTCAGTAAAGCTGTTTTTTTGTTAAGGAATTTGCCAAAAGGAGTATTTAAATCATTTGGCAAGAAAAAAATACCCAGCAAACTTCTAAAAATACATAGTTAACAGAACATAGAAGCAAAAAAACGCACCCAGCTGTGAAAATGGCTCAGCAGCTAAAGGGTTAAATAAATTGTAGTGTTTAAACAATCTACAAGGCACATTTATTAGGAAACTATATAACCCATTATTATTTGGATTCAATTTATCAGATTCATTTGAATATAATATCCAGGGCATAAATTAAAGAAATATAAATTTCTATTTTTAAATCTTACCAATGTTCTTAAAATATTTGTTACTGTACATGTGTATAGGGCCACTATTGCTTGGTGTGAATATATGTGTGGTATATTGATGAATTGTTGAAAAATATGAGGGTAACAATTCCATTTATGAGATTATTTTATAGAATTATTATTAGTATTATTTTTCATTTCCTTTTTTGTAGCATTGTGTTAACACATATATTGGAAACCCTGTTTAAAATAAATTACAGATTAATGTTGAGGTTCAATAATATTACATGTTTAAAGTTATCATATACTTATCAATAATAAATATAGTGCAACCTACATAAACGGGTGCATCAGTATGGCCTTCTGGGTGAGGTTTTGCAGGACCAGGAGGATGGGAATAATGGTGTCATGTGGGCTGTTGAGTAGGTGTCATCTCTTGATTGAAGCAAGAGGTAGTTTCAAGATGATGCAATAGAATCTTTGGCTTTCAAAAACTTAATTTCTGCCTTTTTATTAATGCATATAAATTATGATTATAATATTTTTCCAATATTTATTTTATATGTAAAGACATATGACAATTATAATTAAACAATTAAAATAAAACATTGCAAAAAAAAAAGTTATACATTTCAATTGTACTATATGTTTTCTTTATTCCCCACAAGCTTCAAAACATCAGTGACCTAGGACCTTTGTGTTGTGGGCTGTGAAGTAATCACAGTTGTCTGTGACATAGGTATAGTCAATGATTTGTATATGTTGCTCGACACCTTGTTAGCTAAGCATTCCATACTAGCCTTAAAGGGACACTGAACACAATTTTTTTTCTTTTGTAATTCAGAAAGAGCATGCAATTTTAAGAAACTTTCTAATTTACTCCTATTATCAATTTTTCTTCGTTCTCTTGCTATCATTATTTGAAAAAGAAGGCATCTAAGCTTTTTTTTGGTTTCATTACTCTGACAGCAGTTTTTGATTGATGGATGAATTTATCCACCAATCAGCAAGGACAACTCAGATTGTTCACCAAAAATGGGCCGGCATCTAAACTTACATTCTTGCATTACAAATAAAGATACCAAGAGAATGAAGAAAATTTGATAATAGGAGTAAATTAGAAAGTTGCTTAAAATTTCATGCTCAATCTGAATCACAAAAGACAAATTTTTGGGTACAGTGTCCCTTTAAAGGACAATACCATGGGGCCTATCTATCAAGCTCCGAATGGAGCTTGATGCCCCGTGTTTCTGGCGAGACTGCAGGCTCGCCAGAAACAGCGGTTATGAAGCAGCGTTCACAAAGACCGCTGCTCCATAACCTGTCCGCCTGCTCTGAGCAGGCGGACACACATCGCCACAATTCATTGATGACACCACCCTGATGACACCACCATTGATTGATACCACCCTGCTGGCGGCCCATTGGCCGCAAGTCTGGAGGGGGCTGCGTTGCACCAGCAGCTCTTGTGAGCTGCTGGTGCAATGCTGAATATGGCGAGCGTATTGCTCGCCGTATTCAGCGAAGTCTGGCGGACCTGATCCGCACTGTTGGATCAGGTCCGCCAGACTTTCTTAAATAGGGGCCAATGAGCAGAGATTATTATTTTTTGGACAAATTTCAAAATTGACTTCAAATTTCCACCTGTTGTATCATGTGACAGCCATCAGCCAATCACAGACTCATATACATATATACTGTGAACTCTTTCATATGCTCAGTAATAGCTGGTGCCTCAGAAAGTGTTATTAGAAAGACTGTGCACAATTTGATAATGGAAATATCTTGGAAACGTTCTCATTGGAAACTTGATATTTAATTTTTTTTATTGCTTACCTTTATATATTTTTAATTCCAAATAAAATGTAGTAAGTGATATGGGAGAACCACATTGCACTGATAAACATGCAAACATTAACACATATGCAATCATCATGGTTATAGGGATAGAAAGGTCAAAATTTAAATGTGCATGGGTGCATTTCAGTTTTAAATACAAGCAATATACTTTTATCAGCAAAAATGCTTCTAGTAAATTTTTTTACGGCTTTTCAGAAGCATATGCACATATGCTCTAAGAGCCCATGCACCAGTATTCTAGCTCAGACCAATGGGAGTGGTGTTTATAGTGTCTTTGAAGACTTAGGGCCCTATATTCAAAACCTCGCCGCTCTGGCGGGATATTCTAAGTCTCGTTGGTAGGCAAGGCCCTTAAATAAAATTTAGAAACACAAATTTTAAATTGAGACATGGGGGCATATTTATCAAGCTCTGTATGTAGCTTGATGCCCCGTGTCTCCGGCGAGCCTTCAGGCTCACCGAAAACGCAAGTTATGAAGCAGCGGGCAAGGGCAAGCTGTGCTTGCCCTTTGGTATTATGCCATAGCAAAATAGAGGTATTTTTTTTTATTAAAATTAATGAATAAACATTGCCTTTTATTTTTAGTGATGGTAAATCCTAGCAGTTTTGAAACGCTAGAATTTACCATCACTTTAACCCCTTGGCCTCTAGTTATCATGGTCTGGCGGACCTTATCCGACACTGCGGATCAGGTCCGCCAGACCTCGCTGAATATGGCGAGCAATACGCTCGCCGTATTCAGCATTGGACCAGCAGCTCACAAGAGCTGCTGGTGCAACGCCGCCCCCTGCAGACTCGCTGCCAATGGGCCGCCAGCAGGGGGTGTCAATCAACCCGATCGTACTCGATCGGGTTGAATTGTGGCGATGTGTTATGGAGCAGCGGTCTTTGTGACCGCTGCTTCATAACTGCTGTTTCTGGCGAGCCTGCAGGCTCGCCAGAAACACGGGGCATCCATACGGAGCTTGATACATATGCCCCCTTGTGTTTAGCTGTAATTTTACTCTTACTCATTTACTGTACCCACACATATTATATACCGTTTTTATATAACTTACTATAAAAAAATATATAAAATATGATAAAAAAATTGAAAAAAACCCACACTTTTTCTAACTTTGACTCCCAAAATCTACAACCACCAAAAACACTGATGCTAATTTGTTTCTAAATTTTGTCCTGAGTTTAGAAATACCCAATGTTTACATGTTCATTGCTTTCTTTGCAAGTTATAGGGTAATAAGTACAAGTAGCACTTTGCTATTTCCAAACCATTTTTTTTTTCAAAATTCAAAATAGTTACATTGAAACACTGATATCTGTCAGGAATCCCTGAATAACCCTTCACACACACACACACACACACACACACATATATATATATATATATATATATATATATATATATATATATATATATATATATATATATATATATATATATATATATTTATATTTAGTAGACAACCCAAAGTATTGATCTAGGCCCTTTTTGGCATATTTCAAGCCACCATTTCACCGCTGAATGCAATCAAATAAAATTAAATTAACTTTTTCACAAACTTTAGGTTTCTCACTGAAATGATTTACAAACAGCTTGTGCAATTATGGCACAAATGGTTGTAAATGCTTCTCTGGGATCCCCTTTTAGACATGTGCACCGCTAAAAAATTTGGTTCGTTTTCGGTTTGGATCGATTCAGACTTTTCGAATTTCGTTTCGGATCGAATCTGATTCGGCAAAATTTGAATAAATTAGTTTCGGATTTATTCGGATCCGAATAAATTCGTTTCGGATTTATTCGGATTCGGCTGAATTCGGTTCTATTCCGTTCCGAAATTCGGTATGTTTTTAGTACACTAACACCCATTTAGTACACTAAGTCACTAACACCCATAAACTACCTATGAACCACTAAACCGAGGACCCCCCACATCGCAAACCCTATAATAACATTATTTAACCCCTAATCTGCCGATCGGATATCGCCGCCGCCTACATTATAGCTATTAACCCCTAATCTGCTGTCCCTAACACCGCCGACCCCTACATTATAGTTATTAACCCCTAATCTGCCCCCCCCAACGTCGCCGCAATCTAACTACAAGTATTAACCCCTAATCTGCCGACCCGATATCGCCGCCGCCTACATTATAGCTATTAACCCCTAATCTGCTGTCCCTAACACCGCCGACCCCTACATTATAGTTATTAACCCCTAATCTGCCTCCCCCAACGTCGCCGCAATCTAACTACAAGTATTAACCCCTAATCTGCCGACCCAATATCGCCGCCGCCTACATTATAACTATTAACCCCTAACCTGCTGTCCCTAACACCGCCGACCCCTACATTATAGTTATTAACCCCTAATCTGCCCCCCCCCAATGTCGCCGCAATCTAACTACAAGTATTAACTCCTAATCTGCCGACCCGATATTGCCGCCGCCTACATTATAGCTATTAACCCCTAATCTGCTGTCCCTAACACCGCCGACCCCTACATTATAGTTATTAACCCCTAATCTGCCTCCCCCAACGTCGCCGCAATCTAACTACAAGTATTAACCCCTAATCTGCCGACCCGATATCGCAGCCGCCTACATTATAGCTATTAACCCCTAATCTGCTGTCCCTAACACCGCCGACCCCTACATTATAGTTATTAACCCCTAATCTGCCTCCCCCCAACGTCGCCACAATCTAACTACAAGTATTAACCCCTAATCTGCCGACCGCAAATCGCCGCCACTATAATAAATGTATTAACCCCTAAACCGCCGCACTCCCGCCTCGCAAACACTATAATACATTTTATTAACCCCTAATCTGCCCTCCCTAACATCGCCGCCACCTACCTACAATTATTAACCCCTAATCTCCCGCCCCCAACGTCGCCGTTACTATAATAAGGTTATTAACCCCTAAACCTAAATCTAACCCTAACACTAACACCCCCTAACTTAAATATAATTTAAATAAAACGAAATAAGTTTACTATAGTTAAATAAATGAATCCTATTTAAAACTAAAGACTTACCTGTAAAATAAACCCTAAGATAGCTGCAATATAACTAATAGTTACATTGTAGCTATTTTAGGATTTATTTTTATTTTACAGGCAACTTTGTATTTATTTTAACTAGGTACAATAGTTATTAAATAGTTAATAACTATTTAATAACTACCTAGCTAAAATAAATACAAATTTACCTGTAAAATAAATCCTAACCTAAGTTACACTAACACCTAACACTACACTATCATTAAATTAACTAAATAAATGAATCATATTTAAAACAAAATACTTACCTGTAAAATAAACCCTAAAATAGCTGCAATATAACTAATAGTTACATTGTAGCTATTTTAGCATTTATATTTATTTTACAGGCAACTTTGTATTTATTTTAACTAGGTACAAAAGCTATTAAATAGTTATTGACTAATTAATAGCTACCTAGTTAAAATAATTACAAAATTACCTGTAAAATAAATCCTAACCTAAGTTACAATTAAACCTAACACTACACTGTCATTAAATAAATTAACTACAAGTACCTACAATTATCTACAATTAAATAAACTAAAGTACAAAACCCCCCCACTAAATTACAAAAAAAAACAAACACTAAATTACAAAAAATAAAAAAATATTACAAGAATTTTAAACTAATTACACCTAATCTAAGCCCCCTAATAAAATAACAAAGCCCCCCAAAATAAAAAAAATGCCCTACCCTATACTAAATTACAAAAGTTAACAGCTCTATTACCTTACCAGCCCTGAACAGGGCCTTTTGCGGGGCATGCCCCAAAGAAAACAGCTCTTTTGCCTGTAAAAAAAAAAACACAATCCCCCCCCAACATTACAACCCACCACCCACATACCCCTACTCTAACCCAAACCCCCCTTAAATAAACCTAACACTACCCCCCTGAAGATCTCCCTACCTTGAGTCGTGTTCACCCAGCCGGGCCGAAGTCTTCATCCGATGGGGCAGAAGAGGACATCCAGACCGGCAGAAGTCTTCATCCAAGCTGGGCAAGAAGAGGTCTTCCATCCATCATACAAGTACCAAAATACAAACAAACACTAAATTACAAAAAATAATAAAATATTACAATAATTTTAAACTAATTACACCTAATCTAAGCCCCCTACTAGCTATTAATATAGCTTCAATATAACTAATAGTTACATTGTAGCTATTTTAGGATTTATATTTATTTTACAGGCAACTTTGTATTTATTTTAACTAGGTACAATAGCTATTAAATAGTTAATAACTATTTAATAACTACCTAGCTAAAATAAATACAAATTTACCTGTAAAATAAATCATAACCTAAGTTACAATTACACCTAACACTACACTATCATTAAATTAACTAAATAAATGAATCCTATATAAAACTAAAGACTTACCTGTAAAATAAACCCTAATATAGCTGCAATATAACTAATAGTTACATTGTAGCTATTTTAGCATTTATATTTATTGTACAGGCAACTTTGTATTTATTTTAACTAGGTACAATAGCTATTAAATAGATATTTACTGTTTAATAGCTACCTAGTTAAAATAATTACAAAATTACCTGTAAAATAAATCCTAACCTAAGTTACAATTAAACCTAACACTACACTATCATTAAATAAATTAACTACAAGTACCTACAATTAAATACAATTAAAAAACTAAACTAAAGTACAACCCCCCCCCACTAAATTACAAAAAATAAAAAAATATTACAAGAATTTTAAACTAATTACACCTAATCTAAGCCCCCTAATAAAATAACAAAGCCCCCCAAAATAAAAAAAATGCCCTACCCTATACTAAATTACAAAAGTTAACAGCTCTATTACCTTACCAGCCCTGAACAGGGCCTTTTGCGGGGCATGCCCCAAAGAAAACAGCTCTTTTGCCTGTAAAAAAAAACACAATCCCCCCCCCACATTACAACCCACCACCCACATACCCCTACTCTAACCCAAACCCCCCTTAAATAAACCTAACACTACCCCCCTGAAGATCTCCCTACCTTGAGTCGTGTTCACCCAGCCGGGCCGAAGTCTTCATCCGATGGGGCAGAAGAGGACATCCAGACCGGCACAAGTCTTCATCCAAGCGGGGCAAGAAGAGGTCTTCCATCCATCAGAAAAGTACAAAAAAACAAACACTAAATTAGCAAAAATAATAAAATATTGCAATAATTTTAAACTAATTACACCTAATCTAAGCCCCCTACTAGCTATTAATATAGCTACAATATAACTAATAGTTACATTGTAGCTATTTTAGGATTTATATTTATTTTACAGGCAACTTTGTATTTATTTTAACTAGGTACAATAGCTATTAAATAGTTAATAACTACCTAGCTAAAATAAATACAAATTTACCTGTAAAATAAACCCTAACCTAAGTTACAATTACACCTAACACTACACTGTCATTAAATTAACTAAATAAATTAATCCTATATAAAACTAAATACTTACCTGTAAAATAAACCCTAATATAGCTACAATATAACTAATAGTTACATTGTAGCTATTTTAGCATTTATATTTATTTTACAGGCAACTTTGTATTTATTTTAACCAGTTACAATAGCTATTATATAGATATTTACTGTTTAATAGCTACCTAGTTAAAATAATTACAAAATTACCTGTAAAATAAATCCTAACCTAAGTTACTATTAAACCTAACACTACACTATCATTAAATAAATTAACTACAAGTACCTACAATTAAATACAATGAAATAAACTAAACTAAAGTACAAAAAAAACAAACACTAAATTACAAAAAATAAAAAAAATTACAAGAATTTTAAACTAATTACACCTAATCTAAGCCCCCTAATAAAATAACAAAGCCCCCCAAAATAAAAAAATGCCCTACCCTATACTAAATTACAAAAGTAATCAGCTCTATTACCTTACCAGCCCTTAAAAGGGCCTTTTGCGGGGGCATGCCCCAAAGAAAACAGCTCTTTTGCCTGTAAAAAAAAACACAATACCCCCCCCCACATTACAACCCACCACCCACATACCCCTACTCTAACCCAAACCCCCCTTAAATAAACCTAACACTACCCCCCTGAAGATCTCTCTACCGTGTCTTCACCCAGCGGGCCGAAGTCTTCATCCGATCGGGCAGAAGAGGACATCCAGACCGGCAGAAGTCTTCATCCAAGCGGGGCAAGAAGAGGTCTTCCATCCATCAGAAGTCTTGATCCAGGTGGCATCTTCTCTGTTCATCCATCCGGAGCGGAGCGGCAGCATCCTGAAGACATCCCACGCAGAGCATCCTCTTCTTTCTTGATCCGACGACTAGGTGACTGTACCTTTAAGTGACGTCATCCAAGATGGCGTCCCTTGAATTCCGATTGGCTGATAGGATTCTATCAGCCAATCGGAATTAAGGTAGGAAAAATCTGATTGGCTGATTTAATCAGCCAATCAGATTTAAGTTCAATCCGATTGGCTGATCCAATCAGCCAATCAGATTGAGCTCGCATTCTATTGGCTGATCGGAACAGCCAATAGAATGCGAGGTCAATCTGATTGGCTGATTCCATCAGCCAATCGGATTGAACTTGAATCTGATTGGCTGATTAAATCAGCCAATCAGATTTTTCCTACCTTAATTCCGATTGGCTGATAGAATCCTATCAGCCAATCGGAATTCAAGGGACGCCATCTTGGATGACGTCACTTAAAGGTACAGTCACCTAGTCGTCGGATCAAGAAAGAAGAGGATGCTCTGCGTGGGATGTCTTCAGGATGCTGCCGCTCCGCTCCGGATGGATGAACAGAGAAGATGCCGCCTGGATCAAGACTTCTGATGGATGGAAGACCTCTTCTTGCCCCGCTTGGATGAAGACTTCTGCCGGTCTGGATGTCCTCTTCTGCCCGATCGGATGAAGACTTCGGCCCGCTGGGTGAAGACACGGTAGAGAGATCTTCAGGGGGGTAGTGTTAGGTTTATTTAAGGGGGGTTTGGGTTAGAGTAGGGGTATGTGGGTGGTGGGTTGTAATGTGGGGGGGGGGTATTGTGTTTTTTTTTACAGGCAAAAGAGCTGTTTTCTTTGGGGCATGCCCCCGCAAAAGGCCCTTTTAAGGGCTGGTAAGGTAATAGAGCTGATTACTTTTGTAATTTAGTATAGGGTAGGGCATTTTTTTATTTTGGGGGGCTTTGTTATTTTATTAGGGGGCTTAGATTAGGTGTAATTAGTTTAAAATTCTTGTAATTTTTTTTATTTTTTGTAATTTAGTGTTTGTTTTTTTTGTACTTTAGTTTAGTTTATTTCATTGTATTTAATTGTAGGTACTTGTAGTTAATTTATTTAATGATAGTGTAGTGTTAGGTTTAATAGTAACTTAGGTTAGGATTTATTTTACAGGTAATTTTGTAATTATTTTAACTAGGTAGCTATTAAATAGTTATTGACTATTTAATAGCTATTGTACCTAGTTAAAATAAATACAAAGTTGCCTGTAAAATAAATATAAATGCTAAAATAGCTACAATGTAACTATTAGTTATATTGTAGCTATATTAGGGTTTATTTTACAGGTAAGTATTTCGTTTTATATAGGATTAATTTATTTAGTCAATTTAATGACAGTGTAGTGTTAGGTGTAATTGTAACTTAGGTTAGGGTTTATTTTACAGGTAAATTTGTATTTATTTTAGCTAGGTAGTTATTAACTATTTAATAGCTATTGTACCTAGTTAAAATAATTACAAAGTTGCCTGTAAAATAAATATAAATCCTAAAATAGCTACAATGTAACTATTAGTTATATTGTAGCTATATTAATAGCTAGTAGGGGGCTTAGATTAGGTGTAATTAGTTTAAAATTATTGTAATATTTTATTATTTTTGCTAATTTAGTGTTTGTTTGTTTTTTTGTACTTTTCTGATGGATGGAAGACCTCTTCTTGCCCCGCTTGGATGAAGACTTCTGCCGGTCTGGATGTCCTCTTCTGCCCCATCGGATGAAGACTTCGGCCCGGCTGGGTGAACACGACTCAAGGTAGGGAGATCTTCAGGGGGGTAGTGTTAGGTTTATTTAAGGGGGGTTTGGGTTAGAGTAGGGGTATGTGGGTGGTGGGTTGTAATGTGGGGGGAGGGATTGTGTTTTTTTTTTACAGGCAAAAGAGCTGTTTTCTTTGGGGCATGCCCCGCAAAGAGCCCTGTTCAGGGCTGGTAAGGTAATAGAGCTGTTAACTTTTGTAATTTAGTATAGGTTAGGGCATTTTTTTTATTTTGGGGGGCTTTGTTATTTTATTAGGGGGCTTAGATTAGGTGTAATTAGTTTAAAATTCTTGTAATATTTTTTTATTTTTTGTAATTTAGTGGGGGGGGGGGTTTGTACTTTAGTTTAGTTTATTTAATTGTAGGTACTTGTAGTTAATTTATTTAATGATAGTGTAGTGTTAGGTTTAATTGTAACTTAGGTTAGGATTTATTTTACAGGTAATTTTGTAATTATTTTAACTAGGTAGCTATTAAATAGTCAATATCTATTTAATAGCTATTGAACCTAGTTAAAATGAATACAAAGTTGCCTGTACAATAAATATAAATGCTAAAATAGCTACAATGTAACTATTAGTTATATTGCAGCTATATTAGGGTTTATTTTACAGGTAAGTCTTTAGTTTTATATAGGATTCATTTATTTAGTTAATTTAATGATAGTGTAGTGTTAGGTGTAATTGTAACTTAGGTTATGATTTATTTTACAGGTAAATTTGTATTTATTTTAGCTAGGTAGTTATTAAATAGTTATTAACTATTTAATAACTATTGTACCTAGTTAAAATAAATACAAAGTTGCCTGTAAAATACATATAAATCCTAAAATAGCTACAATGTAACTATTAGTTATATTGAAGCTATATTAATAGCTAGTAGGGGGCTTAGATTAGGTGTAATTAGTTTAAAATTATTGTAATATTTTATTATTTTTGGTAATTTAGTGTTTGTTTGTATTTTGGTACTTGTATGATGGATGGAAGACCTCTTCTTGCCCCGCTTGGATGAAGACTTCTGCCGGTCTGGATGTCCTCTTCTGCCCCATCGGATGAAGACTTCGGCCCGGCTGGGTGAACACGACTCAAGGTAGGGAGATCTTCAGGGGGGTAGTGTTAGGTTTATTTAAGGGGGGTTTGGGTTAGAGTAGGGGTATGTGGGTGGTGGGTTGTAATGTGGGGGGGGGATTGTGTTTTTTTTTTACAGGCAAAAGAGCTGTTTTCTTTGGGGCATGCCCCGCAAAGGGCCCTGTTCAGGGCTGGTAAGGTAATAGAGCTGTTAACTTTTGTAATTTAGTATAGGGTAGGGCATTTTTTTTTATTTTGGGGGGCTTTGTTATTTTATTAGGGGGCTTAGATTAGGTGTAATTAGTTTAAAATTCTTGTAATATTTTTTTTATTTTTTGTAATTTAGTGTTTGTTTGTTTTTGTAATTTAGTGGGGGGGGTTTGTACTTTAGTTTATTTAATTGTAGATAATTGTAGGTACTTGTAGTTAATTTATTTAATGACAGTGTAGTGTTAGGTTTAATTGTAACTTAGGTTAGGATTTATTTTACAGGTAATTTTGTAATTATTTTAACTAGGTAGCTATTAATTAGTCAATAACTATTTAATAGCTATTGTACCTAGTTAAAATAAATACAAAGTTGTCTGTAAAATAAATATAAATGCTAAAATAGCTACAATGTAACTATTAGTTATATTGCAGCTATATTAGGGTTTATTTTACAGGTAAGTATTTTGTTTTAAATATGATTCATTTATTTAGTTAATTTAATGATAGTGTAGTGTTAGGTGTTAGTGTAACTTAGGTTAGGATTTATTTTACAGGTAAATTTGTATTTATTTTAGCTAGGTAGTTATTAAATAGTTATTAACTATTTAATAACTATTGTACCTAGTTAAAATAAATACAAAGTTGCCTGTAAAATAAAAATAAATCCTAAAATAGCTACAATGTAACTATTAGTTATATTGCAGCTATCTTAGGGTTTATTTTACAGGTAAGTCTTTAGTTTTAAATAGGATTCATTTATTTAACTATAGTAAATTTATTTCGTTTTATTTAAATTATATTTAAGTTAGGGGGTGTTAGTGTTAGGGTTAGATTTAGGTTTAGGGGTTAATAACCTTATTATAGTAGCGGCGATGATGGGGGCGGGAGATTAGGGGTTAATAATTGTAGGTAGGTGGCGGCGATGTTAGGGAGGGCAGATTAGGGGTTAATAAAATGTATTATAGTGTTTGCGAGGCGGGAGTGCGGCGGTTTAGGGGTTAATACATTTATTATAGTGGCGGCGATTTGCGGTCGGCAGATTAGGGGTTAATACTTGTAGTTAGATTGTGGCGACGTTGGGGGGAGGCAGATTAGGGGTTAATAACTATAATGTAGGGGTCGGCGGTGTTAGGGACAGCAGATTAGGGGTTAATAGCTATAATGTAGGCGGCTGCGATATCGGGTCGGCAGATTAGGGGTTAATACTTGTAGTTAGATTGCGGCGACGTTGGGGGAGGCAGATTAGGGGTTAATAACTATAATGTAGGGGTCGGCGGTGTTAGGGACAGCAGATTAGGGGTTAATAGCTATAATGTAGGCGGCGGCAATATCGGGTCGGCAGATTAGGGGTTAATACTTGTAGTTAGATTGCGGCGACGTTGGGGGAGGCAGATTAGGGGTTAATAACTATAATGTAGGGGTCGGCGGTGTTAGGGACAGCAGATTAGGGGTTAATAGTTATAATGTAGGCGGCGGCGATATCGGGTCGGCAGATTAGGGGTTAATACTTGTAGTTAGATTGCGGCGACGTTGGGGGAGGCAGATTAGGGGTTAATAACTATAATGTAGGGGTCGGCGGTGTTAGGGACAGCAGATTAGGGGTTAATAGTTATAATGTAGGCGGCGGCGATATCGGGTCGGCAGATTAGGGGTTAATACTTGTAGTTAGATTGCGGCGACGTTGGGGGAGGCAGATTAGGGGTTAATAACTATAATGTAGGGGTCGGCGGTGTTAGGGACAGCAGATTAGGGGTTAATAGCTATAATGTAGGCGGCGGCGATATTCGGTCGGCAGATTAGGGGTTAATAAAATAATGCAGGTGTCAGCGATAGCGGAGGCAGCAGATTAGGGGTTAATAAGTGTTAGATTAGGGGTGTTTAGAGACTCGGGGTACATGTTAGGGTGTTAGGTGCAGACTTAGTGTTTCCCCATAGGAAACAATGGGGCTGCGGTGTTAGGTTTTTTTTCAGCCGAAACTCCCATTGTTTCCTATGGGGAAATGCCGAATCTTAACGAGCTAATTCGGATTTATTCGGAGATACGGCAGCTATTTCGGATTCATTCGGTAGATTCGGAAGTATTTTAATTCGGAAATCCGAATCGATCCGAATCTCCGAATTTACCGAATTTACCGAATTTCCGAATTAATCCGAAACGAACCGCACATGTCTACCTGACATATCCCACCCCCTGATCCCTCCCTGACCCCTCTCAAACAGCTCTCTCCCCCCCACCTCACAATTGTCACCGCCATCTTAAAGGGACAGTTCACCCAACAACTTTCTCCCCTTTAAATTATTCCCAATGATCCTTTTTACCTGCTAGAGTGTATTAAATTGGTTGCAAGTAGCTCCTTTACTCATTTTTCAGCATTTGAAATAGCTGATTTAGCTTGTGGTTTCCCAACCTATACTGAAAGTTTTGATACTGGCGTATACGCTATTGATATTCCTAAGTAAACACAGCCATCAGAAAAGATTACACCCTCAGTGGGGGGGGGGGGGGGGGGCATGATAGTTAAGTAATAAAATGATAATTTTCCATTGTTCTCTCTATGTATTGAGCTTTGGTATTGCAGACAAATATAAGATAAGGAAGCAAGTCTGTGTACATAAAAGTGATAACATAATGAGATCTGATATTACCTGAAGCTCAACCCATTGTAATAGGCTGTGGTTTCAAAGCACAAAACCAGCTACTTCAGATACACAAATAAACCAGAAAATGCAATTTCTCAAATATTTTATACTCTGCTGTCGGCTTAACAAGTCATTTAAAATACATTTATGGAAAAACAATTTTACAGTGTACTGTCCCTTTAAGTACTAGCAGAAAGTCTGCCAGTATAAAAATAAAGGTGTTTTAATTTTTTTAAGATTTTTTTTTCTGATGTGTAGGATCCCCCATTACCCCTCAACCTCCCTTCCCCCTTCCCCCACAACAGCTCTCTAAGCCTCCCCCTCATCCTATTGGCTGATAATTGGAAGATAATTGTCTCCATATGTTATAACGGGTACTATTTTCTATAGCTAAATGGAAACGAATCGTAACAAAATTATGTCTGGAAAGCATGAAGGGTAAATGTACACCCTACAGTAATAGCTATATATTTAATGGTACATATATCATATTGTACTTATTGGTTTGCCAAACAGTGTCTCACTTTGCCGGGTAGTTTAATCAGAAAAGGACATTGATTGTTTACATACTATTCCTGTACAGTGCAATATATAAAAATACAGGGACATTAAACTGCTGGGCACAACTACCCTAGAATGACAAATACTCACTATGGGCCAGATTACGAGTGAAGAGCAAAATTACATTTTTGTGAGCGCGATATTTGTCCTCCACTCAGTAATACCAGCGCACACAAATGTTTGCTGGTATTACAAGTAAAGCGCAACTCACGAGAGCACACTTCCATAGGCTCCAATGGGAACCTCGTTTCGATGCCGTCATACATGGTACTTAACATAGAGTAGTGAAAGGGTTAAGTTGCAAAGCAAAGGGCAGCAAATTTAAAATATATATGTATATGAATATATTCATATATATATTTATGTGTTAATGTGTTTATATATACATATTAATACATAAATATATATGTGTATATATAAGCATATATTTATAGGGAACACACAGTTCCCGTAGACCACAATGTAAAGGCACCCGACACCTGCTCAATTTAAGCATTAAAAATTGCTTCTTGCAGTTATTTAAAAAATAAAAAAAAAGCTATTTTTTTTTTAAAAAAAAAACACAGTTTACTTTATTTAGGGGGCAATGGGGACACAGTTTGAAAATTAACCAGAGATCTGATCTCTGGTTAATTTTCGTAGTATTAACCAGCCACTTGTAATAGCTGGTTATTTATCTTGTGCATAGAAATGTGCGTGCAATAAATTAGTGCTCCTCTTATAATCTAGCCCTATGTTATTGCATTTCATCCTGTTCCTGCAGTTCTTTTCAAATCTGTTCTCCTGTTTTAATAACTGAAAGGTGCCAGGTACTGAAGCTCTGACTCTTAGTGCTGGGGGCTGCCATTTGGGAGCTCAGGTATTCTCACAACCTGTGACATAATCTGTGCACATGCACAGATGTAGCCGGACAGATAGGTCAGCATGCTAAGGCACTGTGGCTGAGCTCTGTAGCAACCCAAGGGTTGCAGGTTCGATCGCTGGCAAGGTCCACTCAGCCTTTCATCCTTCCGAGGTAGATAACATAAACAGTGCCTTACAAGTACCCAATACATTCATACATCTTATATTGCCAATTATTTTACAGTTGTGTAATGTGCTTCCAGTTAGGAGCTTTACATTTTTGCTGTGGCTGCATTGTTATATTATTGTTGAGTGTTAAATGTAAAAAATGCAGAAATGTAAAGCTCATATGATGCATCATGCACTTTAACCTGACACATTATACAGCTGTAAAATAGTAGACAATATTACTGATCGTTAATGTGCACAGCTTCTTCCACAGGTTGTGAGAATACCTGAGATCCAAGATGTCAGCCCCCAGCACAGAGAGGCGGAGCTTCAGTATCTGGCACCTTTAAGCTATTAAAACAGGAGAACTGATATGTAAAGATCTGCAGGAGCAGGATGAAAACATAGTGAGTAGTTACTATTGGTTTGTTGTTGTGGACAGCAGTTTAATGTCTATTTAAGTCACCTTGACATTTTTAAACTATCAATATTCTTCTAAGGGTAAAACTCAAAAACAAATAAACAAAAAAAAAATAGAGATCCGTGTATTGTATTTCAGCATTTGTACAGATTTTCAAAATCGTGATTCAAGATTTTGTACCTGCCTCATACTTTTTTTTTTTTTAAATTTTACATGTGATTTAAGGGAAGGTGATCTTAAAAATGATACATGAGAGCAGGTATAGTATTGGATCTTATAATTTGGGGATTAGAAAAGTTGGGAATGAGTCAGGAGGGCCCATGGTTCGCATCATGGGTAGTCTGTCAAAGTGGACAGAGGAGAAGTCATGGGTGTAATGGACAGGGCTAGGTGTGCCACAGATGGTATTGGACAGTCAGTGGTGTGACAGAACGGTTCAGGTATTACAAAACAGTAAGGTGTGGGCCCAGGTAGGATTATAAAGCAACCCCTCTACAGTACAAGTTCAGTAGCGGTACAACCAAAGAGACGTTCTATCATTTTGCACCCAGTAGAACAGCAACTACATGAAGCCTGCTTTATAAGAGTAAATCCAACTTTGAGAACTATTCCTTCTCTAGGGGCTCCAGGTTATCTGTGTAGTTTAGTGATTAAATTATCATTTTCCAGCATCCCTTCTCTGAATAAATACACAGCCAAAGTCAATCATGCAAGAAAATAGAATAAAGATTCTCACAGTCTCATGAAGCATGTCACCTCGATTAACACATATGGCGTATCAAGCTGATAGAGCTTCCTGACTGTACAGATGGTTTATTCATACCCCAAGCGGCAAATACTTAATTTGCTTATGTCTTTGCTTCATAGTAGGACTCTGCTGTGTTAACTGGTTCACACTTTACGCCCACATGGAATCACATCGTAATACAGCTCCTATTGCTTCTCCGTATCAGAGCTGGAAACAATCCTCCACCAGTTGCATGTATTGTAACTAGACTCTCATGCTATGGAGTCATCACAACACAAATCCATGTGCTGCTTAAAAATGTAGGTTTATTGAAAAATGTTAAAAGATGGCACACACTTTAAAATATAAAGCATATACATGTGTGATAACCTCTGCTCTGTTAAGTGAAATGGATACGCAACTGCTGATCAATTTCCCAACCAGTGTTTTAAAAAGGTGTTATTATTTGCTGGTGACAAATGGCTATGTTATATTTATGTATCTGATTTGCAATGTTGAGTACAAAAAAACAACCCACCGATAATGTAATCTAGGATGTTACAACAAAACAATCAGCACATGGTTTACTGGAATAATACAGTACTTCACTGGATCTGTTATGTCTGCGATTTGATTTGAAGCCTAAAGTGCAGAAGCAGCCAAGTGAACAGTTCTGGATATTCAGAGGACACTGGTGTTTAGCAGTACTCACTGTTAGTAGTAGGTAAGTCCGTTTGTTCGTTAGGACAGGTCTCTAATCACAGATAGACTGTTAGATGCAGAGCTGGTTGCCGGAGAATGTGGCCGGAGGTGAGTGATGACGTCTCCAGATGCAGCAGGAAAGCGTAGCAGCCTCAGAAAGTGCAGGAGAAGAGAAGTCGTGATTAGCTTGCGATCATCTGCAAGAGACTGGGGGAAATTCAGGAAAGACTTTGCAGTAAGCTGAGTCCAGACAAACTTTATCAAGCAAATGTTAATGGGCAGGATAACCTTTATATGAAGGATGTAGGTTTTAGGTGCCGCCACATAAAGGAAACGTGAAGGTTGTTGCTGAATACGTGAAATAATCCCCCCTCTAAAAACCACTCCATAATTCAGGCTCGGGGCTTCTCCAGATATATGTGATGGAATGTTGAGATGAGCCTGGGAGCAGATAAATTAGTTGAGGGTTCCCAGGAGTCCTCATCAGGACCAAATACTAGAATTCACCATGCTTCCAACGGAAGTTGAGAATGCGTTCTAAGTCATATTCAACATTCTTATCACAGAGAGATCCAGTGTCAGGTAGAGGGTGAGCGCCTTGTCTAATGGGATGGTATGGTTTTATGAGGGAAACATGGAATGACAAGTGTATCCTGTAGGAAGATGGGAGGTCTAGTGCTACCTCATTTGGGTTAATAAGTTTTTGAATCTTGAATGGTCCAATGAATAAAGAACTGAATTTCTTACTGGGGGTACAGAGTTTTAGATGCTTAGTTGATAACCATACTAAATCTACAATCTGGTAATCCGGAGGGGGTTGTCTTTTTTTGTCATAATATCTTTTTGTCGTTCTTGTGCATCTTTCATATTAGACTGTAGCAATCTAAACTTTTGAAAGAGAGTATTTATTCTTTCATTAACCTTAGGACAGAGACTGTCATACACAGGATAGAGGTGAAATGTCAGATTGAAACCATAATTGGCGTAGAAAGGTGAAACCTTGATTGAAGAATGTACTGAGTTGTATGCAAATTCTGCTAACAAGAGTAGTGAAGTGCAATTATCTTGTTGCGTTGTGGCATAACATCTAATGTACTGTTCTAGCCACTGATTCGTGTGCCCAGTCTGGCCGTTAGTTTGGGGGTGATACGCTGTACTGAGTTTTATCAGATTTTTAGTGTTTTGCATAATTCTTTCCAAAATTTTTATGTAAATTGTGTTCCGCGGTCTGTCGTGATGGTGGTTGGTAAACCATGTAACTTAACAATGTTATCAAGAAAAAGACGTGATGTTTGAGAAGCAGTAGGCAGCCGGTGGTAAGGAATGAAATGTGCCATTTTGCTTAGAAGATCTACGACCACTATAATCGTGTTATTTTTCTCGGAGGATGGGAGATCGACTATGAAGTCCATTGCGATTTCCTTCCACGGTCTATCTGGAATGGAGGAAGGCATAAGTAATCCAAACGGTTGATGTTTATCATGTTTTGAAGTCACACAGGTAGGGCAGGAATGTATTAACCTGTTGGTATCTTGTTTCAGTGATGGCCACCAGAAGGACCTAGTCACCAGGTTTAGTGTTTTATGTATTCCTGGGTGACCAGCTAGCGGTGAATCATGAACAGAGTGCAATACATCTGGTCAGAGATTTGTTGGTACGTACAGCTTGTCATGATGGTAATACCCACCGTCTGTGGCAAGTTGTAGATGACGGCACAGAATGTCGGACACTTGAGCATCTTGAATAATTATATGAAGTATGGATATCACAACTATGAGTCTTTCAGGGAGTATTATGGTGGTAGGAGGGCTCTGGATTGCTGGTTTACCGATTTTTCTAGATAGAGCATCAGCTTTCCCATTGCCTTTCCCTGGTCTATATGTGATTAGATAATTAAATCTAGAAAAATAGAGATTCCACCTAACTTGGTGGGCAGAGAGAGTATGGTTAGTCTGTAAATATTGTAGGTTCTTGTGATCCGTGAAAATGAAAATAGGTAGAGATGTGCCTTCCAAGAGATGACGCCAATGCTCCAGCAAAACTTTTATTGCGAGGAGCTCCTTCTCTCCAATGGGATATTTGAATTCTGTTGGTGTCATAACCATTGAATATAAAGCCACTGGATGTAATGGATGTTGTAAGGACTTACTTTGAGATAATACTGCTCCTATTGCATGATCAGAGGCATCTACCTTCAAGGTATACTGCAAGATTGGATCTAGAAATTGCAAGATGGGAGCAGTGGTAAATCTGTACTTTAAGTAATCGATTGCTTCCTGGCCTGTGGTGGTTCAATGGAATGTGCTGTTTTGTTTGGTCAAACTGGTGATAGGTCTAGAGATCTCTGCAAAATTTTTAATACATTTTCGGTAAAAGTTAGCGAATCCCATGAATTGCTGGACTTCTTTCTTATTAGAGGGCTGTGACCAGTTGATGATAGTTTTTATTTTGTTTTCTTCCATATGTATTTCAGTAGGTGTTATTCGATATCCAAGGAACGAGATATTATCTGAGTGGAAAATACATTTTTCTGCCTTTGCGTAGAGATGATATTTGCGCAGTCTAGTAAGAACTGTTCTAACGTGTTCTATATGTTTGTGCAGGGTTTATGAATAAATCAGAATATCATCCAAATAGATCACTATGTATACGTCTAATAAGTCTCTGAATATATCATTAATAAAGTTCTACAATGTCGCTGGTACATTACATAGCCCAAATGGCATCATGGTATATTCATACAAGTCGTATCTCGTTCTGAAGGCGGTCAATCATTCATCACCTGACCTAATTCTGATTAGCTTGTATGCCCCTCTGAGATCGAGCTTAGGGAAAATCCTTGCTCCTTGTAACCTTTCAATGAGTTCTGGTATGAAGGGAATTGGATAGCATTTTTTAATGGCTCTTTTGTTCAACTCCCCATAATCTATAATAGGGAGGAGTGTGTTATCTTTATATCTTACAAAAAAGATTCCGTCTCCCGCGGATGAGGTTGATGGCCTAATAAAGCCTTTTTTCAAATTCTCATCAATGTAGGATTTGAGGTGTTGAAGTTCTGGTTGCAAGAGTGGGTAGATGTGACCAACCAGTATAGAGGATCCAGGTAGAAGGTCTATAGGACAATCATAATGTTGGTGGGGAGGAAGATTTTCTGCCTCCTTCTTGTCGAAAACATTTGTGAAATCTGCATACTGAGTAGGCATGGAGTTATCTAAGCAAAGAAGTATTGTTGGAGAGTGCCAACAGGTAGATTTGTAGTATTGCGAGTTAAAAGTGACTGAAGATCTTTTCCAGTTCAATGAAGGCTGGTGCAAGCGTAACCAATTAAAACCTAAAATTACCGGGAAAATTGGGGATGGGAGTATGTCAAATATTAATGTTTCCTTATGGTCATTATACGTGGTGCATACTATTGGTATTGTCTGTTGTGTAATCGGTCCAGTCTTTCAATGGCTACCGTCAATTACTCTAACAGATACAGGAGACATTTTGCTAGTGAGAGGAATTTTATTTAACTTAACATGTGATAAATCGATATAATTTCCAGAAGCTCCTGTATCGATGATTGCTTTAACGGGTATTTGATGTTGTTCCCACTGTAGGTAGATGGAGAGAGTGAAGTAAGAAGAGCATTTAGAGATGGTGGGTAATGAATATAGGTTTAATGAATGCTTACCCCACTTTTGTTTCGCAGGTATAGGACATTCCTTAACAATGTGAGTTGAGGCAGTGCAGTACATACATAGATTCTGATTTCTTCTGCGTGCTCTTTCATCAGATGTTAGAGGACCTTTTATAATGACTATATCTATAGGTTCCTACAAGTGTTTTATTGGAGTTATAGAGTATGTAGAACTGGAGGCCTGTGGTACTGAGTTTCAGTATGGGTTCTCTCAGTTCTTCTTTCTCAAAGCCTACAGTCAATGTTAATTGTAAGGTAAATTAGAGCCTCTAAGCTATCAGGCATATCTACCCTGGCTAGCTCGTCCTTGAGAGCCTCTGACAGTCCTAATCGGTATTGATTTTTAAGTGAAATGTTTTTCCACAAGGAATCCTTAGCCCACCTTTTGAACTCAGCTATATAGTCCTCTACAGGATGATGTAGCTGCTTTAATGCTCTAATTGCTGTTTCTGCAGTTTGCTGATTATTTGTGTCTTCATATAGGGAAGACATTGCTTTAAAGAGAGTGTCTGTAGAGCTTAAGATTGGGTCATCTGTTTCATACAGGGTATTATTTATTTATAAAATATTTTACAAGGAAGGATACATTGAGATTTCTCTTGTTTTCAAGTATGTCCTGGGTCCACTAAACATTGCATTAATACAATAGGGTACAATAAAATACAAAAACAATAATAATATACAATATATGCAAAATTTAACATAGAACAGGTAGGGAATATATAATCAACCATGACAGGTACATTCTGTTTTGAGCTATGTAGAGAGGGATCTCTTAAAGGATATTAGGATTGGGGAAGGTTTGAAAGTGTGCGGGAGGTCGTTCCATAATTGTGGTGCTCTGTAGGAAAAGGATCGAGCTGCTTTCTTTTTGTATTGAGGCAAGCTAAATAATGTGCTGGTACTGGATCGGAGGTTATAGGAGGTGGGAACAGCCGGGGAGAGCATTCTGCTCAGGTAGGGTGGGAGCTTCCCAGAAAAGCTCTTAAACACCAGGCAGGTGCATATACTACATCCCCATAATCCATGATTGGCTTCAGCATTTGCTGTAAAATCTTTTCCTTTACTGTAGGGCAGAGGCAGGATTTGTTTCTGTACAGGGCACTTAGTTTTGGGTAAAGTTTAGATGCAAGCTTTTCTATGTGGAGGCTAAAAGATAGATTGGGTTCTAACAACATACCCAAGTATTTGAAAGAGTGGACTGCGGTCAGTGTGCAATTTGATTTTGTTTTGATGCATAGATGGGAATTTTGTAGATTGTGTAATTTAGGTCCTGTTCCAAAGATCATTGTGACAGTTTTGTTTAGGGAGAGTTTGTTTTTTGAGTTTGTTTTTATCTGCCCATGCCCTAGGCTCTCCCCTGAGGTATGAAATAATAGTTAGAACTCTACGCTCAGTAGAGTAAGACTACATTTATCTAGTGAACTGATTTATGGTTCACATGCTGGTTCACTCTGAGTAGTTTTATTGGCCAATGTCTCTTTAAGCAAAGACTTGAGATTATTGTTCTCTATTTGAAGCTCTCTTAACCCCTGGGTGAGGTAATCTACCTTTTGGGTCAAGTTCATCACATGAGTAGTGAGATCAGATGGATCCATAGTTTTACTGGATTGGTAAAATGTGATAACCACTACTCTGTTAAGTGAAATGGATACGCATCTGCTAATCAATTTCCCAACCAGTGTTTTAAAAAGGTGTTTGCTGATTACAAATGGCTATGTTATATTTATGTCTCTGATTTGCAATGTTGAGTACAAAAAACAACCCACCAGGAATGTAACGGATTCTAGGATGTTACAACAAAACAATCAGCACATAACTTACCAGAATAATACTTCACTGGATCTGTTATGTCTGTGATCTGATTTGAAGCTTAAAGTGCCGAAGCAGCCCAATGAAGGGTTCCAGATATTCAGACGACACTGGTGTTTAGCAGTACTCACTGTTAGGAGTAGGTAAGTCCGTTTGTTCGTTAGGACAGGTCTCTAGTCACAGAGACTGTTAGATGCAGAGCTGGTTGCTGGACGATGCTGCCGGAGGCGTAGCAGCCTCAGCAAGTGCAGGAGAAGAGAAGTCGTGATTAGCTTGCGATCATCCGCAAGAGACTCGGGGAAATTCTGGAAAGACTTTGCAGTAAGCTGAGTCCAAATAGGGCTAAGGAGGATAGGCTTGCCAAAGTGCGAAGAAACAATACCGAGGTACAAACTTTACCAAGAAAAGGTTAATGGGCAGGATAACTTTTATATGAAGGATGTAAGTTTTAGGTGCCGCCCCTTAAAGGAAACGTGCAGGTAGTTGCTGAATACGTGACAACATGGCGGGCATGTCTTATGCATTACAGCCCTAACAGCCTTAATCATAGACATCATGCCCCTTCACCTGTACACATTTATATCCTTGCTATACCTCTCATTGGTCATCTAGGCTTGCCTACTTTAAGTATTAAAGCTTGTACAGGATCCTTAAAGGTGTAGTGTTGACCTCTATGGACATATTTGTTCCTGCACAAATATACATACAATCAAACTTTGCATTTATAGTTTTAAACATTCCAGCATCAAATGTAGTACAAAAAGATGCTTTAAAGAAAACATGCTTAGATAATAGGAACTAATGTATAAACTTAATTAAATAAAATGTTAAAGTAATAAAAATTGCTGATGTTACTTGTGGAAAACGATAATAAAAATACAGTGTTCATAATAATCACCAATACAAATTTTGACAGTCATAATATCATCCTAATTGTTGATAATAGTAGTGAGTCTATGTTCATATAGGGGCATATTTATTATTGTGCGAGTGGACATGATCCGATATAGTGGATAATATCCACTGCACATCGATAAATGCCAACAGCATACACTCTCTGCATTTATCATTGCACCAGCAGTTCTTGTGAACTGCTGGTTCAATCAACCTGATCGTATTCAAAAGGGTTGATTTCTGTCCGCTGCCTCAGAGCAGGCGGACAGGTTATGGAGCAGCGGTCTTTAGAGCTTGATAAATATGCCCCATAGTCTCGACTATTCATCACTTTTGGGGAAAATAACTGCTGTACTGTAGACTCAGTATTATCACTATATTTTTGATGCTAACCATATATTAGTGTGGACAATCAATACATTTTATTTTCAGTAATTATGATGTTCTAAATGTCATTTACACACATAAAACTAAAAAAGTTGGAGAGTTTCAAAGAAACGATATACCAATCAGAAGCTGGTTATAACCACATCTTAGTAAATAGTAACTTGTAACCAAAGGAAAGAATATAAGGGGATATATACATTCAAACCTGGAAGTAACATCTCAATTCTCCCTCATTGCCAAAAGTTAATGATATAACATTCAATATTCATACCTTGAGATCTTTGTGTTTGTAAGGTAAATATCCAAAATACCTCCTTTTTAAGGAGGTCTTGTACCCTGTCTCACCCTCATGGTTTGCTTTTGACAAAATCAATAACTATCCAGGTAAAGATATTCTCACATTTTGGCCTCTTTAATGCACTTGGTAAGAGCATGTCCCCTAACATTACGACATGACACAAATCTACAAATCTCTTTTAGCACTTCCTTAAGGTGTTCATCTGCCCTTAAGATTGGAAGGTTTTTGCTTATTACTTTACAACCCGCATGATATTGGTTACTATAGTTCATTATAAAAGTTAGCAACTCTTTCTTGTTTTTATCCCAAGAGGACTTTGTGGTCTTGAGTAGCTCTTCCCTTCTCCCTATTTCCCTATATTTTTAACCTACTTAAATGCTCTCTGTATTGGTTCGTCTGGATTGCCTAATGTTCTTTACCTGAGTAATAAGGCCTTCCTTTCAGCCATAGGCAGGGCTAGGTGTGCCATAAGTGGTTTGGTCACTGAATGTCTCAGGTATGACAAAGCAGTAAGGTGTGGGACTAGGTAGGATCAGATAGCAATCCCCCTACAGTACAACTTAAGATACTGAGGTGGTTTTGCACCCAGTAGAACCACACCTACATGAAACCTGTTTTATATGTGCTATTGCCAATAAAATGAGAATATTTTACATCCAGGGCCATCTCTTCTACTTGGGGCTACAGTTTCTCATTAAAAATAAAAAAAAAAGAATAATAATTTAGTATTAGATCTTTTGTTTACTCTTTCAGAGTTTTCTACAGGAAATTGAGGGTTATTAAACAAATCCATTTTTGAAGAGGACTGTGTGGACTTATGGGTAGTAGTAGAGAGTAGTTGAGAATAGTAACTTATTCCTTATTGTGAAGGTTTAATTCATCACGGGAAAGGTAGGTATATTTAACATTATTAAATGTCCACTATTTACTTGACATATTAGAGGATTTGATATGAAAGAGACAGAAAGGTCCAAATTGAAATGTGCATGGGTGAAATAGAACCATTTTTTATACACTTTCATTAGCAAAAATGCATCTAGTAAAAGTTAATACTGGTTTTCTGCAGCATACGCACATATCCTGTGAGGGCCCGTGCACCGTGCAATTGATAATAGAAGTAAATTGAAAAGTGTTTACAACTTTACCTTTTTATCTTATATTTTAAAAAGAAAACATACAGACAAGTACATACATGCATAAACCATTTAATCAATCAAGCTCTTTGCAGAATTTCATAATATAGACCAATGAAAAGTGCTTGACCACCTTAAGGAATTATATTTGCAGGATTGTAATGTTCATTACTGGCTCAAATATCTCTTTTTCACATTTTCATCCAGCACATGGTGTCTTTCAGGTTCCATCTTCTGTTCCTTATGTGCTTCCAACTGTAGATATTATAAGGTAACATGGTGAAGGATTTCATATTCAAATTTAACGGAGAAAAATTGATAATAGAAGTAAATTATAAAGTTAATTAAAATTGCTGCTCTATCTGAATTATTAAAGAAAAAAATTGGGTTGAGTACCCCTTTAAGCTCACACATTTTTGTGTGATTTCTTATCTGGATATACAAATAGAAGGAAAAAAAAGAAAAGAACACAAACAGCAAATGTACAAGCAAACTTTTGCCTAATGAGCAGAACAAGCAGTAGTAGTAAGTAGTAAAAATAGGTAATTTAAAAGGAGGTGCTCTTTAAAGAAAATACAAACCAAATATCAGTTTTCAGTGCATTTTACCTTACATTGGCTTCTAGTTATGTATACATGCATTTTTATATTAGTGCAATAAGAATATGCATTTGCATATTTTGAGAAAAAACTCCCAGCTCACATTTGGTGAAATCAATTATTTTAACTTAGTAATTTAAAATTACATTTTTCATTAAATAACATTTTTACGATGTACATTAAAAGGATATGAAACCCAAAAGGTTCTTTCAAGAATCAGATAGAACATACAATTTTAAACTTTTCAGTTCAGTTTACTTATATTTTCAAATTTCCTTTATTCTCCCTTATTATATAGTTATCCATTATTGAAGGAGCAGCACTGCGCTCCTGCAAGCTGAACACATTGGTAAACCAATTATAACAGGTATTAATATGCAGCCACCAATCAGCAACTAGCGTCTACCTTGCTATGCTTTTCAACAAATCATACAAGAGAGCAAAGCAAATTAGATAACAGAAGTAAATTGGAAAGTTTTTTAAATTGTATATTCTGAATCATGTACCTTTATATACATTTTTTTCCAGCATACTCTAAATAAAGGTTTTACGGCTTAAATTAAATGTGGATTTTTATGCTTACTTAATATGATTTTTAATGCATCCTAGTAATACAATTTTTAGTGTTTACAGTGCGTACGTCCCTGAGATACACAACTCTCAAGCTAATATTTGCCTTTCCAGAATTCTGTAAAATACCAAGTAGTGCTGACAAATATTTTAGAGACTCTCAACTGAGCAGTAAGATTTAGAGAATCAGGTCCTTAATCTGTAATTTACTATTTTCAGTTTTCAAACTGTAAAATATTTTAAATTATTTTTAGATAAAAGAACTGGGGCCGTTGCAATTCTTCTTCTTCTGTTAAAGGGACAGTCAACACCAGAATTTTTGTTGTTTAAAAAGATAGATAATCCCTTTATTACCCATTCCCCAGTTTTGCATAACCAACACTGTTATATTAATACACTTTTTACTGCTGTGACTATCTTGTATCTAAGCATCTTCTGACCACCCCTAATCACATGACTTTTAGTTATTTTGCATATAGTTGCATTTTAGCCAATTAGTGCAGTGTCTGCCACAATCCACGGGCATGCTCACAATGTAATCTATATGGTTTACTTGAACTACTCTCTCCTGTTGTGAAAAGCAAATACAAAAGCATGTGATTAGAGGCGGCCTTCAAGGGCTTAGAAATTATCATATGAGCCTTCCTAGGTTTGCTCTCAACTAGAATACCAAGAGAACACAGCAAAATTGTTGATAAAAGTAAATTGGAAAGTTCTTTAAAATCACATGTCCTATTTGAAAAATAAAAGTATTTTTTGGACTTGACTGTCCCTTTAATATGCAATAAAATAAAAATCCTATATCTCTTTTCAAAATACTCCAAATAATAGTTTATTTCCCATGTCTGATTCTATTTTTGCAAATTGAATTTGGAAGATGCAGATTAACATTAAGGACTTGTATCCATAAACAATACGGCTTTCCTGTAATACGATTTTACTGACCCTACATATAAACCTACAAAATATTTTGTACTCCCTAAGGAATAGAATGACTACAAAAAATCTACACATTTATATTCCTGCCAATGATTTTCAGTCATAGAATGTTTGATTGAAGTACCTACTCATTGTGATCTATCATTATGGTTCCAAATCCCATTATTGGATTTTTCAGTCACTGCTCCCTGTAAGCATTTGCAATGCCTGGTTACTATATGTGTAAAATACAATTTTGTTATCAATCTGAATCTTTCAGTGTCCAGATTTGTACCGAACATTTCAAAAATAAAATAACAAACTCTGACTTGTGTAATACATTAGAAAACCAATAATATATTCTCTTGGCAGAAAGTTGTATTTCTTGAAAATACTCCTCAATGCAAAATTATAAGATTTGGCATTCAATCTATTACACATGTATACTGACTGTGTATATACAGAATAACTTTCCAAACTCAAAATTCTTAAAGTTACATTGTACACCCAATCATTTATTTTACCTCCTGGAGTGTATTAAATTGTTTGTAAATTCCTGTTATTTGAAAAAGCTACTTTTGTCAAAGCAACCAGCTATACTGAAAATATGAATAACAAATATATTCTCTGTAGACAAGCTATGTAAACAGAAGACAATAGCACAAATGAATCTCCCAGTAGGCGGTAGTAGACAGATATAAATTTTTGTATCTGAAATAGCTTCTTGTGCTCATTGATTTCAATACGTAACTATTAGGATGTGTGTTTATACATAGATAACATTAGCAGATTGTTTTTACCTGCAGGCTCAGCCCATTTCTATGGGTATGTCCTTGAGAACAATAGGTTTAAATGAGTAAAAATAACTATTTCTAATACAAAAATGAACATAAAGGAGCATTTTGCCATATATTTAATACTCTGCCATAGGCATAACAAGTAATTTTGAACACATTAAGGGAAACATATTTTATAGTACAGTGTCCCTTTAATCTGCAACTGAAAGCGCTATGTGCACAAATACTATTAAAGGCATGTTAAACCCTAAACAAATGCAAGATGCAATGATGTATTCAAAACACATATTAGCCTTAGAATAATTTGCAGATATACATTTTAAGTTATATAAGTTTCCATGTCACAACCATTCACTTCCTGTGGCATAGAATCGCATCTCACAACCATTCACTTCCAGTGGCATAGAACCGCAGTTCACAACCATTCACTTCCAGTGGCATAGAACCGCAGTTCACAACCATTCACTTCTTGTGGCATAGAACCGCATCTCACAACCATTCACTTCCAGTGGCATAGAACAGCATCTCACAACCATTCACTTCTTGTGGCATAGAACCGAATCTCACAACCATTCACTTCCTGTGGCATAGAACCGCATCTCACAACCATTCACTTCTTGTGGCATAGAACCGAATCTCACAACCATTCACTTCCAGTGGCATAGAACCGCATCTCACAACCATTCACTTCTTGTGGCATAGAACCGCATCTCATAACCATTCACTTCCTGTGGTATAGAACCGCATCTCACAACCATTCACGTCCAGTGGCATAGAACCGCATCTCACAACCATTCACTTCTTGTGGCATAGAACCACATCTCACAACCATTCACTTCTTGTGGCATAGAACCGAATCTCACAACCATTCACTTCCAGTGGCATAGAAACGCATCTCACAACCATTCACTTCTTGTGGCATAGAACCGCATCTCACAACCATTTACCTCCTGTGGCATAGAACCGCATCTCACAACCATTCATTTCCGGTGGCATAGAACCGCATCTCACAACCATTCACCTACTGTGGAATAGAACCGCATCTCACAACTATTCACTTCCTGTGGCATAGAACCGCATCTCATAACCATTAACCTCTTGTGGCATAGAACCAAATCTCACAACCATTAACCTCCTGTGGCATAGAACCAAATCTCACAACCATTAACCTCCTGTGGCATAGAACCGCATCTCACAACCATTCACTTCCTGTAGCATAGAACCAGATCTCACAACCATTCACCTCCTGTGGCATATAATCACATCTCACAACCATTTACTTCCTGTGGCATAGAAGCGCATCTCACAACCATTTACTTCCTGTGACATAGAATCACATCTCACAACCATTTACTTCCTGTGGCATAGAACCGAATCTCACAACCATTCACCTCCTGTGGCATAGATCCGCATCTCACAACTATTTACTTCCTGTGGCATAGAACTGAATCTCACAACTATTCACTTCCTGTGGCATAGAATCGCATCTCACAACTATTCACTTCCTGTGGCATAGAACCGAATCTCACAACCATTCACTTCTTGTGGCATAGAACCGATTCTCACACCTATTTACTTCCTGTAGCATAGAACCGCATCTCGAAACTATTTACTCATAGAACCGAATCTCAAAACCATTCACTTCTTGTGGCATAGAACCGCATCTCACAACTATTTACTTCCTGTGGCATAGAACCGAATCTCACAACTATTTACTTCCTGTGGCATAGAACCGAATCTCACAACCATTCACCTCCTGTGGCATAGAACCGCATCTCATAACCATTAACCTCCTGTGGCATAGAACCGCATCTCATAACCATTAACCTCCTGTGGCATAGAACCGCATCTCATAACCATTAACCTCCTGTGGCATAGAACTGAATCTTACAATCATTAACCTCCTGTGGCATAGAACCGCATCTCACAACCATTTACTTCCTGTGGCATAGAACCGCATCTCACAACCATTTACT
Source organism: Bombina bombina (assembly GCF_027579735.1). Lineage (NCBI taxonomy): Eukaryota > Metazoa > Chordata > Amphibia > Anura > Bombinatoridae > Bombina > Bombina bombina. The sequence continues at coordinate 70,905,777 of NC_069504.1, read as the reverse complement.
TCCTGTGGCATAGAATCACATCTCACAACCATTTACTTCCTGTGGCATAGAACCGAATCTCACAACCATTTACTTCCTGTGGCATAGAACGGCATCTCACAACCATTTACTTCCTGTGGCATAGAACCGAATCTCACAACCATTCACTTCCTGTGGCATAGAACCGCATCTCACAACTATTTACTTCCTGTGGCATAGAACCACATCTCACAACCATTTACTTCCTGTAGCATAGAACCGCATCTCACAACCATTTACTTCCTGTGGCATAGAACCGCATCTCACAATCATTCACTTCCTGTGGCATAGAACCGCATCTCTCAACCATTTACTTCCTGTGGCATAGAACCGAATCTCACAACCATTCACTTCCTGTGGCATAGAACCGCATCTCACAACTATTTACTTCCTGTGGCATAGAACCAAATCTCACAACCATTCACTTCCTGTGGCATAGAACCACATCTCACAACTATGTTCTTCATGTGGCATAGAAAAGAAAATCACAACCATTTGGTTCCTGTGGCATAGAACCGAATCTCACAACCATTCACTTCCTGTGGCATAGAACCGCATCTAACAACTATTTTCTTCCTGTGGCATAGAACCGAATCTCACAACCATTCACTTCCTGTGGCATAGAACCGAATCTCACAACTATTTACTTCCTGTGGCATAGAACCGCATCTCACAACCATTCACTTCCTGTGGCATAGAATCACATCTCATAACCATTCACTTCCTGTGGCATAGAATCACATCTCACAACCATTCACTTCCTGTGGCATAGAACCGAATCTCACAACCATTCACTTCCTGTGGCATAGAACCGAATCTCACAACCATTTACTTCCTGTGGCATAGAATCACATCTCACAACCATTTACTTCCTGTGGCATTTAAAAAAATGTTTTAAAAACATTTTTAAACAAACTGAAAAGACAGAAAAAAACTTCTGGCTTAGACTGTTGTCTTCATTGATATTGGGCCTGATAATTGAAAACTCTCTAGCATGAAGATAAATCTTCCAAACTATTTGGAGAATTTTTCGATCATTATATTCAAATGTAGGTGTCCTTCACATCTAAAAACCTGAGTAGCGAGATAAACAGCTCTCAAGCTAAAACTAACTTTTCTAAAATTCTTTGAGGTAACACACAACACTGATGATGATAATAATAATAATAACTTTAGATCATGAGGGCCATAGTGAGACATGATCAGAATGATTGACAGCCCCTGCTAGCAGCTGATTGGCCGTCAGCAAGCAGGGGACGGTATTGCACAAGCATTACTTGTGTAATGCTTGTGCAATGAAAATGCAGACAGTGTATGCTGTCTGTTCACAGCGATGTCCTCCGGACAAGATTCTCTGTGTCAGACTGCTTGCCATGTCCACTAGACTCTTAATAAATGGAGCACATAAGCTCAAGACGATACACTTCATATGGGCAAACCCGTCTTTCTAAATCCTGCATTCTGAACTGTGTAGAGAGAATGCCCAGGAACGCCCCAGAATGTCCACTGTTAACCCCTTTTTGGCATCTGTGAGATTTCCGATACAAATACCGTTCTGTTTAGACTGCAGTAACATAACCAAACCGACATGCAAATACTTAACAATCACAATCATTTATTTGCAAACGTTTTCCAAAATGTTGCTTTTGTAATTATTGTTTTTCTGATTCTCTAGCAGTTTACGTTTGTTGTGTGAGATATCTACACTATAAACGCATTCATAACGTGTCCGTTGCTGCCGTCAGTTGCGCACGCAGCGGGAGACGTGGGCAGGGAGAAGTGGGTGTGATGGGGTGTGGTTGGGTGAGAGTGTGGGCGGGCATGGTCAGACGTGGCGGGCGGGCGTGGTCAGACGGGAGCTTTGGGCTGCATTCCCCGGGTAGGACCGCTGCATTCCCCGGGTAGTGGCTTAACCACTAGTCATATATAAAGCCATTTAGCACAACGCTAGATGTTAATGTCATCTGCACCTACTGGATAGCAAAGATAGGGGAAATGAGACTCAGCAGCATAATGACTATCTGTATCCAGCCTAGTGACTGTGGGGCATATAGCAGCATTAAAGGGACATGAAAACCAAAATGTTTTTTATGATTCAGATAGAGCATACCATTTTAAGTAACTTTCTAATTTAATTTATTATAAACATTATTTCATTCTCTTGCAATCTTTTGTTGAAAAGCAGGGACGTATGCATAGGATCCAGCCCATTTTTGGAGCACAGAAAATCATGGGAAATATAGCAAATAGCAAAGTAAATTTGAAAATAGAAGCAAATTGGATATTATTTTTAAAATGTTATGCTCAGTCTGAATTCTGAAATAATTTTTGTTTGGCTCATTTCCCTTTAAAGGGACAAGAAACCCCACATTTTTCTTTCATGATTAAGATAGAGCATACAATTTTAAACAATTTTCGATTTACTTCTGTTATCAATATTGCTTAATTCTCTTGATATCTTTTAGTGAAAGAGCAGTATTGTACTAATGGGAGTTATCTGAACAATTGTAGAAGTAATATATGGGCAGCCACCAATCAGCAGCTAGCTCACAGCTCTTGAGTCTCACTAGGTATGATTTTCTACAAAAGATACCAAGACAGTGAAGGAAAATAGTTGTTTAAAACTGTAAGATCTAAGTTATGAAATACAAATGTGGGTTTTCTTGTCCCTTTAAATTCCAACCAGGGATATGGTGTCACCTCAGTGATCACATGACTATAATGCTCTTATCAGTATCTACTTTTCAAAGAAGGGTTTATCTTTATATAAATAGTTGGGGTCAGATATTAATGAGTTCCTGCACTGCTCAAGCGATCTCTGTGTAATAGGTTAGGATCAAAATTCAGAATCCTAAAGTATCTACAACATCCTCTCAATTTTATACTGCAGGCAAAGCATGCAAAATAAATAACAGAAAATAAATTACAAGTTTTTTTTTCTATGCATGCTCAAACATTATATGAAAAATTACATTTAGTCTTCTATTCTATTAAACTTACAAGATTTTTCAATTTTAATGAAATGTATTTATACCCCAGAAGCTTGATTTTAAAGTTACATAAAACACCTAGGGCTAAATTACAAGTGGAGCACTAAATATTGATTGAGTGCAAGTGATATTAGCGCTCCACGTTGTAATACCAGTGCACATTATCGTATAATGTGTGCTTGTATTACAAGTAAATTGTGTTCGCATTGCAAGGAAGCATTGCGCTCACACGCCCTATGGGAGCCTCGTTCCGATGCCGTCTGTGACGGCAATAGAACCTTGCGCAGTGAAGGGGGTAAGCAGCGCAGCGATGGGCAGCATTTTTAAATATGTATGTACAGGTATATTCTTAAATACATATATATTTATGTGTTAATATGTGTATATGTTAATTTTTTTTAATAAAAAACTATAATGCCCTCTATTTTGATGGCATTTGGGGCACTTTTAGAAAATTGACCTCTGGTTATTTTTCAGAGCACCAATTGATACCACAATCTCACGGTAGCAATAACCAGCCACTTGTAATGGCTGGTTAATTATCTCGCTGCCGCAAACAGGCAAATTTGCCCGATTGTGGGAGTGCGATAATTTAGCGCTCAACTTGTAATCTAGCCCCTAGTAATTAATAGTCTTGCAATAATTAACATGTTTCTGAGTACATTAATACCTTGTTTGCTACAATTATGCTTAAAAGACAAATCCCACCCACCATTTTCCTTTCTTGGAGAAGTCAATCCGGACTTGTAGACAAGCCTTTTTACTGTTGTTTTGTTAGCCAACTTGCATAGCATTCTAGCTTATTATCTTATTACCTTTGCTGAAGTCATTAGGAACAGAAATGTAGCAGGATTAAGCTTGTAATGTCTGCATTGCACACTTCCAATTCTCAGAACAGCAAACCGCATAATTACTACAGGAAATGGGGGTTACATAAATTTCACATGACAGTATCAAATGGTTTCATGTCCCTTAATTTATTTATTTTTTGACTGTTATTGGAATCGGTTCCCTTAAAGGGACAGTCTACCATAGAATTGTTATTGTTTTAAAAGATAGATAATCCCTTTATAACCCATTCCCCAGTTTTGCATAACCAACACAGTTATATTAATGTACTTTTTACCTTTGTGATTATCTTGTATCTAGGAACCTTCTTCCAGCCCCCCGATCACATGACTGTGACTGTTTATTATCTATTGTCTTAAATTTAGCATTGTTTTGGGCTAAATCTTAAATAACCCCCTGTGCCTGAACACAGTGTTATCTATATAGCCCACGTGTACTTTCTGTCTCTTTGTGTTGAAAAGAGATTTAAAAAGCATGTGATAAGAGGCAGCCCTCAAAGGCTTAGAAATTAGCATATGAGCCTACCTATGTTTAGTTTAAACTAAGAATACCAAGAGAAAAAAGCAAATTTGATGATAAAAGTAAATTGGAAAGTCAATTAAAATTAAAAGTTCTATCTGAATAATGAAAGTTTAATTTATACTAGACTGTCCCTTTAACTTGCCTCCTTTGAACTTTTGCATGGCCTTATAAACCTTCCAGCTCATCTTGCCCTATCGATTCTTGAGCACTACTGCTATCCTCATAGCTCCAAAACATGAATGTAGTTAAAGGGACATAAAACCCAGATATTTTTTTTACTTTAATTTACTTCTATTATCATATTTCATTAATTTTCTTTTTATCCATAAAAAACAAGAATAATAAGAGCATTAGATGGCAGCACTTTTTACTGTCATGTAGTGGTTCAGGCATGTGCATGTTACCTATCTAGGTATCTCTTTAACAAAGAATAACATGAGAATGAAGTGAATTTGATAATAGAAGTAAATTGGAAACTTTTTTTTAAAATTGTATTCTCTACCTGAATAATGAAAGAAAAATGTTAGGTTTCATTTGCCTTTTATTATAAGTATAATAAAGACCTTTTGTATGAGTCAAATTTGTTTCTTTAAAAAACAAAAATTGTAACAATGTGTTTAAAGCAACAAAATGGAAATAATTCAAATATAATCTAGTTTTAGTATTTTCTAGTTTTTGCATAAACACTTAAGTACCTTCAATAAATAAAAAACAAACAAACAAAACACAAAAATTAAAAAAACAAGATATAACTTCAAAGACATTTCAAGTCATTTATGCTGATCTCATCCCCTTCACTGAATCTGTCCTGTTATTCACCTCAATAGAATTGTAGACATTAAAGATAATAGTTTGTTCAGTTGGTATTTATTTTGTGCCTTTAATCTCAGTTTACATTACGCATCTCTATTTTCTTCCTACATTTTTATCTTATTTTAAATAGTTACTTTGAAAGGAAAAGCTTGAATAAATTGTCTGAACTTATATGAAAACAAAACAAAAAAATTGTGAGAAACATGTTAGTTAGTATCTGGACTTGTATAGAGATGGACGTATATCCTAGATGCATTTTTCACTTGACATTTGTTCTTGTATTCAAATGTTTCTATACAAATAATTTTAATATTCAAATATTGCATATAACATTCCTATTTTCAAATGTAACATTTGAGTATTACAAATTAGAAAGTTAATTCTTATATGCTTCAATAAAGATTATCATTGAAATGTTTTGTATATTTGCTAAATGAATGCTAAATTTGATAAACGTAAAACAAAAGTGTAATTTTGCAAAACCAAGTGACAAATATACTTTTGACATACATCTAGAATGAACAAAATCAACGTTCATTAATTATATTTAAATAAAGCGCCAAAACATTCTTCCATGTCTAAACTTGTGTACACCAAACAAAAACACCATAAAAAATAATGAATATCCAAGATTACTCAATTGCTTGTCCTCTCTAATATATGTGAAGCGGGTAAAAGAAGAGATAATTTGTATTGAACACACAACTCTGCAACCATAGCATTGCTTGATATTTGTGAAGCTTGATTGACATCTGAAAACCTGCAGATGATTCTTTCAGATGACAAGCGCTTTGCCTTTATAAAGTGTAAAGAAACCTTAAAATCCATGTAGAGACCTTAAATGATATCAGGAGTGCACTGCTATCAATCACTCTGTTAATATTTTTATCTTTTTTCTTTCTTCTTTTAAAACAGATTATTTCAGTTAATTTAGTTACATTATTGATGTTTTCAAAGACTTGCAAGCATTATTGACCATTATTTTGGGTGGTCATTTGTCTTTGTAGGAAGAAAATATATATTGTATGTACTACGAACAATACATTTCTATTTTTCTTTATTTCTATTTATAACTTAATCACCTCTTTCACTAAGTCAATTATGAGATGCAACATATACAGTATATACAATAAATTGATAGCTATACACTGCTCATTAAATGCATAAGCAAACTGTGCATTGTGAACTATATATTTATTGCCAATGCAATTTTAATGTTTTTTAAAATATGTAGATTATTTCTAAGAGTTTATGACTCCTACCAAGTATCTACTCTAATTCATGGGATTTAATTTAGAATAATATAGCAAACCTTTAATTCAAATGTCCAACTCATTTAAACAACTGCTACACAATATAGAAGTACACCTGTAATTACAGTATATAAGAAATGAAAAACATATTGTGTTATACCTCTTGTGAAAGCCCTGGGGTATGGGGAGAAAGACAATGGGCTAGATTACATATGCTGTGCAAGCTTTAGCAAAACTGCTTAAACCCGTGCCATCCGTAATTTCACCTCACACATCGGGGTATCACATATATGGTGCCGGCAGTTCATAAAGTGTCGTAAGCCATAAAAACTAGTGATGTCCAGAAATGTGCGTAAATACAAATCAGCCAATAGGATCTCAGTAGCTCTCATCCTATTGGCTGATTTGAATTTGAAGTATCAAATCAGCCAATAGGAATGCAAGGTACACCATATTTAAGCATGTACCGTGAATTCAGTGTATGGTGACTGAAGGAGCTGACTTTAGCGGGGTGCCACGGCACAGACAGGACAAATTTAGCACCCTTTTTTTACTAACTCAACACTGAAAGTCCACTTTATTTTTAGTGATGGTAAATCCTAGCATTTTTAAAATGCTCAGATTTACTATGATTTTAATCAAAACGTGATGTGCACAAACTTCAGGACTTCAGATACTGTGACCGTGTTAACTTTGCCTCCCCATAGACTTCAATGGAGCTGTTTTCTAAAAAACAAACAAAAAAAAACCCCAAACACTTATTGCTTACTCCCTAACCTGATCACATTTAACCAAGTGTGCTCAACCGAGATGAGTTATGCATATTTTACATTCCAATCTTCTTCACATAGAAGAAAATGTTCTTTTAATTTATTTATATATGTATATATATATATATATATATATATATATATATGTATATATATTATTTTTTTGTTGTGCTAACCCGACAAGCTGTCGCGTTAATTTTCCACTTGTAATCCATGTTAAAGTTAGAACGGTTGCGATATTCTTATCACGACTCGCACTAATGATAGTGCACCACTTGTAATCTAGCCCGTAATTGGCTGACACATGATAAAGTGCTTCAGCAATTAAAGGGACATAAACCAGAGCATGCAATTTTAAACAACTTATCAATGTATTTCGGTAATCTAATTTGCTTTGTTCACTTGCTATACTTTGTAGAAAAGCATACACATGTGGGCTTAGGAGCAGTAATGTGCTAATGGGAGCTAGCTGCTGACTGTTTGCTGCACTTATGTCTGTTGTCTTTGGCTCACACAGAGGCCTCTAGTTATCAAGCCGTCAACCTCAAATACGCTGGAATTCCGCAGCGTATTTGTGGCGAGGCTGATTCGCCTTAGTTATCAAGCCCTACACACCGGCAAATGTAGAATATAGTGACGTAAGCTTCGATCCGCCGGACTCAGTCCGACACAGATCGATTCTTACGTCACTCCAGATGTTCCGAACACAAGTTCGGTGCAATCTGACTACTTTTGCTAGTTATCAAAAAACTAGCAGGTACGCTCGGCACTTTTCCGGCCCAGCGTACCTGGTTTTCAATCCGCTGCCCTGGAGGCGGCGGATCCCATAGGAATCAATGGGAGTCTGACCATAGCGAAAGTTCATGTTCGTTGCTGCCCGACATCCCATTGATTCCTATGGGAGATGTCTGCACCTAACACCCTAACATGTACCCCGATTCTAAACACCCCTAATCTGCCCCCCCTACACCACCGCAACCAAATAAATGTATTACCCCCTAAACCGCCGCTCCCTGACCCTGCCGCAACTATAATAAACTGATTAGCCCCTAAACCGCCGCTCCCGGAGCCCACCGCAACTATAATAAACTGATTAACCCCTAAACCACCACTCCCGGACCCCGCTGCCACCTACATAATACCTATTAACCCCTATCCTGCACCCCCTATACCGCCGCCACCTATAATAAACTAAATAAATTGTTTAACCCCTAAACCGCCGCTCCCGGACCCCGCCGCCACCTATATTAAACTTATTTTTATTAACCCCTAATCTGCCCCCCCTACACCGTCGCCACCTATAATAAATTTATTAACCCCTATCCTGCCCCCCCTATACCGCCGCCATCTATATTAAACTAATTAACCCCTAAACTTAAGTCTAACACTAACCCTAACACCCCCCTAACTTAAATATTATTTTAATAAATCTAAATACAAATTACTCTTATTAACTAAATTAATCCTATTTAAAACTAAATACTTACCTATAAAATAAACCCTAATATAGCTACAATATTACTAATAATTATATTGTAGCTATTTTAGGATTTATTTTTATTTTACAGGCAAATTTAAATTTATTTTAACTAGGTACAATAGCTATTAAATAGTTAATAACTATTTAATAGCTACCTAGTTAAAATAAAGACAAATTTACCTGTAAAATAAAAACTAACCTAAGTTACAATTACACCTAACACTACACTATCATTAACTAAATTATTCATATTTAAAAAAAAATACTTACCTGTAAAATAAACCCTAAGATAGCTACAATGTAATTAATAATTACATTGTAGCTATTTTAGGATTTATATTTATTTTACGGGTAACTTTGTATTTATTTTAACTAGATAGAATAGTTATTAAATAGTTATTACATATTTAATAACTACCTAGCTAAAAGAAATTCAAAATTACCTGTAAAATAAATCCTAACCTAAGTTACAATTAAACCTAACACTACACTATCAATAAATAAATTAAATTAATTAACTACAAATACCTACAATTAAATACAATTAAATAAACTAACTAAGTTACAAAAAATAAAAAAAACTAAGTTACAAAAAATAAAAAAAATTACAAGATTTTTAATCTAATTACACCTAATCTAAGCCCCCTAATAAAATAACAAAGCCCCCCAAAATAAAAAAGTGCCCTACCCTATACTAAATTACAAAAGTTAACAGCTCTATTACTTTACCAGACCTTAAAAAGGCCTTTTACGGGGCATGCCCCAAAGAAATCAGCTCTTTTGCATGTTACAAAAAACACAATACCACCCCCAACATTACAACCCACCACCCACATACCCCTACTCTAACCCATACCCCCTTAAATAAAGCTAACACTACCCCCCTGAAGATCTCCCTACCTTGAGTCATCTTCACCCAACCGGGCACCGATGGACCAAAAGAGGGCATCCGGAGCGGCAGAAGTCTTCATCCAAGCGGCATCTTCTATCTTCATCCGACGAGGAACGGCTCCATCTTCAAGACCTCCGGCGCGGAACATCCTTCTTGACCGATGACTAGACGACGAATGAAGGTTCCTTTAAGTGACGTCATCCAAGATGGCATCCCTCAAATTCTGATTAGCTGATAGGATTCTATCATCGGGCTGAAGTCGGAAGTCCATCATCGGGATGAAGTCTTCTATCAAGCGGCATCTTCAATCTTCTTTCTTCCGGAGCGGAGCGGAGCCATCTTCTTCCCAGCCGACGCGGATCCATCCTCTTCAACCGACGCCTACTCGCAGAATGACGGTTCCTTTAAATAACGTCATCCAAGATGGCGTCCCTCGAATTCCGATTGGCTGATAGGATTCTATCAGCCAATCGGAATTAAGGTAGGAATATTCTGATTGGCTGATGAAATCAGCCAATCAGATTCAAGTTCAATCGGATTGGCTGATCCAATCAGCCAATCAGATTGAGCTCGCATTCTATTGGCTGTTTCGATCAGCCAATAGAATGCAAGCTCAATCTGATTGGCTGATTGGATCAGCCAATCCGATTGAACTTGAATCTGATTGGCTGATTGAATCAGCCAATCAGATTTTTCCTACCTTAATTCCGATTGGCTGATAGAATCCTATCAGCCAATCGGAATTCGAGGGACGCCATCTTGGATGACATCACTTAAAGGAACCTTCATTCGTCGTCTAGACGTCGTTGAAGAAGGATGTTCCGCGCCGGAGGTTTTGAAGATGGAGCCGCTCCTCGTCGGATCGATGAAGATAGAAGATGCCGCTTGGATGAAGAAGTCTGCCGGTCCAGATGTCCTCTTCTGTCTGGATAGGATGAAGACTTCTGCCGCTCCGGATGCCCTCTTTTGGTCCATTGGTGCCCGGTTGGGTGAAGACGACTCAAGGTAGGGAGATCTTCAGGGGGGTAGTGTTAGGTTTATTTAAGGGGGGTTTGGGTTAGAGTAGGGGTATGTGGGTGGTGGGTTGTGATGTTGGGGGGGTGGTATTGTGTTTTTTTAACTTGCAAAAGAGCTGATTTCTTTGGGGCATGCCCTGCAAAAAGCCCTTTTAAGGGCTGGTAAGGTAATAGAGCTGTTAACTTTTGTAATTTAGTATAGGGTAGGGCATTTCTTTATTTTGGGGTGCTTTGTTATTTTATTAGGGGGCTTAGATTAGGTGTAATTAGATTAAAAATCTTGTAATATTTTTTTTTTTTTTGTAACTTATTTTTTTTTATTTTTTGTAACAGTTTATTTAATTGTATTTAATTGTAGGTATTTGTAGTTAATTTAATTTATTTATTGATAGTATAGTGTTAGGTGTAATTGTAACTTAGGTTAGGATTTAGTTTACAGGTAATTTTGTATTTCTTTTAGCTAAGTAGTTATTAAATAGTTAATAACTATTTAATAACTATTCTACCTAGTTAAAATAAATACAAAGTTACCTGTAAAATAAATATAAATCCTAAAATAGCTACAATGTAATTATTAATTACATTGTAGCTATCTTACCGCTAGATTTGGAGTTTTGTCGGTAACGACCCGAAAAACTAACGCCGGCTTTTTTCTGGCCGCACCATAAAAATAACTCTGGTATTGAGAGTCCACATAAAGGCTGCGTTAGGCTCCAAAAAAGGAGCGTAGAGCATTTTTAACGCAGCTTCAACTCTCAATACCAGAGTTGCTTACGCAAGCGGCCAGCCTCAAAAACGTGCTTGTGCACGATTCCCCCACAGGAAACAATGGGGCTGTTTGAGCTGAAAAAAAAACACCTGCAAAAAAGCCGCGTTCAGCTCTTAACGCAGCCCCATTGTTTGCTATGGGGAAACACTTCCTACGTCTGCACCTAACACCCTAACATGTACCCCGAGTCTAAACACCCCTAACCTTACACTTATTAACCCCTAATCTGCCGCCCCCGCTATCGCTGACACCTGCATTTTATTTTTTTTTTTTTTTTTTTTTTTTTTTTTTTTTATTTTTCCAACAAGCTTTATTGGTATAAATAATAATTTTACAATTGCCATGGAAACACTCCGGCGTGGTATAACATAGACAAAAAAGAAAAAACAATGAAAGTGAAATATACAAAGAGCAAGACCAGTAATGACCATTGTATGTAAGTCCAAGGATCCATGCATTTGTTGAGTCCCACATAAAGTTCTGGTCTTGGACATAGTAGCTTGTGGATTTTTCTTTTTTATAAGATAACACATGTGGATGAAACTTCCACATTAACATTTAAACAGAGCAAAGCAATGCGACAGAGATCTATGTAAAAGATAGAAAGGTCTCACTGATGTTGATATACGTGAGAGGTAAGTTACAGTCATCAAGGAGTTAGTTAAGTGATAGGGTATAAGGTCTAGCAAACCAGCGCGGAGGAAGTATGGCTCCAGGGTGAGTTTCCAGATGAGTCAGATGTGTCCTAGTTTTGAGATGTGTTACGGGAGATGATGTGGCTGTATAAGGTGTCGGGGTGACTAGGAATTATTAGGTAGTTGTGGCGGGGGTCTAGAAAGTGTGAGAGTGTATGTTTCCCAATAAAAGGACATGGCGCAGTAAAAATCCATCCTTTTTGTTTTCTGATAGTGAAACCTTTCCAGGGAAAGGAGAAGAGTGACATTATGTACCCAGTCTTTTTGAGTAGGAATGTGTCGCTGTTTCCACAGTCTAGGGATCAGTTGCTTGGCCCCACTAAGCATGATGTACAATAAGACCTGTCGGTATTTGCATTTGATCTTAGGGGGTTTGTTAAATAATAGCGTCAAAGGATTGAAGGGGATAGATGTATTGAGTACCTTTTGGATTTCTCTATGGGTGTCCAACCAGAAAGGCTGAAGTGTGGGGCAATCCCACCAGATGTGGAGGAGTGTACCAACTTGTTTGCAATCTCTCCAACATAGTGGGTCTGTGTGAGGGTAAATCTTAGCGAGTCTGCTGGGGTAAAGGTACCATCTTTCTAAGAGTTTTATGTTCGTTTCAGTGATTCCCATTGAGGAGGGGGCCTTCCCCATTTGTTGAAATATAATGTCCCACGTCTCAGAGGGGATCTCATGGCCTAGCTCGACTTCCCATGCTTTTGTATATGATGGAAGGTTTTTGGAGTGTAGAGTAATTAGTATTTTATATATCTTAGAGAGAGTACCCTGCGCTAATAATGTGGAGTGGCATAGTGTTTCGAATGGATTTAGGTTTCTTACCAGGTTATGTTTGTCTTTATGGTGGGAGAGAAAGTGTGCTAATTGTAAATATTCGAACCATCTATCAAAAAAGCTAATGTTCCTGTCCGCAAGGGCGGTTTTCTGAATGATGGTGCCTCTTTCTAGAACAAGATGGCAGGGCAAACCCGCTGATAGTGTGTACCGGTCCTGGGTCCGTTTTTGAAGTAGTGGAGGAAAATCTTTGTTGTGTAGAAGGGGGGTAAGTGGTGAGGGTATGGTCGATATGCCTTTTTGTGAACCTATAAGGTGGTCCCAAGTGGAGAGTGTATCAGTCACTAACGAGGGTGTAAGAGAAGGTAGTGTCCTATGTTGCCTGTATGTCCAGCAAACTGACCCAAGACTTCGAGAAGTAGATAGATCATGCTCAAGCTTGACCCATTCTTTATCAGTACTGTTTTTGCACCAGTCGACTATTCTGGTCAGTTGTGCTGCCTGTGAGTAAAATAAAAGGTTGGGTACTCCCAGTCCCCCCTCATCCCTTTTCCTATAAAGGGTGGTTTTAGAGATTCGAGGGCGTTTATTTGCCCAAATAAAGCCGTTAACGAAAGATTGCACACTACGAATGTAATGTAAGGGGGGTTGTATGGGTAGGGCTTGGAACATATATAAAAAGCGAGGCAGGATGCTCATTTTGAATGCTTGGACTCTACCAAGCCAGGAGAGGAATTTGTTGCGCCAGGCTCTCATGTCTGTTCTGATGGAGTCAAAAAGGTGTTGGTGGTTTAGTTGGTGTAGAGCTTCTTTTGAGGTCGTTAGTTTTACCCCTAGGTAATTTATGGAAGAAGGTTGGAATCGGAATTGGTAGTGATTAGTGATCTGTTGGGCTGTCTGGTCTGAGATGCCAATACCTAGAAACTCTGATTTCTGCTTATTTATTTTGAAATTGGAGAGAGTACTGTAAATGCCCAAAGCCGGTAAAAGGGCCTCTAGAGATTGTGGGGGGGAAGTCAGTGAGAATAAAATATCGTCCGCGTAGAGTGTTAGTTTGTAGTGGATATCTGCTATATAAATACCGTGGACTTTTTCATCATTCCTGATCCTGGAGGCAAGAACCTCCACGGCCAGAATAAACAATATGGGGGAGAGAGGGCAACCCTGTCTCGTTCCATTTGTTATTGGGAATGCATTTGACAGGGAATCGTTTAACTTAATACGGGCTTTCGGCATATGGTATAGGGCAAATATTTTCTCAATGAGTTTATTGCTCAGGCCATAACGAGTGAGCGTTGACCTAAGGAACAACCAATCCAGCCTATCAAAGGCCTTCTCGGCATCGATGGCAAGGAAGATAGAAGGAATGTTTTGTGACTGCGTGTATTCAATTAAGTTTAGGATTTTGATGGTATTGTCTCGCGCCTCTCTTTTGGGGACAAAACCTACTTGATTTGTGTGAATTAGTTGGGGGAGGAACTTATTAAGTCTATTAGCTATGAGTTTAGCATAAAGCTTAACGTCTACGTTTAGTAGTGAAATGGGGCGAAAATTAGATGGGCTATCTGCGGGTTTTCCGGTCTTAGGGATCACTGAAATGTGTGCTTCCAGCATAGGGGGGAGAAAGGGGTGTTCCTGGTCAACTAAGTTAAATAAGGTACAGAGGTGTGGAAGCAGAGTGGGTGCGAACTTTTTATAATAAGCGACCGAGAGACCGTCAGGGCCAGGGCTTTTGCCTGATGGCAAGTCTTTAAGGGTGGTTGTGAGCTCTGTCATTGAGAAAGGTTCGTCCAGTTCTGTCGCTTGTGCATCAGAGAGTTGTGGTAAAGGGGTGTTTAGAAGGTAGTTGTTTATGGCATTGCTGGGGTCCGGGGGGCGGTCAGGGTTAGAGAGGTTGTAAAGATTAGAGTAGTATGCCTCAAATTGGGAAAGTATTTCAGAAGTGGTATTGACAGTTTGGTTCGTTGGAGATTTAATTTCATGGATGAAGGTTTTAAGTTTTTTCAGTTTTAAGGAGCGTGCTAGGAGTTTTCCTGCTCTATTGCTTTCAAAGTAGAATTTTTGTTTAGTCAGTAAGGCCAGTGCATTAGCTTCACTAAGTTGTAAGTCATGTACAGTTTTCCTGGCTTTCATTAAGTCTGCTAATAGTTGGGGGGAGGAAGGATTTCGCTTATGGTCGTATTCAAGTTTGGCTAGTAGGTCAGTGGATATTTTGTATACCTGCCGTGCTTTCTTTCTAGCTTGTGCATGTTGTTTAATTAATTCCCCCCTGATAAAACATTTATGAGCCTCCCAGACAACGAAAGGATCTGTTTCCGGTAAGGAATTAAATCTGAAATACTCCTGTAGAAGCTTTTCTAAGTTAGGAACTAGAGTTGGGGAATCTAATAGTTTCTCGTCTAGTTTCCACTGAAAATTGCCACCAGGTGCTGATGGCCATTTGAGTGTTGTTAGTACAGCCGAGTGGTCTGACCAAACGGTATGTGAAAGCCTGGAGGATAGTACATTGGAAAGGCCTCTTTGATTAGTAAAGAGGTAATCAATTCTACTATATGAACTATGAGGGGCAGAGAAAAAGGTATAGTCCCTCTTCTCAGGGTGGACGAATCTCCAAATGTCAAATAGAGTTTGGTCTAGCATAAGTTTCCATAGTTGCTTGATTGTGTGTTTAGGAGTTGTGGGTCGAGGGTTCGAGGAATCTAAATGTGGTTGAATGGGGAGATTGAAGTCTCCCCCTAGATATAGTGCACCTATTGTGTGGTCTAGAATCTTGGCGAAAATTTTCCTGAAAAAGGGGAGCTGTCTGGTGTTGGGAGCATAAAGATTGACCAGTGTCACCGGGGAGCCAAACAGGGTGCCAGTTACACATAAAAACCTGCCTTCAGAGTCAGTGTAGGTGTGGATGTGAGTAAAAGGGATCTGTCTGTTGATTAGGATGCTTACGCCGTGCCTTTTGTGGTCAAAAGAGCTGTGAAAGCTTTGAGTATAGAAACCTCCAAAATAATTAGGTTCCTTATTTTTTAAAAAGTGAGTCTCTTGGAGGAAAAGAATATCACCCCCTTTCCTACGTAGGTCTCTCATGGCTAGTGAGCGTTTTTGTGCAGAATTCAAGCCTTTGGTATTCTGACTCAGTAAAGTGAGAGTTTTAGTGTGGCCTTCCATGGTGCTGGTGTGACTGGTGTCCGTGATTAGATGACTGCAATAAATGATAGGCATGCATGTGTGGTTGTAGAGTATAGAAAGAAGGTTGTGTTAAGTATACCCTAGGGTCTGTATCTCTGTCGCATAGCAAAAAAAACATGAATAAGAACATAAAACAAAACATACATTTTCTCATAAAAAATCTAGATACTAATGCAAGCATTAACTTTTAGTGTTAAGAGGGAGGGATTATAACCCATTCCATAGCAAGTGATATACATTTAGGGGTGACTAATGCTCAATTACATTGGTAAAATATTTCTAACAGTACAATACAATAATTCCTAAATTCCTAAATTTACTTATTTCTAGATCAGAAGTCGTTTAACAGTAAAAGGTTTATGGCCAATGTGGCTATACATTACCCAGCGACCAAGCTGTAGCACCGGGCAAAGTCTCTAGTAGAATGATCAGCTCGTAGGGATAGCTAAGATACAAAATAATTGATTAAGTTGTGACTTTAGAGAGCAAGCCGGGGGGCTTGGCCTGCGGCTTAGACTGAGGTTTGGGGGGAATACGCTGCCAGTCTCTCATGACAGGTCCTGTAGATTTCTTTCTAGGGGGTTCGTGAGAGTTCTCTGGAGGGAGTTCCTCTGGAGGGTCCAATTCCAAGGCCTGGCAAAAGGCGTTGACATCTTCTAGGGTTCTGCAAATTAACTTTCTATTTCCATGAAGAACATAGAGATGAAAGGGGAATCCCCACCTGTAGAGGATTTTCTTCTGTCTGAGAAGGGATGTTACAGGAGCCAGATCTCTCCTCCTTTGCAATGTTCGTTGGGAGAGGTCTTGAAAAAATTGGAGAACAACCCCCCTGAATTTAACAGGCTGGTGCCTACGAGAGAGGTTTAGGAGTTCCTCCTTTTCGTTGAACTCTCTAAACTTCATGATGATGTCCCTTGGGGGGGCAGTGTCAGGGGGTTTCGGTCTAAGGGCTCTGTGGGCTCGAACCCAAGGGATATCTGTGGAGGGAGTGGTGTTTCTGAGATGTGCGAATAAAGCTGGGAGATAGATTGGAAAGTCTTTAGGTAATACCGACTCAGGAACACCTCTGATTCTGAGATTTTTCCGGCGGCTCCTATTCTCCAGATCCTCGATTTTGTCGAAGAGATCTGCTATAAGAGCTGTGTGATGGTTTGTTGAATCCTGAGTTGTATTGATTTCCACTTGAAGGTGGTCCGTGAATTCTTCCAAGGCCTCCACTCTATTGCCCACTGAGTGAAGGTCTTGCTTTATTTCTGCTATCTCTTCCCTGATACACGAGCGAATGATATCCGCTATATCCTGTTTGGATGCTAGGGTAGAGAGGATGGTGTTGGGGACAGGTGTGCTCTCCTCAGTGTCATCTTCTTGTACTTGCGAAGACTGTAATTTCTTTTTTGGCGACTTGGCAGGTTCAGTACTGTCACCCACTTTTGAGGCAGGGGGCGAGAAAAACTGAGCGACCATGCTGTCTCTGTGGTTGTGCATCTTAGGGGGTTTATTCAGTTTCGAAGTGCGTTTTGCATTCATTGTGCAGGGGGAAGTTGTAAAAGAATGTTACAGATACCCTTTCCTATGCAGTTATGGTTAGAAGAGAAAAAGGGAAAGGCCTGAACCAGATCTGTTGTTAGTATGATGATGTCCAATAAAGTGGGATGAAATAAGGGCCAGGTGCAGAGCCCAAGTACCTCTGGGGTCTGAGTAGTGTTAGTTGGTACACTGCCGCGTGGTGATTCTGCCACGTGGTTAACTGTGCAGGCTAAAATCTTTAGGCCCCGTACAGCAGGCCTCTGGATAAGCGGCTGGTCTCCACTATGAGTGTGCCTGTCTGCACTCGCTCCCCCTGTCACTAGTTAGGGCCCGGGTGGTGTAGGGCACCGTTCTATCCCCTCTCCTTACCCGTAGAAAAAGTGACCTCCGGCTTCTTATAGTGCAGCTGCGGTCTCTATGCTGCGTGTGCGGTTCGCTCCCAGTAATGGCGGTGGGGCCCAGGAGTAGGTAGGAGACACTGTAGTTACAGCTAAGGGCAGTCCGGGTCTGCGATCAGAGAGAGGAAGGATTCCTCAAGATGGTCAGGAAACGTAGTGAAGTCCCGGATTCAAAGTTGGCTCCGAGCCGGGTAAAAGTTAGTGCGTTATCGGGTAGAGATGCGGTGAGGTTTTAAGACGAGAGTAAGCCCGCTGGGTCTGCTTAAAAATGATGTCTCCTGACTCCCGATCTATAGAGCATTTATGAGGGCATGTTATTTAGTGGAATCTAGGGCTTTGCGAGTAGTTTTGAGCTGATATATGGAACTGGGTCCCGGAGCTCAGAGATTACACAGCTTCCATTGCTGCTGCTGGCTCCGCCCCCCCCCCCCTGCATTTTATTTTTAACCCCTAATCTGCCGCTTCGTAAACCGCCGCTACTTACATTATCCCTATGTACCCCTAATCTGCTGCCCCTAACACCGCCAACCCCTATATTATATTTATTAAGCCCTAATCTGCCCCCCTCAACGTCGCCTCCACCTGCCTACACTTATTAACCCCTAATCTGCCGAGCGGACCTGAGCGCTACTATAATAAAGTTATTAACCCCTAATCCGCCTCACTAACCCTATAATAAATAGTATTAACCCCTAATCGCCCTCCTTAACATCCCCGACACCTAACTTCAATTATTAACCCCTAATCTGCCGACTGGAGCTCACCGCTACTCTCATAAATGTATTAACCCCTAAAGCTAAGTCTAACCCTAACACTAACACCCCCCTAAGTTAAATATAATTTAAATCTAACAAAATTAATTAACTCTTATTAAATAAATTATTCCTATTTAAAGCTAAATACTTACCTGTAAAATAAATCCTAATATAGCTACAATATAAATTATAAATATATTATAGCTATTTTAGGATTAATATTTATTTTACAGGTAACTTTGTATTTATTTTAACCAGGTACAATAGCTATTAAATAGTTAAGAACTATTTAATAGCTAAAATAGTTAAAATAATTACAAATTTACCTGTAAAAGAAATCCTAACCTAAGTTACAATTAAACCTAACACTACACTATCAATAAATTAATTAAATAAACTACCTACAATTACCTACAATTAACCTAACACTACACTATCAATAAATTAATTAAATACAATTTCTACAAATAAATACAATTAAATAAACTAGCTAAAGTACAAAAAATAAAAAAGAACTAAGTTACAAAAAATAAAAAAATATTTACAAACATAAGAAAAATATTACAACAATTTTAAACTAATTACACCTACTCTAAGCCCCCTAATAAAATAACAAAGCCCCCCAAAATAAAAAAATGCCCTACCCTATTCTAAATTACTAAAGTTTAAAGCTCTTTTACCTTACCAGCCCTGAACAGGGCCCTTTGCGGGGCATGCCCCAAGAAATACAGCTCTTTTGCCTGTAAAAAAAAAACATACAATACCCAAGCCCCCCAACATTACAACCCACCACCCACATACCCCTAATCTAACCCAAACCCCCCTTAAATAAACCTAACACTAAGCCCCTGAAGATCATCCTACCTTGTCTTCACCTCATCGGGTATCACACCGATCCGTCCAGAAGAGCTCCGATGTCCTGATCCAAGCCCAAGCGGGGGGCTGAAGAGGTCCATGATCCGGCTGAAGTCTTCATCCAAGCGGGGCAGAAGAGGTCTTCCATCCGATTGAAGTCTTCATCCAAGCGGCATCCATCCGGAGCGAAGCGGCAGCATCCTGAAGACCTCCACCGCGGAACATCCATCCTGGCCGACGACTGAACGACGAATGACGGTTCCTTTAAATGATGTCATCCAAGATGGCGTCCCTCGAATTCCGATTGGCTGATAGGATTCTATCAGCCAATCGGAATTAAGGTAGGAATATTCTGATTGGCTGATGGAATCAGCCAATCAGAATCAAGTTCAATCCGATTGGCTGATCCAATCAGCCAATCAGATTGAGCTCGCATTCTATTGGCTGTTCCGATCAGCCCTGAACAGGGCCTGTTCCGATCAGCCAATAGAATGCGAGCTCAATCTGATTGGCTGATCGGATCAGCCAATCAGATTGAACTTGATTCTGATTGGCTGATACCATCAGCCAATCAGAATATTCCTACCTTAATTCCGATTGGCTGATAGAATCCTATCAGCCAATCGGAATTCGAGGGACGCCATCTTGGATGACGTAATTTAAAGGAACCGTCATTCGTCGTTCAGTCGTCGGCCAGGATGGATGTTCCGCGGTGGAGGTCTTCAGGATGCTGCCGCTTCGCTCCGGATGGATGCCGCTTGGATGAAGACTTCAATCGGATGGAAGACCTCTTCTGCCCCGCTTGGATGAAGACTTCAGCCGGATCATGGACCTCTTCAGCCCCCCGCTTGGGCTTGGATCAGGACATCGGAGGAGCTCTTCTGGACGGATCGGTGTGATACCCGGTGAGGTGAAGACAAGGTAGGATGATCTTCAGGGGCTTAGTGTTAGGTTTATTTAAGGGGGGTTTGGGTTAGATTAGGGGTATGTGGGTGGTGGGTTGTAATGTTGGGGGGCTTGGGTATTGTATGTTTTTTTTTACAGGCAAAAGAGCTGTATTTCTTGGGGCATGCCCCGCAAAGGGCCCTGTTCAGGGCTGGTAAGGTAAAAGAGCTTTGAACTTTAGTAATTTAGAATAGGGTAGGGCATTTTTTTATTTTGGGGGGGCTTTGTTATTTTATTAGGGGGCTTAGAGTAGGTGTAATTAGTTTAAAATTGTTGTAATATTTTTCTTATGTTTGTAAATATTTTTTTATTTTTTGTACTTTAGCTAGTTTATTTAATTGTATTTATTTGTAGCAATTGTATTTAATTAATTTATTGATAGTGTAGTGTTAGGTTAATTGTAGGTAATTGTAGGTAGTTTATTTAATTAATTTATTGATAGTCTAGTGTTAGGTTTAATTGTAACTTAGGTTAGGATTTCTTTTACAGGTAAATTTGTAATTATTTTAACTATTTTAGCTATTAAATAGTTCTTAACTATTTAATAGCTATTGTACCTGGTTAAAATAAATACAAAGTTACCTGTAAAATAAATCTTAATCCTAAAATAGCTATAATATAATTATAATTTATATTGTAGCTATATTAGGATTTATTTTACA
Source organism: Bombina bombina (assembly GCF_027579735.1). Classification (NCBI taxonomy): domain Eukaryota; kingdom Metazoa; phylum Chordata; class Amphibia; order Anura; family Bombinatoridae; genus Bombina; species Bombina bombina. The sequence continues at coordinate 70,884,608 of NC_069504.1, read as the reverse complement.
GGTAAGTATTTAGCTTTAAATAGGAATAATTTATTTAATAAGTGTTAATTAATTTCGTTAGATTTAAATTATATTTAACTTAGGGGGTGTTAGTGTTAGGGTTAGACTTAGCTTTAGGGGTTAATACATTTATTAGAATAAAAGTGAGCTCCGGTCGACAGATTAGGGGTTAATAATTGAAGTTAGGTGTCGGCGATGTTAGGGAGGGCAGATTAGGGGTTAATACTATTTATTATAGGGTTAGTGAGGCGGATTAGGGGTTAATAACTTTATTATAGTAGCGCTCAGGTCTGGTCGGAAGATTAGGGGTTAATAAGTGTAGGCAGGTGGAGGCGACGTTGAGGGGGGCAGATTAGGGGTTAATAAATATAATATAGGGGTCGGCGGTGTTAGGGGCAGCAGATTAGGGGTACATAAGGATAACGTAGGTGGCGGCGCTTTGCGGTCGGCAGATTAGGGGTTAATAAGTGTAGGTAGGTGGAGGCGACGTTGTGGGGGGCAGGTTAGGGGTTAATAAATATAATACAGGGGTCGGCGGTGTTAGGGGCAGCAGATTAGGGGTACATAAGGATAACGTAGGTGGCGGTCGGCAGATTAGGGGTTAAAAAAATTTATTCGAGTGTCGGCCATGTGGGGGGACCTCGGTTTAGGGGTACATAGGTAGTTTATGGGTGTTAGTGTACTTTAGAGTACAGTAGTTAAGAGCTTTATGAACCGGCATTAGCCCAGAAAGCTCTTAACTACTGACTTTTTTCCTGCGGCTGGAGTTTTGTCGGTAGATGTCTAATGCTCACTTCAGAAACGACTCTAAATACCGGAGTTAGAAAGATCCCATTGAAAAGATAGGATACGCAATTTACGTAAGGGGATCTGCGGTATGGAAAAGTCGCGGCTGAAAAGTGAGCGTTAGACCCTATTTTGAGTGACTCCAAATACCGGCGGTAGCCTAAAACCAGCGTTAGGAGCCTCTAACGCTGGTTTTCACGGCTAACGCCAAACTCCAAATCTAGGTGAATGGGTTTATTTTACAGGTAAGTATTTTTTTTTAAATAGGAATAATTTAGTTAATGATAGTGTAGTGTTAGGTGTAATTGTAACTTAGGTTAGTTTTTATTTTACAGGTAAATTTGTCTTTATTTTAACTAGGTAGCTATTAAATATTTATTAACTATTTAATAGCTATTGTACCTAGTTAAAATAAATTTAAATTTGCCTGTAAAATAAAAATAAATCCTAAAATAGCTACAATATAATTATTAGTAATATTGTAGCTATATTAGGGTTTATTTTATAGGTAAGTATTTAGTTTTAAATAGGATTAATTTAGTTAATAAGAGTAATTTGTATTTAGATTTATTAAAATAATATTTAAGTTAGGGGGGTGTTAGGGTTAGTGTTAGACTTAAGTTTAGGGGTTAATTAGTTTAATATAGATGGCGGCGGTATAGGGGGGGCAGGATAGGGGTTAATACATTTATTATAGGTGGCGGCGGTATAAGGGGGGCAGGATAGGGGTTAATAGGTATTATGTAGGTGGCGGCGGGGTCCGGGAGCGGCGGTTTAGGGGTTAATCAGTTTATTAGAGTGTCGGTGGGTTCCTGGAGCGGCGGTTTAGGGGTTAATAACTTTATTTAGTTGCGGGGGGCTCCAGGGGCGCTGGTATAGGGGGTAGAACAGTGTAGTTTAGTGTGGGTGCTTAGTGACAGTTTATCAATAAAGCTGTAAAAAAGCCGAAGAGCAGTGAGATCGGATGAGTGATAACTATCACAGTCCGCTGCTCATCGCCCCGTACTTGGTGCGCGGCTTTTTGACAGATTTTTTGACAGCGTATTCAGGTCCGTGGCGGCGATGTGAGGCGAGCTTAGGCAGGTGTATTGGGGCCGGCGAAGGCAGGTAAATAGACACATTGATAACTAGGGGCCAAAGTCTATAGTAGCTCCCAGTAGTGCATTGCTGCTCCTTCAACAAAGAATACCAAGAGAATGAAGCAAATCGGATAATAACTGTAAATTGGAAAGCCATTATTTTTAATCTTCTAGGATTCTTTTTGTTCTGTAATTTTACCAAAAGGAGTTAAGCAGGTGAGATGCTCATATTTTAAAAAAGGGGCTAAAATATATGCTGGGAAATTTCAGACCTGTATACCTAACATCTGTGGTGGGCAAAATTATTTAAAAGATTACTAAAGGATTTTACTATTGTTATTATTATTGTACTTTATTTATGAAGCACCATCATATTCTGCAGTGCTGTCCATGGATACACGTCATTTAAATAAAACAAGGATATAACACTTGTAAGAGACAGGACAAAATTTACAAACACATACAGGATGAATTGAGGGCTCTATTTCTGTGGGAACTTACAATCTAGAAGGGTAGGAGGTTGAGAAACAGGAGGTGAGGACTTCAAGATTGAGAAAGATGTTAATGCAGAGTTAGATGAGGGAAATGTTGTTAGGTAAGAGAAATATTATTGAGTTGACTCCACTGAACAAAAAAGTCTTCAGAGAGCATTTAAAGGAAGAAAGATTTGGGCAAAGCCTGACAGCACGAGGGAGAGTGTTTCAGAGGGTAGGTGCTGCACGACAGAAGTTCTGCAGTCTAGCATGAGAAGAGTTGATAGTCACAGATGCAAGGAGCAGGTCATTGTTGGATCTTAGTGGGTGGGCTGGAGTATACTTGTTGATTAGAGAGGATAGGTAGAGGGGAGCGGTGTTGGTGAGCGCTTTGTATGCAAGAGTGAGAATTTTGAATTTTATTCTGCAGTGAATTGGGAGCCAATGAAGGGACTCGCAGAGAGGTGCAGCAGATACAGAGCGACGGGAAAGGTGGATCAGCCTGGCAGAGGCATTAAAGAAGGATTGAAGGGGGGAGAGGCAGTAAAGAGGATGGCCAGTAAGTAGGTTATTGCAGTAGTCAAGTCGGAAATAACAAGGTTGCGGATTATTTGCTTTGGGATGTTAGCGCACAAAAAAGGTTGAATCTTGGAAATATTGCGTAGAGGGTTGTGGCAGGATGTAGAAAGTGATTGGATATGGGGGTCGAAGGATAGATTTGAGTCAAGTGTAACACTGATGCAGCGGACTTCGGGCGATGGGGAAATAGTGATGACGTCAACAGGGATAGAGAAGTCACAAGTCAGCGTAGCTCAGTCTTGGACATGTTAATCTTTAGGTGGTGAGAGGCCATCCAGGAAGAAATACCAGATAAGCAGTCACTGACATGAGAAAGGACAGAGGGAGAGAGAGCAAGGGTGGAGAGGTAGATCTGGGTGTCGTCAGTGTAGAGGTGATATTTGAAGTCATAACTGTTGATAAGTTTACCCAGTGAAGAAATATAAATGGAGAAGAGTAGAGGACCCAGAACAGATCCTTGAGGTACTCCACAGACAGAGGCACTGGAGAGGAGGAGTCGCCGGTAAATGACACAGAAAAAAACCTGTGAGAAAGATAGGAGTGAATCTAGGAAAGAGCAGTATTACAGAGGCCAAAAAAGCTAAGGGTCTGTAGGAGGAGGAGGTGGTCAACTGTGTCGAAGGCAGCTGAGAGGTCAAGTAAGTTGAGTATAGAGTAGTGGCCAATATTTTTAGCAGAGAGAAGATCGTTAGTAACCTTGGTAAGGGCAGTCTCAGTTGAGTGTTTGGGGCAGAATCCGGATTGCAGGGGGTCAAGCAAGGAGTTGGTGGACAGGAAGTGGGTTAGGCGATTGTAAACTAGTTTTTCAAGGAGTTTTGATGTTAGTGGAAGCAGTGATATGGGACGGTAGCTTTCAGGAGAATTAGGGTCGAGGGAGAGTATGGGAGTGACTTTTGCGTGTTTGAAAGAAGATGGAAATGAGCTGGTAGAGAGAGATAGGTTGAAGATGTGGGTAAGAGCAGGAGTGAGGGTGGAAGATAGGGAGGGTATTAGATGGGAAGGGATAGGGTTGAGCGAGCAGGTAGTGAGGCATGAGGAAGATAGTAAGGAAGAAACGTCATTCTCAGTGGCTGGATGGAAGATGCAGAGGGTGGCAGAGGGAGTAACTGGGCCTGTTGATCGAATATTGCAGGTTGGTGGGATAATATTCAGGACTACATTTTGAACAAGAACAATATCATTAGTAGAAGTCAACAAGGATTTATAGAAGAGAGATTGTATTAAACTAACCTAATTACATTCTATTAAGGACTTAGTAGAATTATAGATAGGGGTGTTGCAGTGTATGTGAGCTATTTAGATTTTGCTAAATAATTTGATGCAGTTTCACATATAAGATTTGTGTTCAAATTGAGAGTGATCACTTTGGAGCAAAATGTATGTACCTGGACTGAAAACTGACTGAAGATATAGTGCAGAGAGCTGTTAATGAGTTGTTAATGGACATTTCTCAAGCTGGGCAAAAGTAGCTACTGGAGTTCCTCAGTTTTTTTGTCCTGGGTCCACCTCTTTTTAATCTGTTTATTAATCTTAAAATGGGCATTGAAAGTCAAGTGTCAGTTTTTGAAGATGATACAAAATTATGGGTAAGATTATGAGTGGAGCACTAATTAACACCCAGCTTGAGCATTAAATACGCTACAGTTAAGGGTTGTGCTAGTATTATGAGATGAAAGTAAACAAAAGCACAAAAATGCAAAGTTAGAATATCGCTTGCATGTTCCCACATTCCCCCATAGAAGTTAATGGAGAAAAAAAAAGTGGAATATATATATATATATATATATATATATATATATATATATATATATATATATATACATGATTATATATAGGTTTAGATATATAAAGATACTGTATATATACAGTCATGGCCAAAAATATTAGCACCCCTGCATTTCTGTCAGATAATGCACCATTTCTCCCAGAAAATTGTTGCAATTACAAACGTTTAGGCATTCTCATGTTTATTTCTTTTGTTTGTATTGGTATGACACAAAAAAGTGGAGAAAAAAAGCCAAATCTGACAAATTCCACACAAAACTCCAAACATGGACTGGACAACATTATTGGCACCTTCTTAAAATTGTAAGAAATAATTGCATTCCAAGTTTGTGATGCTCCTACAATTTGTAATTAAACTCACCTGTATCAATTAATAGGTGCTGACAATATAGAAATCACATCGGCAACCAGTTAAAATGGTGAAAAATTGACTTAACCTTTCTGTTGTGCCACACTGAACATGGAGAAGAGAAAGAGCAGCAAAGAATTGACTGAGGATTTGAGAACAAATATTGTGGAAACTCATGGATAATCTCAAGGTTACAAGTCCATCTCCAGAGATCTTAATGTTCCTGTGTCCACTGTTCGCAACATTGTCAAGAAGTTTACAGCCCATGGCACTGTAGCTAGTTTACCTGGATGTGGCACAGGGCAAAAATGTGTCAGCTCGCACTATACGTCGCCATCTGAATAAAAAGGGACGCTATGATAGGAGACATAGGAGAAACCCACTGCTTTCACAGAAACCTAAAAAAGCCAGATTAGAGTTTGCCAAAACTTACCTGAGGAAGCCAAAATCCTTTTGGGAGAATGTGCTATGGACAGATGAAACAAAAATTACAGCTTTTTGGTAAAGCCCATCATTCTACTGTTTTCAGAAAAAGAAATTATGCTTTTAAATAAAAGAATACAGTCCCTACAGTCAAACATGGTGGAGGTTAACTGGTGTTTTGGGGTTGCTTTGCTGTTTCAGGCACTGGATGTCTTGACTGTGTGCATGACATTATGAAATCTGAAGACTACCAAAGAATTCTGTGGTGCAATGTAGGGCCCAGTGTCAGAAAGTTGGGCCTCTGTCAGAGGTCATGGATCTTACAGCAGGACAATGAACCAAAGCACACGTCAAAAAGCACCCAGAAATGGTTTAAGACAAAGCTCTGGAGAGTACTGATCTGGCCAGCAATGAGTCCAGATCTCAATCTCATAGAGCACCTGTGGAGAGATCTCAAAACAACAGTTGGGAAAAGGAACCCTTCCAATCTGAGAGACCTGGAGCAGTTGACAAAAGAAGAGTGGTCCAAAATTCTAGTAAAGAGGTGTAAGAAACTCATTGATGGTTACAGGAAGCGATTGATTTCAGTTATTTTTTCCAAGGGGTGTGCTACTAAATATTAAATTGAGGGTGCCAATAATTTTGTCCAGTCCATTTTTGGAGTTTTGCGTGGAATGAGTCAGATTTGTCTTTTTTCTTCTTCACTTTTTTGTGTCATACCAATACAAACAAAATAAATAAACATGAGAATGCCTAAACATTTGTAATTGCAACAATTTTCTGGGTGAAGTGGTGCATTATCCGACAGAAATGCAGGAGTGCCAATATTTTTGACCATGACACCATATAGGAATATCTATTTAGAAATACATAGAGTATATTCTGCTATGTGCAGAACATTGGAATGTTGAATATTTACTGCAACTACATAGATAAAACCATTATTAAATATGAATATTGCATAAATAGTTTTTTTCTTGTTTTCATCTACTTGACTGCAAAGAGCTCCAATGCACTTATATATATGTCAATGTTTGTGTGTACATATGTATGTATGTGTTTATATGTGTATATATATGTTTGTAAATATATACATACACATAAAATACATAAATACATATGTATATATATATATATATATATATATATATATATATATATATATATATATATATATATATATATAGACATACATACATAAACATCTTTCTAACACCTGAGATCACATATCTTTGAGCCCTTATAACTTTAGAGTGCAATATTTGATTTAAATATTTTTTATTAGATAGTTTTATCATTAGAGTAACTATACTTTGTAAAGTATTTTTTATGTATTTTGTGACACTTTTTTGTTTCGTGAAACAGTTAACCAGAGCTATGACGTCACGATAATCATTCTAGCGAAAATCGTGATTGAGCTCAAGTGATTGTGTTTACTTTCAAATCGTAATACGAGCGGTAAGCCTGACGAGCGCAAACACCAAGATATCTTGGTCCTTGGTCATCTGGCCCTACGTAAGGTATTACAGTTTGAACAGGATGTCACTTCTCTGCACTTGGATAAATCAAGGGACTGAGTACTAAAGTGGCAGATGAGATGCAATCTTGATAAATGCAACATTATGAAATTTTTGTAGCAACAATAAACATGATTTTAAACATCTTTCCAATTTACTTCTATTATCAAATTTGCTTTATTCTCTTGGTATACTTTTTTGAAGGAGCAGAAAATCACTAATAGGAGCTAGCTGAACACATCTGGTGAACCAATGAAAAGAGGCATTTATGTGCAGCCACCAATCAGCAGCGAGCTCCCAGTAGTGCATTGGTACCTAGGAATCGCCTAGATTACGAGTTTTGTGTTATGAGCTGTGCGGTGCTAATGAGCAGTTTTCTCTCACCGCTCACTTTCCTACAGCGCTGGTATTACGAGTTTTTACAAACCCGACGTTAAAAGACAAAAAGTGACCGTAGAGCAAAATTTAGCTCCAAATCTCACTTCAATACCAGCGCTGCTTACGTTAGCAGTGAGCTGTTGTAACGTGCTCATGCACGATTTCCCCATAGGAATCAACGGGGACAGTTGGCTGAAAAAAAGTCTAACACCTGCAAAAAAGCAGCGTATAACTCACTAACGCAGCCCCATTGACTCATATGGGGAAATAAAATTTATGTTTACACCTAACACCCTAACAAGAACCCCGAGTCTAAACACCTCTAATCTTACTCTTATTAACCACTAATCTGCTGCCCCCAACATTGCAGACACCTGCATTATATTTATTAACCCCTAATCTGCTGCTCTGGACACCGCCGCCACCTACATTATACTTATGAACCCCTAATCTGCTGCCCCCAACATCGCCGCCACCTACATTATATTTATTAACCCCTAATCTGCCGCCCCCAATGTTGCCGCCACCTACCTACACTTATTAACCCCTAATCTGCCACCCCCAAAGTCGCCACCGCTATAATAAACATATTAACCCCTAAACCGCCACACTCCCGCCTTGCAAACATTAGTTAAATATTATTAACCCCTAATCTGCCGTACCTAACATCGCCACCACCTACCTACATTTATTAACCCCTAATCTGCCGCCCCCAAAGTCACCGCCACTCTACTAAATTTATTGACCCCTAAACCTAAGTCTAACCCTAACACCCCCTAACTTAAATATAATTACAATAAATCTAAATAAATATTAATATCATTACCTAAATAATTACTATTTAAAACTAAATACTTACCTATAAAATAAACCCTAAGCTTGCTACAATATAACTAATAGTTACATTGTATCTAGCTTAGGTTTTATTTTTTATTTTACAGGCAAGTTTGTATTTATTTTAAATAGGTAGAATAGCTATTAAATAGTTATTAACTATTTAATAACTACCTAGCTAAAATAAATACAAAAGTACCTGTAAAATAAAACCTAACCTAAGTTACACTAACACCTAACACTACACTACAATTAAATAAATTAACTAAATTAAATACAATTACCTAAATTAAATTAAATTAGCACAAGTACAAAAAACAAACAAACACTAAATTACAGAAAATAAACAAATTACAGATATTTAAACTAATTACACCTAATCTAATAGCCCTGTCAAAATAAAAAAATGCCCCCCCAAAAATAAAAAAAAACCCTAGCCTAAACTAAACTACCAATAGCCCTTAAAAGGGGTTTTTGCGGGGCATTGCCCCAAAGTAATCAGCTCTTTTACCTGTAAAAAAAAAATACAAGCAACCCCCCCAACAGTAAAACCTACCACCCACACTGCCAACCCCCCAAATAAAATACTATCTAATAAAACCTAAGCTCCCCATTGCCCTGAAAAGGGCATTTGGATGTGCATTGCCCTTAAAAGGGCAGTTAGCTCTTTTGCAGGCCCAAACGCTAACCTAAAAATAAAATCCAGCCAATACACGCTTAAAAAAACCTAACACTAACCCCCTGAAGATCGACTTACAGTTCTGAAGACCGGACATCCATCCTCAAGGAAGCGGCAGAAGTCTTCATCCAACTGGGCTGAAGTCCTCAACAAACCAGGGAGAAGTATTCATCCAAGCACGGCGAAGTGGTCCACCAGACGGGCAGAAGTCTTCATCCAGACGGCATCTTCTATCTTCATCCATCCGACGCGGAGCGGCTCCATCTTCAAGACATCCGACGTGGAGCATCCTCTTCATCCGGAGTCTTCTTACTGAATAACGGTTCCTTTAAGTGACGTCATCCAAGATGGCATCCCTTAGATTCCGATAGGCTGATAGAATTCTATCAGCCAATCTGAATTAAGGTAGAAAAAATCCTATTGGCTGATGCAATCAGCCAATAGGATTTAAGTTCAATCCTATTGGCTGATCCACTCAGCCAATAAGATTGAGCTCACATTCTATTGGCTGTTCCAATAGTGCATCATTTTCCTGAATGCAGCCATTACAAGTCTTGTCGGTATAGGTGTACCGCAAGCCTTTTAGTCTGTAACGCAACATCATCACTGCACTCATAAAAATTACAATTTTTAATGGGATTCCCATAGCGTATTACGAGTTTTGCATTCTGGCTAAAAAGCGAGCGTTACAGCTCTGTAACGCCATCTAAAGTCAGTAGTTATGAGTTTTACGCTACAAATCTGTAACATAAAACTCATAACTAATGTGTTAAAAAATACACTAACACCCATAAACTACCTATTAATCCCTAAACCGAGGGCCTCCCGCATCGCAAACACTATATTACATTTCTTAACCCCTAATCTGCCGCTCCCGATATCGCCGCCACTTTCAAAAAATATTAACCCCTATTCCGCCGATCCCTGACATCCTCACCACTATACTAAAGTTATTAACCCCTAACTATTAGTTATATTGTAGCTAGCTTAGGTTTTATTTCACAGGTAAGTATTTAGTTTCAATAGGAATTATTTAGTTAATAATGATAAATTTAATTTAATTATATTAAAGTTAGGTGGTGTTAGGGTTAGGGTTACGTTAGGGTTAGGTTTAGGGGTTAATAAGGTTGTTGTGATGTGGGGGCTGGCGGTTTAGGGGTTAATAGGTTTATTTAGTGGTAGTGATGTGGGAGGCCAGAGGTTTAGGGGTTAATAAATTTATTTAGATACGGCGATGTTGGGGAGCGGCAGAATAGGGGTTAATAACTTTAATATAGTAGCAGCGATGTTGAGGTGGAGCGGAATAGGGGTTAATAACTTTAGTATAGTGGCAGCGATATCGGGAGCTGCACATTAGGGGTTAATCATTTTATTTAGGTGGGGTGATATCGAGAGTGGCAGATTAGGGGTTAATAACTGTAGGCAGGCGTCGGCGATGTCAGGGGCAGCATATTAGGGGTGTTTAGACGTGGGGTTTATGTTAGGGTGTTAGGTTTAAACTGTATTTTCTTTTTCCCCATAGACATCAATGGGGCTGCGTTACAGAGCTTTTTGTTTCTGCGATCGCAGGCGTTAGATTTTTTTTGAAGGCTCTCCCCATTGATGTCTACGGAGAAAGCGTGCATGAGCACGTCAAATCAGCGCTTGTTTTTGGTGCGGTATGGAGCTCAAAATCTCCATATCGCCGCACAAACCAGGTTTTTTTAAACTTGTAATTTGTTTTGATAGAATAACGTGGTGCAGAGTTTAGATCAATATTTTGTATGTGTGTTTTGTTATCTACCTTGTGATAAGTCTGTAATAAAGTCCATTTGTTTTTCATAAAACATTTCTGTTTTAAACTACAAATTGGAGTTCCTGAATCGTTGGAAGTCATGGGGCTTTATACCTAATCGCCTACAAACTGAGAGCTTAGTCATAGTTCATTGGAGTGTGAATACCCATCTACTTTAAATGCTTTAACATTTACTGAACTGACTTTTACTATCATTTTCTTTTTTTTACCTCCTTGAAACCCAATACCAACTTACCTTTCTAGGAATAACAATCCAGTTGGACTTTCATACATTTCTGATATTTGCAATACACTTATTTATTTCTGCGTTAGCCGTCAAAACCAGCGCTAGGGGGTCCTAACGCTGGTTTTGGCCGGCCGCTGGTATTTAGAGTCTTGTAGGTAAGGGTCTAACGCTCACTTTCCAGCCGCAACTTTTCCATACCGCAGATCCCCTTACGTCAATTGCGTATCCTATCCTTTTCAATAGGATCTTTCTAACGCTGGTATTTAGAGTCTTAGCTGAAGTGAGCGTTAGAACTCTAACGACAAAACTCCAGCCGCAGAAAAAAGTCAGGAGTTAAGAGCTTTATGGGTTAACGCCGGTTCATAAGCACTACTGTGCTCTAAAGTACACTAACACCCATAAACTACATATGCACCCCTAAACCGAGGCCCCCCCACATCGCCGCCACTCTATTAAATTTTTTTAACCCCTAATCTGCCGACCGCACACTGCCGCCACCTACATTATCCCTATGAACCCCTAATCTGCTGCCCCTAACAGCGCAGACACCTACATAATATTTATTACCCCCTTATCTGCCCCCACCAACTTCGCCGCTACCTACCTACACTTATTAACCCCTAATCTGCCGACCAGACCTCACCGCTACTATAATAAATGTATTAACCCCTAAAGCTAAGTCTAACCCTAACACTAACACCTCCTAAGTTAAATATAATTTAAATCTAACGAAATAAAATAAATCTTATTAAATAAATTATTCCTATTTAAAGCTAAATACTTACCTGTAAAATAAACCCTAATATAGCTACAATATAACTAATAATTATATTGTAGCTATTTTAGGATTTATATTTATTTTACAGGCAACTTTGTATTTATTTTAACAGGTACATTTTTTTACAGGCAAAAGAGCTGTTTTCTTTGGGGCATGCCCCGCAAAAGGTCCTTTTAAGGGCTGGTAAGGTAAAAGAGCTGTAAACTTTTTATTTTAGATTAGGGTAGGGCATTTTTTTATTTTGGGGGGGCTTTGTTATTTTTTTAGGGGGCTTAGAGTAGGTGTAATTAGTTTAAAATTTTTGTAATATTTTTGTTTTTTTTGTAATTTAATGTTTTGTTTTTTTTGTAATTTAGTTTAGTTGATTTAATTGTAGATAATTGTAGGTAGTTTATTTAATTAATTTATTGATAGTGTAGTGTTAGGTTTAATTTTAACTTAGGTTATGATTTATTTTACAGATAATTTTGTAATTATTTTAACTAGGTAGCTATTAAATAGTTATTAACTATTTAATAGCTATTGTACCTAGTTAAAATAAATACAAAGTTGCCTGTAAAATGAATATAAATCCTAAAATAGCTACAATGTAATTATTAGTTATATTGTAGCTATATTAGGGTTTATTTTACAGGTAAGTATTTAGCTTTAAATAGGAATACTTTAGTTAATAATATTTAATTTATTTCATTAGATTTAAATTAAATTTAACTTAGGGGGGTGTTAGTGTTAGGGTTAGACTTAGCTGTAGGGGTTAATACATTTATTAGAGTAGCGGCGAGGTCCGGTCGGCAGATTAGGGGTTAATAAGTGTAGGTAGGTAGCGGCGACGTTGGGGGGGCAGATTAGGGGTTAATAAATATAATATTGGGGTCGACGGTGTTAGGGGCAGCAGATTAGGGGTACATAGGAATAATGTAGGTTGCAGCGATGTACGGAGTGGCAGATTAGGGGTTAATAATAAAATGCAGGGGTCAGCGGTAGTGGGGTTGGCAGATTAGGGGTTAATAAGTGTAAGGTTAGGGGTGTTTAGACTCGGGGTACATGTTAGTGTGTTAGGTGCAGACTTAGGAAGTGTTTCCCCATAGGAAAAACAAAAGAAAGCGGAAACCAATTTGGTTTTCCAAAGAAGTAGCACATGCTGTAAAGACAAAAAAGATAGCTTATAAAAATTACAGACACACACAAGCAGATGATGATATGAAAATATGGAGACTCCAACAAAAAAAGACTAAGCAGTTAATTAGGAAGGTTAAAGCTCATGCAGAAGAGAAGATAGCACAGTCAGTAAAACATGGGGACAAAACATTCTTTAGATATATCAGTGAAAGAAGAAAAAATAAGGTAGGAATAGTAAAATTGAAATCAGTTGATGGTAGAATAATAGAAGGAGATAAGCAGATTGCAGACTGTCTCAATGATTACTTCTGTTCTGTTTTCACTAAAGATTGTGAAGATACAATGTCTACATTAAGGGATGCTACGCAAAATAGAAACAAGCTTAACAGTAATCTTTTTACAGAGGATGAGGTTTTGTTAGCATTATCAAAAATAAATGTTACAAAGGCAGTGGGTCCTGATAATATTCATCCAAGGGTTTTAAAAGTACTTCGATCAGTGCTAACTGTCCCATTAACTGATCTGTTTAATCAGTCACTATTAACAGGAGCTGTCCCAGATGATTGGAAAATAGCAAATGTAATACCTCTTCATAAAAAGGGCAGTAGAGAAGAATCTGGCAACTACAGGCCAGTTAGTTTAAGTTCAGTAGTAGGGAAATTAATGGAAAGCCTCTTAAAAGAAAGAATTATGACTTACATAAAGGCAAACAATTTAGAGGACCAAAATCAGCATGGTTTTACTTCAGGGAGATCATGTCAGACTAATCTAATTGACTTCTTTGATTATGTAACAAAAGTATTAGACAAGGGAGGAGCAGTTGATGTAGCATATCTAGATTTCAGCAAAGCATTTGACACCGTCCCACACAATAAACTTATTCACAAACTATATCTCCTTGGTCTAGATTAAAAAATTGTGAACTGGGTGGAATGCTGGCTTAAGGACAGAAAACAAAGTGTCTTAGTAAATGGAGTTCATTCAGCAGAGGGGGCTGTTACTAGTGGTGTTCCTCAGGGGTCAGTTCTGGGGCCTGTTTTGTTTAACATATTTATCTGCGATATCAGTAAAGGGCTACAGGGGAAAGTATGTCTCTTTGCAGATGATACAAAAATTTGCAACAGAGTGGATGTTCCAGGGGGGGTAGACAAAATGAGAAGTGATATACAACAATTGGAGGATTGGACAAACGACTGGGATCTAAAGTTTAACACAGCAAAGTGTAAAATAATGCATTTAGGGAAGAAAAATCCAAATGTTAATTACAGACTCAATGACACTTTACTGACTGTTACAGTTGAGGAACAGGACTTGGGAATTATTATTTCAGATGATTTAAAACTTAGTAAACAATGTAGTAATGCAGCAAGTAAGGCTAGCAGAATGCTTGGATGTATTGGTAGAGGTATTTGCAGCAGAAATAGTAAGGTTCTTATGCCACTTTATAGATCATTAGTTAGGCCTCATCTTGAGTATTGTGTGCAGTTCTGGAGGCCATATCTTCAGAAGGATATTAACAAACTTGAATCTGTGCAAAGGCGGGCTACCAAAATGGTACATGGTCTAAAAAATAAAACTTACCAGGACAGGCTCAATGACCTAAATATGTATAGCTTAGAGGAGAGAAGGGAAAGAGGTGATATGATAGCAACTTTCAAGTACATTAAAGGGTTTAGTAAAACTGAGGCTGTGGGTATTTTACATAAAATGGAAAATTCAAGAACAAGGGGTCATGAGCTCAAGCTAAAAGGTAGTAGATTCAGGAGTAATTTGAGGAAGCACTTCTTTACAGAAAGAGTGATTGATTTATGGAATAAACTTCCTCAAGAGGTAGTAGCAACAAACACTGTGGTGGACTTTAAAAATGCATGGGACAAGCATAGGGCTATCCTACGAACTAGATAAGTTTATACTGTTAGGTAAGGTCGGGCAGACTTGCTGGGCCTATGGCTCTTATCTGCCGTCAATATCTATGTTTCTATGTTTCTATGTTTCCCCATAGGAAACAATGGGGCTGCGTTAGGAGCTGAACGCTGCTTTTTTGCAGGTGTTAGGTTTTTTTTCAGCTCAAACTGCCCCTTTGTTTCCTATGGGGATATTGTGCACGAACATGTTTTTGACGCTGGCCACGTCCGTAAGCAACACTGGTATTGAGAGTTGCAGTGGCGGTAAATATGCTCTATGCTCCCTTTTTGGAGCCTAATGCAGCCCTTCAGAGAACTCTAAATACCAGCGTTGTTTAAAAGGTGCGGGGGAAAAAAAACATGCGTAGCTAACGCACCTCTTCTAACTCAGAACTCTAAATCTAGGGGTTATTTTTTTCTACTCAGTTTGCTTAAAATAAACAGAGAAAAAAGCAAGATCCTTTCCCCCCTCCTCTTTGTAAAAAATGGTAGAAATAAAGGAGTCATTTCACCTGCCCATCTAAAAGGGATTAGATAAAAGATCCAAGCCATTTGGGATGCAGAGCAAGGAAAATACGTGTTTGCTGTACAGAGGGGCAGAATGCCTACCACACAGCCTACACATGGTCAGTTTTACTTCACAAATAGAGACCCACTCAACTGCCATTCCTACTTATCCAGATATATATCCCTTCTTCTGAGCACGGAACCCTACCCAATCTTTTGGATTTGGCAGCCAATGCATGAAATCCCACAATATTTTGGGCATCGAGAACATTTGTGAATCATGTCTGACTGTTTAACCCTTTGGGTGATAAGCTGGATTTAAATATTTTTTTTTAACTTCTTTTTTTCCCCCAGATGATCCCCAAGACTTATACCATTGGAAAGGTGATTACCTTTCCAATGGTGGGTCTTGGGGGTCTTTAGCTGCTTAGATGCCTGAGATACAGGCTTCTAAGCAGCATGCCCCCTTTCCCTATCTTGTCCATTGAAATTTTGAAATAAAGTTGCGCGGTGACGTCATCGCGTCATTGCGCGTGATGTCACTGCATGTAACAGGAAGCCCCAGTGATTCCAGTCACTATACAGGCCCGATCGTCAGGGTGGGAGTCTATGGGAGCCCCCAGATTGCTTTTAAGGTAGCTGAGTGCTAGCGACGGCTCGGAGCCATCGATAGCACTCATGGACTGGCAAGGTTGTCCCATTTTTATTTATTTTCTTATTTTCCTTGAACTTTTTTTTAGGTTTTCTTGTCAGCATATGTTAGAAGCAATTGTTGTTAGAAGGTTTTTTTTTTTCACTTTCATCCATTTGTTTTATAACGTTTTGAAAGCATTTTTGTGACACTGGTATCCTTCAGTGTGAAACTTGTTCTATGCCTTAAAAAGGGAACGGTTCTGAGAATGCAGCTCCTTTTATTAAATTGCAAGGGGCGGTTACAAATCTTTCATAAACAGGTTTTATTGAATCTAAGACAACAATAATGTAAGGCTGAAAATATCTGTCCAGATAAGACCCCGGAGCTGAGTTGTGAACTGTAACACACTTCCCCAATGCACTGGACAGTGCCCAGGAGGAGACTAGCTAGGTTGAGTTTTTTCACAGTTTAATATGGGACTAGCGGAAGAATTGTCGGGAAAGCAAAGGTTAGTACACAGCACAGTAGCTTCTGATTCCTGGCAAGAGGCAATTGGATGGTGAGGTCTATCCAAATGTCGGTACACTTAAGTGCAACAGAGGCACAAAGTCAGAAGGCAGAAGACCAATGGTAACATGCCACAGTCAAGAAACTGCAGGTCATGAAGGTACAAAACCGGCAAGCAAAAGGGTAGTCATAGCAGGGCAGAAGTTCAGCAGCAGCAAATCCAAAGTAAGCAAGATAAAAATGCACCCAAAACTGATCTCACAAAAGGGAAAAGAGGGACGCCAGGGGTGTTATTAAATAGTGTTTAATGTGTCAAAAAAAAGAACCATAACTCTGCACACTCCAAAAATAATGAAAATACCAGGAAAATACCATAACTAGACAACCCAGCATCAGTAGTAAAGCAGAAAACAAACACATCACTAGGAAAGAGTAAGATTTTTCTGTAGAAAATTATTGTTGCTAGAAACAATATATACACATGTATGATGAAATGCATCAGGTGTTAATGTCCTGGCTTCACCTCTGTACCTGCACTCTGCCAATAAACTGGTTTTGAACTGACCTTGGATGTAGCTTCGGCCTCTATGTTGCCCTCCTTTGGGGATTTCTTGCTTCTTATATATATATATATATATATATATATATATATATATATATATATACATATATATATATATATATATATATATATATATATATATATATATATATATATATATACATGAGTGTGTATGTTTGTTTGTGTCTAGAAAGAAAAATGTGGCAAAGTCAATAACCAGACACATTATCCCTGACGCGTTTCACACACTGTTATGTATATGTTTAATCACAACTTGTTTATTGTTATTGTTCTGTTTTGCTCTCCACATATTTATATCAATAACATTACTTGCTTGTAGCAATAGTACTTTATACATATTTTTTGGTTATGGATTAAAGAACACCATTGATCATTTTTGCTGTTTATTTATGAATTAAAGCTTTTCCTGCATTATATAGAAATTTTTGTTGTATTAAGTATGGGCATCACATACACAGTGTTATTCCCTTTTATATATAGCACTCAACTCTTTATGTTTATTCCTTTCATCTGCAGCAAATTTAACAATATATTGATTTATTCAATAAGCCCATTACAAGTACAGCAGTAGTAACCCTTTCTATAGAACAGTATTAACTCTTTCTGAATGTGTTCCAGAAAAAGCAGTGTTAATCCCTTCCATGTATCATAGTGTATATACAGCACTATTAAACCTTTATATCTGCCACATCTAGCAGAGTATAAACCCTTTCTATCTGTTGCATATTGAGTACTATTATTAGTAAGGACATTATTTAGTACAATATTAACCCTTTCTGATAGCCATATATAGTATATTGTTAACCTATTCTATTAGCCACATATTTAGAAATTTTAACTTCTAGTAAGTGCGTAGTTTTTCATTGCATCTCCCAATTTCTGAAAATCTGCACATCCCTTTTGACATCATCACCCAGCAAGATATTTACCAGAGGAAGATAATATTGACATATATTAAGTGGTTAGGTGCTACACGGGAGAAAATACTGAATACCTTTTGCAGTGCCACTAACAACATTAACAAAATGTGGATCACATGGCAATGCGATATGCTGTCGCACCATTGCAAAAAAATAAAATGTCAACACTTAAATTCACTTGCAGTGAAAACTGGCCTTCAGTATCTAGTTGTACATATGGGTGTGGGGTGTGAATATAACAGTCTCTGGAATCTGTCGAATATCGTAAAAAATGTGTCCTGAGGTATGGGCTTATTATAGATATACTGTATATATAAAATATATAGTAAAATATCTAACTAACATCTGCGAATCTACAGCAGTTTACTGATAGGATTGAGTAATACGATGTTTAATTTCTTTGATATTGTGTGATATTTACATTGGATGTTTTTACAAGGAGCCTTGTGGGTGGAGCTATAAAATCAATTGATGGGTGGGATCTACAAGGAGCCTTGTAGGTGGAGCTATAAAATCAATTGATGGGTGGGATCTACAAGGAGCCTTGTGGGTGGAGCTATAAAATCAATTGATGGGTGGGATCTACAAGGAGCCTTGTGGGTGGAGCTATAAAATCAATTGATGGGTGGGATCTATAATCCCATAACCTGTTTATTTGTTCTGCTGCAAATTTCCATATGTAAATGTATTAGTGGTTGATTAATGATTGTTTGAAATCACTTATTCTGTGGCCTAGTTTAATTTAAACCTGTTTATAAATCTGATATCTTCCTGCAAAATCACGTCTCCAAATATTGCAGAATTCAGATATGTAGCGACCCCTAATCACAGTTGAAAGTTGAGTCACTTTCCATCATGATCAATGGAGCTGCATCAATTTCTTAACAGTTCACTTATCGCCGTCATGAAAGCATCATCCAAAAAAACCAACAAATTAAAACAGGGAAATAAAAAAATTATGAGTAAGCGTCACTAGGGGGCGGGAAACACGTCAGGCTTTTGTCCTTATCTTGTACTTCTAATTTTTATCATGTTCAAATAAATATTTTTGCTTTTTATTTAGACCGCTGCTTCATAACTTCTGTTTCCTAAAGGCTCGCCGGAAACAAGGGGTATCAAGCTCCATTCCAAACTTGATAATTCAGCCCCAAAGTGTAAATATAAAAAGACCGTGCACATTTTGTAAACTAAAGTAAACTGGAAAATTGTTTAAAATTGCATGCTCTATCTGAATCAGGAAAGGTTAATTTTGACTTGCGTGTCCCTTTAAAGGGACACTAAAGTCAAAATTAAAGGGACAGTCAAGTCAAAATTAAACTTTCATGAATTAGAGCACATAATTTTAAACAACTTTGCAATTCACTTTCATTATCTAAATTTGCACACTTTCTATATACGCACCCTTTATGAGGTACCATGTGCAAGATTCACAGGACATGTGTATATGCATTGACTGGCTGATGACTGTAACATGATACATTAGACATTTGTCAGAAAAAGATCTATGACTCAATTAAAATTCAAAACTAAGTGCTCTTTTATTGTCTTTTTATTATGTATTTATTGATTATGCTATTCTAATGTGGTCCTTTAAACTTCCATGATTTAGAAAGAGCATGTACTATTATGAGACTTTCCAAATTAATTCCAGTATCACATTTTGCACAGTCTTTTTATACTAAACGAAAAGATTTACCAAGGAGACAAGATCGAAAGTCTTTTAACTCTTATTTTTGGATGGTATTTTTTATGTACATTTTAATCAAATGATCTATATGTGAATTCTAATTTTTATTTAGCCTCTATAGATATATGTTGTTGTCATTGCTTTTTTGGAGATATCTTTTAGTCGTTAATTCATCTTTTCGGATTCAGGAGGCAGCATTACGTTTCTTTTTGCGGTCTATTTGTGAGTCATTTTGAGGCACCAGCTACTACTGAACAGTGTATATGCCATGATTGGCTGATTGCTATCACAAGATACAGGGGGCCTCAAATGGTGAAAAATTATATTTCTCAGAAATAATTTTACTGCTTATTTGAAATTCAGAGTTAGGGGCCGATTTACCAATGTACGTCCAGACATCGCTGAATACCGACAGCATATGCTGTCGGCATTTAACATTGCACCAGCAGTCTGGTCAACTGCTTGTGCAATGCCGCCCCCTGCAGGGGGTGTCAATCAATCCGATTGTATAGGATCAGGCTGATTGATTTCCACAGCCCCAGAGGCAGCGGACCAGTTAAGGAGCAGTGGTCTTAAGACCGCTGCTTCTTAACTCCTGTTTCCGGCGAGCCTGAAGGCTCGCGCGGAAACAGGGGAATCAGGGGCTATTCGGCCTTTGATAATTCAGTCCGTAAGTTTCATTGCATTGTCTTTTTATTATGCACTTGTAAAATATGCAATTCTACTGTATTTACTGGCCCTTTAATGAGTGATATAACATGTATTGGGCACTTGACAGCTATAGATGTTTACATCAGCATTAGTGAATTTTCGAACATGACTTTGACTTAGCAATAAGGTTCCTTGGTAGTTTCACAAGTTTCCATGAATCTAGCATTCGAAAAATAAAACAGATTTTAACACATATTTGTTTTGAATTTAGAATATTTGTACAACATTCTAACATTAGTTTAATCTGATAGTATTTCTAATGCTTTCTTTAAATGACATATTCAATTTATGTTTTTCTAATTAGAATATTGCATAATTCAAATTGAATTGAATTTGAATCAATATATTTGTAATAGTATTTCTAATGCTCTCTTTAAATGTAATACTCGAAATAGAAAAGTTTGAATGATATACTGTATTTGTAACTATTATGTATCAATTTACTAAATTCAATACCGCATAACTATTGAACTTCTGATTACTATTGTTAAATCGAATGTTACATTCGATATTTCGAATGTAAATATTCAATCTAATTATGAACATTCTGAAACAAAAGTAACATTAAAAAACCTGATATAACTTTTGATTACCGAATTTTAATGGATTTTTATTCTTATCAACATTCGATTGCCCAAAACGAATGTCCATAGGACTATTCATTCTACCAAGTGAATTACAATTTCAGCACATTCACCCTTCTTTAAAGGGACAGTCTACACCAGAACATTTATTGTTTTAATAGATAATCCCTTTATTACCCATTCCCTAGTTTTGCATAACCAATGCAGTTATATTAATACACTTTTTACCTCTATGATTACCTTGTTTCTAAGCCTCTGCAAACTGCCCCCTTATTTCAGTTCTTTTGACAAACTTGTATTTTAGCCAATCAGTGCTGGCTCCTAGGTAACTTCACATGCATGATCACAGTGCTATCTACAGTATATGTGTAAGAGTTATTTGATCAGTAATTCTATTCACATAATTATGCTGGAAATAAAGGTTTAAACAATTACAACTGCAGGACGATCAGGAAATCTTCTGTGGAAGAGCGAGGCCAAATGGGGAGCAGACAAATTGATTGATGGTTCCAAGGAATCCTCATTCGATCTGAAACCAGTCCAACGAACAAGATATTGGAGTTGTCTCCTGAAGTGCCTAGAGTATAAGATGGATTTGACGTCAAATTCCTCATCAGATAATAATTGAGGATTAGGGCGTTGTAAACGTGTATTAGCTTCCCACACCAGATGATAAGGCTTCAACAGGGAGACATGAAAAGTCGGATGGATTTTGTAAGTAGAAGGTAGTTGCAATGTTACTGCATTTTCGTTGATTACCTTAAGTATTGGGAAGGGTCTGTTGAAATGGACACTGAGTTTTTTTGAGGGCATGTGAAGCTTTACATTTTTGGTAGACAACCAAACTAAATCACCAGTATTGTAGGCGGGTGTTTTTCTCCTTCTATTATCATAATACAACTTTTGTTTATCTTGTGCGGATTTAATATTCTCTTGGAGAATTTTGAAGTTCTGAAAGTGGGAATTGATCAAATCGTTAATATGTGGGTAAGGGGTTTCTGATCTGGTAGAAGGTGAAATGATGGGTGGAAGCATCATTTGCAATGCCACCCCCTGCAGATTTGCGGCCGCTAGCAGGGGTGTCAATAAACCTGATTGTATTCGATCAGGTTGATTTCTGTCCGCCGCCTCATTGCAGACAGGTTATGGAGCTTGATACTGTAAATATGCCCCAATGTGTTAACAGTATTGTTATAGGTGAATTCTGCTCTTGAAAGTAAGGACATCCAGTTATCCTGTTTAGCATTACAATAACAGCGTAAATACTGCTCTAGGCATTGGTTGTAACGTTCACATTGTCCATTGGTTTGGGGATGGTAAGCAGAAGATAACTTATGGTGAATCTGAAGAATTCGGCACAACTCTTTCTAAAATTTGGAGGTGATTTGTGACCCATGGTCACTTGTGATGTACTTAAGAAGGCCATGTAACTTTATGATATTATTCAAGAATAAATGAGCAGCTTGGGAAGCAGAAGAAAGGGAGGAGTACGGTATGAAATTAGCCATTTTTGTCATTAGATCAACAACAAGTAGGATGGTTGAGTTGTTATCAAATTTAAGTAAATCCACTATAAAATCCATACTTATCTCACTCCAAGGCCTTTTCCGGGTGGGGAGTGAAAGAAGTAGACCGTAAGGGGAATTGTTCTCTGCTTTGGTGGTGGCCCAAGTGGAAAACGATTGTACATATATTTTTGAATCCTTAGAGATGTGGGGCCACCAGAAGCTTTTTTAGAAGGTGATAGGTTTTTTGTTCACCTGGATGACCAGCAAGGAATGTGTGTCATGAACTGTATATAAAACCTCTTTCCACATAACTGGAGGAATGTATAGTTGTTCTCCATGGTAAAAAAGTCAAATGAATTTGCTTAACAATGAGATGTTTTTTTTATCATCTAACTCTTGACAAGATTGTATACATGTAGGTGTATATACATTTAAAGTAATGACTAGGTCAGATGGGATAATCCTTCTTGTATGACTCAAAATGTGGTCTATTATGTTTTCGGGAGAGAGAGTCCACTTTACCATATCTGCTCCAGGCCTATAGGTGATCAGAAAATTTAACCTGGTAAAGAACATATTCCACCGAACTTGTCTTGATGACAATGTTTTGGTTACCTTTAAATATTGAGGGTTCCGGTGGTCTGTGAAAATAAGAACGGGAAGGACTGTTCCTTCCAAGAGGTGTCTCCAATGTTCTAAGGCCGTTTTTATTGGGGAGAAACTATTTCTTCGAAATGAGGTAGTTTATTTCGGCTGAATTCATGACCCTTGAAAAATAGGCTTCAGGATGTATGGGATAAAGCAAAAATGTTCTTTGTCGAATGAATTGTACCTATGGCATATTCAGAGGTATCAACCTCAAGTATGTATTGTTTACAGTAGTCAGGAAACTGGAGAATGGGTGCAGTGGTTAATAATTTCTTCAGGTGTTCAAAGGCAGAATTAGCGGAATCAGTCCAAAGGAAAGGAACGTTGTCCTTCCTAGTGAGATCAGTAATGAGTTTAGTAATAGAAGCAATGTTTTTAACAAGAAAAATGAGAATAATGTGCCAAAGCACACAAAATCCCATAGGGGGCACTTCCCACTTACTCCAAAAATCTATACTACACAGCATATACAGACTGAATATACAGCATATACAAACTGAACAAAAAGTCCATACAATCTTGGAGAAGGCAGCTGTCTGTCAAAGGATGGTCAAATCCTGGTACTTGGTGATCTGAAGAAAAAAAAGGGAACAGAGGCACCACAATGGCCTAGTACCACTGAAACAGATGATGTTGTTGAAACAATTTGGAAATATACTCACAAAGGTGATGCACCCAATGGTGCTAGCAAGGCAGGCTGGAACTTTGCAGTAGTCCAGCTCACTGTTACCAACCAACAGTCTTATCATGTCTGTAGATCTAAGCAACCAGTTCCATTATCTGTGTATGGATAAAAAAACCATAGCCCAATAGAGGTGAGAAAATGAAACAAATTGTTGCACTTACAAGATGTAAAGCACCTCCAGGTGCAGTAAGAGCAGGCTGGGATATCACAGACTCCCAGCTGACTGAACTCCACAGCAAATGCTAGGATATGATCCAGGGGAATCACAAAGTGTGAGGGTAAGTGGGTAATCGCAGCTGTAGCGTCCTCGGAATGAACCGGAAGTACAATCCTCGAGAAGAGGTCACTGAGAAGTCCCCAGGATACTCACGGAGTGCCGTAGCCAAAAAACAGAGGATTAGCCTGTAAAGCAATACAAGAGAAAGGGAGGCGGCAGGCACTACTTAACAGACCCACAAACGTAAGTAGTAAAAAACAAAGTCTTTATTGAAGGCACTTAGCCATATTAAAAAGGCAGACTGACAGGCAGGGGAAACAGAACAACAAGGTCTTACGCGTTTCGCGCCCCCTAGTGGCGCTTACTCATAGACTGTTGTCTATGTTACAACCTTAACAATTTATAGGCTAAACATGAAAAAGGTTAACCCTTCAGCAGCCAAATAAAAACAGGTAAAAAACATAGATAGTTCTGGGTGGATACAGGCAATTGTAATTAACAGTTGATAAACAGAATTAGAGAGTACACAGTCATAAGATGTAAAAGCTAGTAATAGAACAACTTAATGCATCAAGATACAAAATTCAAAAAAGAAAATTCAAAATACAAAGTATTATGAAGTTGGGCAAAAATATATATACTTTAAAATAAAGGAATTTGGACCATTGATTACAACAAAGAGATTAATTTGTATAGTTTTCTATATCATTGCTAGTAGAAAAAACTAACTAACTAATGTGAAACATTGTACAGTTAACTGATGCACAATAATATTAAGCTAAAAAAGAAAGGGAAGAAACAATTAAGAGGAAAGTACAAGCCATAGATATCAAACAATGATAATTTGACATAATCTAGTTATCAATAAAATAACTGATATCGCATTCCCTATTCATGCCAATAGGATGGCGTGTTTTGAGTTTTAAAATCCAATATAATTCTTTCTTCTCTAATATCTTGGATTTATTACCTCCTCTTGGGGGAACTGTAGCTATATCTATGATTTACAAAGCCAATTCTGCTTGATTAGAGAAATGAACATAATTAAAATGGTTAGCAACTGCAGAGTCAGATTCATAATTTTTAGTATCCCTAATATGTTCATTAAATCTGGTTCTGACATGACGTGATGTCATGCCTACATACTGGCAGAAACAAAGTTTGCATGTAAGTAAATAAACTGCATATTGAGTAGAACAGTTGGCATAAAAGTCTATATTGTAAGTGTTGTTATCAGCAGAGCAGTGAAACGTGTCACCCTGTAGGATGTTAGGACACGCATAACAAATTTTGGCCCCACATTTATAAGTACCTTTTTTGGACAGCCAGTTTTTTGGAGTACCTTGGGATATATTCTTAACCATACTAGGAGACAATATTTCTCCCAATGTCTTAGATTTTTTAGGGACAAATTTAAATTTGTGAATGTATTCACCAAGTACATCATCTGTAGCCAGTATTGGTAAATGCTTTTTTAAGATGTTTATTATATCCTGATATTGCTGACTGTATTCAGTCGTAAACACTATTGAGTCATCAAAACTATTTTCCTTTGGCCTAGTATGTAGAACATTTTGATGATGAGTACTAACCATTTTTCTACATTTTTCTAACTTCTGAAACTTATATCCTCTTCTAGTTAGTCTATTTCTGAGTTCTATGGACTGCTGATCATAGATCTCATCAGATTTAGTATTACGTCTAAGTCTTAGAAATTGTGATTTGGGTATAGATTCAATAAGATGTTGTGGATGTTGAGAGGTGGCGTGAAGTATTGTGTTGCCAGCTGTGGTTTTTCTGAATGTTTTGGTCACTATATGATTATCAATAATTTTAAGGGTTAAGTCCAAGTAATTCACACTTACTCTGCTAAAAACCCCAGTAAATTTAAGACCCATTTCATTGTTGTTACAAAAATCAATAAATTAATAAAACAGTGTATCATCAACAGGTTTTTTAACTATGAAAAGAAGGTCATCTATGTAGCGTACCAATAATTCTATATCTTCACACCAAGGGTTCATTGGCGTATACACATAAAGTAACTCCCACCAGGCAACAAAGATATTGGCAAATGAGGGCGCATACTTGGCCCCCATGGCTGTACCACATATTTGTAAATAATATTGATTGTCGAATAAAAAATAATTATGCGACAAAAGAAATCTCAATACCTCACAAACATATTCAATAACGGGGGATTCCAAATTAGAGTCCCTATGCAGAAAAAACTCAACTGCCTGAATACCCAAATTTTGAGGGATAGAGGTGTATAAGGAAGTTATGTCTATAACAACCCAAGTAAAGTTTGATTGCCAGTTAATGTTATCTAATGTATTTAAGAGATGTGAGCTATCTCTAAGATAACTAAGTTGAGAAGTGGCAATTGGCTGTAATATGGAATCTAACCATTCTCCTAATGGTTCAAACAAGGAACCAATTCCAGCCACTATGGGTCTACCCGGTGGGGAATCTAAACTCTTGTGTATTTTGGGTACATGATGAAACACGGGACATATTGGATTTTCAGGTAACAAGGAATTCAAATCTTGTTCTTTGAAGACTCCCAAGGTAATACCATCAGCTATTAGTTGTTTAAGACTATGTTTAAAGATATTAGTGGGATTGCTGTTCAATAGACGGTAAGTGCCTATGTCAGACAGCTGTCTATAGGCTTCACTGAAATAACTAGTCTTATTCATGACTACAATGCTGCCTCCCTTATCAGAATTACGTATAACAATATTGTTATTGTCACATAAAGACTTAACAGCTAGTCTCTCTTTATATGTGAGATTGGGGGAGGCAGCATTATTGCCAGTATCACTTTCTAGCCGCAGTATATCAGCCTGAACTGCTTTTTGAAATGCATTTACCAAAGGGCCCCTAGAATTCTTTGGATAAAACTCAGAGTTATGTTTATTGGGTCTCGGTACTGAATGAGGATTGGAGTCCTGATTATTATAATTATCTGAGTATAGATCTTCTAGAGTAGTTAAAGCACATGCATCCTGAAATGCTAAATGAGAAGCATTAGAATTATGTTGAAGACTTACTACATTTTTGTTTGGTGGTATATCATTGGTTCTATTCTGTGCAAAAAAACCTTTTGAGAGACAATTTGCGTACAAATTTGTTCACATCTAACAATGTATTGAAACTTGAAAATTTGTTAGTAGGTGCAAACCCAAGTCCTTTAGATAAGACTTTAGTTTCCTCTTTGGATAATGAATAGTCTGAAATATTGACCACACTTAGATCATAGGAAGATGCAGATGAGGTCTCTTCGACAGATGACTCAATTGGTAACTTCACTTCTTCTTTTTGTTCTTTGCTTGACCTTTTGCTTCTCCATCTTCTCTTTCTTCTTTCTCTTTTGGAATTATTTTCCTTGTTTTTATTCGACCTGTCCGTTGGATCTCCTCTGGTTCGTCCACCGCTGGCACCTGTAAAAAAGCAGAGGAAGAAGAGAGGGAGGGGGAGGAGGAGAGAGAAGAGGGAATAGAGGAACTGGAAGAAATCCCAGTACCCCTAGATGTAACATCTGAATCAGTGGACTCTCCATCATTACTGAATACTAATTTTCTTTTTTGTTTATTTTTCAGAATGGACTTAGGGTGTTCTTTCCAGTCATCATTGCTTTTAGGGGTTTGTTGACTTTTCCCAGTATTATTGCTTTTATTAGCTTGCTTATTTTTCCAGAATGATTCTTTTCTTTGCTTTCGAACAGCAGCCCAGTTGTAAACTTTATTTTGTTCATAATCTTTTTTATCACGATTAAATTTGTTGCCTTTTCTGGAAGCTTGTTCGGCATCATATTTATTTATTGCCTCATCCATCTTCTTTTTATTTTCAGCATAATTAGTGCAGTGCTCATAATTTTTCAAATCTTCTTTTTTAACTTTAATTTCTGATTGTAATTGTGCACGCTTCTTTGTCTTAACTCGTACCAGAATGTTAATAAGTTTGAATGAGCACTCAGATAAAGCAGTATTCCAATCATCCATATCAGTACTATCTTCAAACTCAAAAGAGGGATATTTTTTTATTCTTAAACCTCTTGGTATGCGTTGATGATCAAGATATTTCTGAAATGCTATGATATCCCACATGAGTCTTAAGTCTGTTGTCAGAGAATGTTGTAGTGATTTAAAAGATTTCTTTATATCTAAGTTATCTTTGCCCAAGTCCTCTGAAAATATTTGATCAAAGAACTTTTTCCTTGTGATGAGATCAAAAATCTCATAACAGTAATCTGTGGTTTGATCCTCTGATGGATCTGATGCAGTATTATCATCTGTGTACTCTGTGTCAGCCATACTATTAGCACCTGTATCCACCCCTGCCATGTCAAGTCAGAAGAAAAGTGGGTCTGTGTACGTGAGTAGCTGGATAAGCTCCGGTATTATACAATAAGGCACAAAATAAAGGAAGTCCAAACCAAAGTGCAGACTAACTATAATGTCCTTTAATGAATAGTTGGACAAATGAGTAATCCCGCTATGAAGTGAGAGTGACCGTTAAACTGCAATGTGTCGCCGTAACTTATTATTTGCTTGAGACAGAATTCCTTTGTAAAACAAGCCAATTTCAAAACAGCGATATACAGTTATCAAGTAGTTAAAAAGGTTACTCACTGACTGTGTAGTTCTCAATGTCCCAACCTGTTCCGAAGGTAGCTGAGCCAAGCGATAAGCAAATCCAAGAAGCGTGAGGGTAAGTGGGTAATCGCAGCTGTAGCGTCCTCGGAATGAACCGGAAGTACAATCCTCGAGAAGAGGTCACTGAGAAGTCCCCAGGATACTCACGGAGTGCCGTAGCCAAAAAACGGAGGATTAGCCCGTAAAGCAATACAAGAGAAAGGGAGGCGGCAGGCACTACTTAACAGACCCACAAACGTAAGTTGTAAAAAACAAAGTCTTTATTGAAGGCACTTAGCCATATTAAAAAGGCAGACTGACAGACAGGGGAAACAGAACAACAAGGTCTTACGCGTTTCGCGCCCCCTAGTGGCGCTTACTCATAGACTGTTGTCTATGTTACAACCTTAACAATTTATAGGCTAAACGAATCACAAAGTGGTATAGCAATGAACCCCACCACATCAGCAAGTGTATAATAAAATCAATATCTTTAGTTTAAAAGCGACACGTTTCTCAGCCTCTAGCAGGGCTGTTTCCTCAGGCCATGTTAAAAAATAACTAAAATACACTTGCTATATAAAGGGACAACATAACTCTCTGATAGGTTACACAATTAATTCAAATCACCTATGTGTAACATCAATTAACAACTGGTTGACATAGTGACCAAAAAAAACCACACACAACAATGACCTCACGAATACAATTTAACATAGGTTATACATAAAAGATTTAAAAATATGACAATCTGTGAAGTGGCCCACATTTGCAATCGTATCATGAGCCATTTGGTACCTGTACGGAACCCCAAGTGTTACAATATTATATTTATATGATACCTCACCACAATGAACATGATACAACATATGACAACAATTTGACAATCTATGTAAAATGGTGTATACATGTGCGCAACATAGTGTATGCATGTTCACAACATCTTATATCTTTCACAATATCTGACAATATATATAATGTGTACTTTCTTATATGTAACTCTCATAGCGTAATAAAACTATTGAGGATTTTCCCTCTAGATACTCCACTTGACATAATGTTTAGCAAAGGAGAAAAACCTGCCTGATATAGACTTGGTTAGGATCCCGTTCTTCGAAGAGACATGTTATAGACTTCTAGGCCCAGCAATATTGCTAAATACATCAGTCATGGGGCCATCGCCAAACGGACTACACCCCCTCCAATCAACTCTGTGTATTCAAAGGTGTGTGTGGAGTTCACCAATTGGGTGGAAGAAGATGCCGAATGGGGGCGGAGTCAAGATCGCTCTGTGAATCAAGCTTATACGTCAAAATCGTAATTATAAGCTAACCAATCATAGCCATATGTTGCTTTATTAGCTCAGACAAAGAGAGACTCCCCTCGCATGGGTAGCTAAAACTGACCGTGCGAGTAAACATGCTACTGCATGATATCTGCCATTACTATTGGAGAAACCTAGTGGGGAAGTTCAAAACGATAAGCAATTGGGTATTTTATTTCGGCCATAATTATGACCCTTGAAAAATAGGCTACAGGATGTATGGGATGAAGCAAAAATTTTCTTTGTGGAAGAATTGTACCTTTGGTGTATTTAGAGGCATCAACCTCAAGTATGTATTGTTTACAGGGGTCAGGAAACTGGAGAGTGGGTGCAGTGGTGAATAATTTCTTCAGGTGTTCAAAGGCAGAATTATAGTAATGGCCTGAACCTTGCTTTTTTCCATCTCTATACCTAAGGGAGTAATTTGGCAACCTAAGAATTTGATTCTATCTGTGTTAAAGGTACACTTTTCTAGTTTGGCATATAAGCTATGTTGCCTTAAGCATGATAGTATGGTTTTTACATGAGTAATGTGTTCCTTATAGTTGGAGGAATAAATAAGAATGTTGTCTAAATAGATGACTAGATAAATATCAAGAAAATCTCTGAATACATCATTGACAAAATTCTGAATGGTGGCAGGGGCCATTCATCCCCATCTCGCATCCTAACAAGATTGTATGCACCCCGGAGGTCAAGCTTACTGTAGATTTTAGCTCCTTGCAGACGTTCTATCATCTCTGGAATTAATAGTAGGGGTAACGGTTCTTAATAGTATGCTTATTCAATTCCCTGTAGTCTATAATGGGTCACAATGTTTCATCTTTATTCCTAACAAAAAATATCCCCGCACCAGCAGGAGAGGTTGAGATTCTAATAAATCCCTTCTCCAGATTGTCATCAATGTATGACTTGAGATGTTCTAGTTCTGGCTGGGATAAGGGATAAATATGGCCACAAGGTATTATAGCACCTGAAAGTAGGTATATGGGACAATCGTATATTCTGCAGAGTAGTTTCCTCTTTAGGATCAAATACATCCTTGTATTCAGCATAGACTAACAGTAGTTAAGAATGTGTAGTGTGAAGGATGCAAGGAGTAGATAAATAGTTATCTTTACAGTATTCAGAACAAAACTGTAGGGATGAATCTGCCAGATAATTGTAGGTTGATGTAGCCTTAGCCAATCTAAACCCAAGGCTGCTGTGAAGATAGGAGATGAGATAACATTGAAAGACAATATTTCAGAGTGTGAGGAATGTGTGGTGACAAGGAGGGTTATTGTATCATGAATTATAGGACCTGAACTAATTTCTTTACCATCAATTACTCTGGCAGAGACAGGAGTTGATTTTGCAACAAGGGGGATTTTATTTTTATTTACAAAAGGTTATGTCTATATAGTTAGCACATGTACCGGAGTCTACCACAGCATCAATCGTCACTTTTTCACTTCTTGCGAACCATACTGGAGAGAGAGAGAGAGAGAAAGAACACAGTAAGTGGAGTTATGACAGAAACTGTTAAGGCAAGTGTTGACGCTATTTTTCTTATCCTTCTTTTGTTTTTGAAGGTTAGGGCAGTCTTATACTGTATGTGTAGGCGCAGTACAGTACATACAAACGTTAAGGGCTCTCCTTTGATTTTTGTCCTCCTGTGTCAGGGGTCCACAAATAAAACTAATGTCCATGGGTTTATCTGAACTCTTAGGAGTTGTGACTGGGTGGTATTGGGCAATAGATTTCTTAGGATAGTTATCTGAAGTGGTCTTTTCATGACATTTCTCACAGAAGTGTCTGTCGATAGATATGGTGAGGGTCATTAATGCATCAAGAGTGTTGGGGAGTTCCATTCTGGATAAGTCATCTTTGGTATACTCTGACAATCCAAGTCTGAAGTGGTTTCTGAGGGCTATGTAGTTCCAAAGTGAGTACTTGGCACATCTTTTGAAATCGACAATATAGTCCTCAACTGGTCTTTTCAACTGTTTCAAGGACCTTATTTCTGTTTCAGCTGAGATTTGCTTGTTAGGATCCACGTAGAGAAGAGACATTTCTTTGAAAAATGTATCAACTGAATTGAGAATGGGATCATCAGATTCCAAAAATGAGTTAGCCCATATACGGGGTTCTCCTTGTAAAAAAGTGATGACAGTGAGCACTTTGATTCTCTCTGTGGGGTATGTTTTAGGTTTAAGGGGGAATAGGAGAGTACAGGCATTCTTGAATTCTCTGCAAAGAGCCCTGTCTCTGTCAGGTAAACCTATGGTTGGTTCTGGAGACTGTACTGGGGGATTTTTTCGCACTCTCATTAAGATATATTTGAGCTGTTCATTCTCAATTTTTTCTAAAATGCTGTGATAAGAGATCAACTTTCTGGGGCCATATTATTAAGCTCTGAATGGAGCTTGAGGCCAGCTACAAACAGAAGTTATGAAGCAGCGGTCTGTGCTCTGAGGCGGTGGACAGAAAACAACCCGATCAAATACGATCAGGTTGATTGGCCACGAATCTGCAGGGGGCGGTTCTGGTGTACTGCTTGTGCAATGATAAATGCCGACAGCGTATGCTGTTGGCATTTATCGATGTGCAGCGGACATGATACGCTACATCATATCATGTCCGCTCGCACTTTGATAAATATGCCCCACTGGGTTAAATTAATGACATGTGCTGGTAGATCTGCTGGATTCATCTTTATATGGGGCTTGGTAATATGTAAGAGTTATTTGATCAGTGATTCTCTTCCCAGAATTGGAAATAAAGGTTTAAAGATTCACAACTGCAGATCCAGAAGTAAATATTTAGATAACAGAATTCTAAAAGTATAAACATGTATTTTCCCTTTTATTTCCATAAAGGGTTTAGTGTGTTGTTCTAATTGTAATCAAGTGTAGACAAACAGGGTAGAAATCAATGGAAAGGAATGAACTTATGACTAAGAATATATTGTAACAGTATCTAAGTTGCAATTTACCCTTATTGAGCTGTTTAGTTTTCCTTGGCTTGGATAATTCAGAACACAGCATTTGTGAGGAGCCCCCTCCCTGTGTCTGAGATATCGATAGGGATTTAACTGATACCAGCTAACAGAGCAGTATGCAAAATGAGCGGTTTGGTACAGGTTTTAGTGGAAGTGCACTGGTTACAATTTGGATGCTTACCGGAGCAGTTAGAGAACTGAGCATTTCGGCTCCAGGTCTCAGAGTGACCGGATGGAGGTGGAGGTGACGTCACACTTCCGCATTGATCCTTGGAGAGAGGTGGCTGAGTGAAGAGAAAAGAAAACTCTTCTAGAGATGAGAAGCTGAAAGGATATCAATATGAAACTTTCCTCAAGTCTTGCTTGCTTTGATCAGGAAGCTGGAACCTCCGTAGTAGGATTCTGAAGGTAGGAACATGGTCTCAGAGAAAGGAGCTTGTCAGTAACACAGGAAAATTACCAAGCAATTATGTGCAGGTGAGGCTGCAATTTATAGGCAGGTTGAAATCCTAAGGCTAGGATTTAAAGGGAAAGCTGTTGAAATTAAATAAATGTGTGCAAGGCTATTAAAAATCATTGCAATATCACACACATGAACTAATGCCCTCTAGTGGTAAAACACTGTTAAAATGCATTCAGATAAGAGGCGGCCTTCTAGGTCTAAGAAATTAGCATATGAGCCTACCTAGGTTTAGCTTTCAACTAAGAATACCACGAGAACAAAGCAAAATTGGTGATAAAAGTAAAATAAAAAGTTGTTTAAAATGACATGCCCTATCTGAATCAGGAAATTTTATTGGACTAGACTGTCCCTTTAATATGCAATATGCTGTTATAGGGAGTACATCTCTGGGTGTATGATGTGTGTTGGTGAGTATGTGATGCATCAGTGAGTGTCTAAGCATGTTTAAGAGGGACCACTGAATTGTCATTTGGTCTTTTTGCAACAAAGCAATGCCCTAGTTATCACAAGATCAATGAGCTTATACTTATACCTGCTAAAACTGCAGTCACAAAGTATTGAGGTTACATTTGCACAAAGGCTCAAACCAAGCACATTAATACTGGCCTAGATGTTTAATAGTCTAGGACAATGGAAACATATTTCTGTGAAAACAACTAATTTAACATGTTGGCTCATTGTTCAACACATTTACCACACTTGCCACAGTAGACATCTTAGGATAATGCCACTTTTAAGAGTACCTGACACATAACACAGCATGATTCATGCAATCAAATACTGAAGGTTTCTGCAATTAGCATAAATTATTTCAAAACACCTAAATGCAGAATTCTGTACCAGTTTTTTCCAATAGAACTTGTAATTGTAAACTTGAAGTTAACATTTCATGTTGTCATTCTTATATGTTATGTAGAAAATGAGTAGAAATAAAATACCCTATCATGTAAAGTAGACATTTTTAAATCTACATACAATTCTAATTTCAGGGAAAAATTGCAAATACAATTTATAAGGGCTCAAAGGTATGAGGTCTCAGGTGTTAGAAAAAAATGACTGCAGATTTAACCCCTTCCTGCCAGAACTCATTTGTCACATTGGAATAAAGTTTAAATGAGTGAAAAAGGAAATCACGCGAACGCCTATGCAATTCTGTGATTTAAATGATGGGATCAGGTCAGGGGGGAGGACCTATGACACTAGGCAAATCCACCAGCCCGCAATCCCAAATATGAAGCAGCTATTGTTTCAGAACAGCCAAATGAATTGGACGCTCCATGCTGTCCTAACGTTGCTAAAGCCTAGCGCAGTTAGGACAGCATAAAACAGGCGGGAAGGGGTTAATATAGAAATTCATACATAAACATGTCTAAATATGTATATGTAGGTTTGTTTGTTTTCGAAGTTGCTCCTGAGTATCGAAGGAAACTTGGAAAAATAAAGTCACTACGAGAGAATCAATTGATGGCTGCTGTTAGTGGTATCTCACTTCCTCCTTAGTGAGAAAAAGTTTTTTTTGTAGAAAGGGGTTTTCTAATAGCGGTTACAATGGTAATTCCTCATGTGCATGTAGAGAAGTAAATACAAAAGAAAGGTACATATCTCCCGGTGAGTGAAACTGAATTTAGGTAGTAACGATAAATGCACTTGATTAACTCACCTGTGAGATCACAGGGACCAGTGATCAACGATGTAGAAATACTAGGATATTTTCATCCAGATGTTAACTTCCTCCTAGGTGGGGTATAACACCCAGACAGTCTGATTGGGACTGAAAAGGTATTGTAGGACCCGCCTTCCTGTTCCACTCTGTATATGTGGACGGAGGGTAGATAGAAGGGGTAGTTCTTTTAATAACGAGTTTTGCGTTAGGCTTAAAAAAGCAGCGTTGGACAGTCCTAACGCTGCTTTTTAACGCCCGCTGGTATTACGAGTCTTTCAGGTACAGGTGTACCGCTCACTTTTTTAGCCAGACTTGGAAATACCACAAATCCACTTACGTAAATTGCGTATCCTATTTTTTCAATGTGACTTGCATAGCGCCGGTATTACGAGTCTGACAAAAAGTGAGCGGTACACCCTCTCCTGTCAAGACTGGTACCGCATTTTAAAGTCAGTAGTTACGAGTTTTATGGTACAACGCCGTAGCATAAAACTCTTAACTAAAGTGCTAAAAAGTACACTAACACCCATAAACTACCTATTATCCCCTAAACCAAGGCCCTCCCACATCGCAAACAACACTATAATTAAGTTTTTAACCCCTAATCTGCCGAACCGGACATCGCCGCCACTATAATAAATATATTAGCCCATAAAACGCTGCACTCCTGCCTTGCAAACATTAGTTAAATATTATTAACCCCTAATCTGCCA
Source organism: Bombina bombina (assembly GCF_027579735.1). Classification (NCBI taxonomy): domain Eukaryota; kingdom Metazoa; phylum Chordata; class Amphibia; order Anura; family Bombinatoridae; genus Bombina; species Bombina bombina. The sequence continues at coordinate 70,848,927 of NC_069504.1, read as the reverse complement.
TCCCTAACATCGCCGACACCTACCTACATTTATTAACCCCTAATCTGCCACCCCCAACGTCGCCGCCACTATACTAAAGTTATTAACCCCTAAATCTAAGTCTAACCCTAACCCTAACCCCCCTTAACTTAACTATAATTACAATAAATTAAATTAAATTCCTATCATTAACTAAATTATTCATATTTAAAACTAAATACTTACCTATAAAATAAACCCTAAGCTAGCTACAATATAACTAATAGTTATATTGTATCTAGCTTAGGGTTTATTTTTTATTTACAGACAAGTTTGTATTTATTTTAACTAGGTACAATAGTTATTAACTTTTTAATAGCTACCTAGCTAAAATAAATATAAGTACCTGTAAAATAAAACCTAACCTAAGTTACAATTACACCTAACACTACACTATAATTAAATTAATTCCCTAAATTAAATACAATTAAATAAAATTATCTAAAGTACAAAAAAAACAAAACACTAAATTACAGAAAATAATAAACAAATTACAAGATTTTTAATCTAATTACACCTAATCTAATCCCCCTAACAAAATAAAAAAGCCCCCAAAATAAAAAAAAGCCCTACCCTACACTAAATTACAAATAGCCCTTAAAAGGGCCTTTTGCGGGGCATTGCCCCAAAGTAATCAGCTCTTTTACCTGTAAAAAAAAATACAAATCCCCCCAACATTAAAACCCATCACCCACACAACCAATCCTACTCTAAAACCCACCCAATACCCCCTTAAAAAAAAACTAACACTAACCCCTTGAAGATCACATTACTGGGAGACGTCTTCAACCAACCGGGCCGAAGTCCTCAACGAAGCCGGGAGAAGTCTTCATCCAAGCCGGGCGAAGTGGTCCTCCAGACGGGCAGAAGTCTTCATCCAGACGGCATCTTCTATCTTCATCCATCCGGCGCGGACAGGGTCCATCTTCAAGACATACGACGCGGAGCATCCTCTTCATCCGACGGCTAACACAGAATGAAGGTACCTTTAAGTGACGTCATCCAAGATGGCGTCCCTTCAATTCCGATTGGCTGATAGAATTCTATCAGTCAATCGGAATTAAGGTAGAAAAAATCCTATTGGCTGATGCAATCAGCCAATAGAATTGAAGTTCAATCCTATTGGCTGATCCAATCAGCCAATAGGATTGAGTTTGCATTCTATTGGCTGATTGGATAGTAGCAAAGTGAAGAAGGTGGTAGCGTTAAGACAGAATGGAAAAAAGAAAGAGTGAAGAGATATGAGAGAGGGGAAAGAAAGAGAAGATAATGAGGCCTATTTATTAAGCTCCGTATGGAGTTTGAAGGCCTGTTTTTCTGGCTAGCCTTCAGGCTCACCAGAAACACCAGTTCTATCTATTGGGTACTTATAGAGCGCAAACTAATCACCCGTGAGGGTCTCAAGGCGCTGCTCCATAACCTGTCCGCCTGCTCTGAGGAGGCGGACAGACATTGCGGGAAATCAACCCGATCGAATACGATCAGGTTTGAATCTGCAGGGGGCGGCATTGCACCAGCAGTTCACAAGAACTGCTTGTGCAATGCTGAATATGGAGAGCGTAATGCTCTCCGCATTCAGCGATGTCTGTCGGGCATGATCCGCTGATCCCATCATGCCGGACAGAGGGTTGATAAATTGGCCAGTGGCCTGAGAGAGAAGGGAGAGGGTTAAAAGAAAGATTGAAGAGAGGATTGAGTCGAGAAAGATATTTAAGAGTAAAAAGGGAGAGATAAACTTCCATAACTGTCAGCCCTCTCTGCATTCTCTTAGTTCAACAGCTTCCTTTTTCTATCTAGCTGTTGTCTTCCCCACAAACTCTAGTTGAAGTTTCTAACTGCTATAAGTTATTTTTGTTAATTTACTACTGTGTGTAGCATTATTTAATTTGCTATGGTATAAAATAAAAAGAATAGTACAACATGTTTCACAATGGATAAACATATGCAAAAAGGGTGTGAAGTAATGGGTAGGATTAGAAATGGCGAGTAACATTTTGTTTTGGCTAGTAGCTTAGGACTTGAAATTTTGAGCCCTATATATATATATATATATATATATATATATAGATAGATGATAGATAGATAGATAGATAGATAGATAGATAGATAGATAGATAGATAGATAGATATACTGTATATATATATATATATATATATATGTCTATGTACATATGTATGTATGTGTTAATACAGTATGTGTATAGATGTCTGTAAATACATATATATATATATTTATACATACTGTATATATATGTGTGTGTGTATGTACATATGTATGTATGTGTTAATATGTGTATAGATGTCTGTAAATACATACATATATATATATATATATATATATATATATATATATATATATATATATATATATATATATATATATATATATATATATAGATATACTGTATATATATGTGTGTGTTTATGTACATATGTATGTATGTGTTAATATGTGTATAGATGTCTGTAAATACATATATATATATAAATATAGATATACTGTATATATATGTGTGTGTTTATGTACATATGTATGTATGTGTTAATATGTGTATAGATGTCTATATATATATATATATATATATATATATATATATATATATATATATATATACTGTATATATATATGTGTGTGTTTATGTACATATGTATGTATGTGTTAATATGTGTATAGATGTCTGTAAATACATATATATATATATATATATATATATATATATATATATATATATATATATATAGATATTCTGTATATATATATGTGTGTTTATGTACATATGTATGTATGTGTTAATATGTGTATAGATGTCTGTAAATACATATATATATATATATATATATTCTGTATATATATATATGTGTGTTTATGTACATATGTATGTATGTTTTAATATGCGTATAGATGTCTGTAAATACATATATATATTTATACATGTATATGTATATCTCTCTATGTTAAAGCCCTTTGAAGGCTATTTTTTCTAACACCTGAGACTTCATATGTTAGAGCCCTTATAACTTTTTTTTGTGCAATATTTTTTATTAAGAACTTTTATTAGATGGTGTTATTATTAGTATAACCGTCCTTCGTAACGTATTTTTGATGTGTTTTGTGCAACTTTTTTGTTTCACGAAATGAACATCAGAATGTTCAGCAAACATAACATTAATTTAGTATGAATACATATTTTTCAATATTTTTTACTTTTAATGAATATTCATTTGAAAGAGGAATTTCCCCTTTTTCCAAAAATAAGTATCATGTCCCTTTTTATGTTTTGGGGGACAAGATAAGGGCTCTACCACCCACAGTGAAATTGTTCCATATATTTATGTGTCTATCAGGTGACTGTAATTTTTATTGGGAATAATTGATACCTACCTAGGGTTTTGATCCCTAAAATAACTGTGAAACATAAGTATTGAGATTTCATCTGCACAAAAAACTCACACTAAGGGGCCGAATTATCAAGCTCCGCTGCTCCATAACTTGTCTGCCTGCACTGAGGCTGCGGACATCAATCCGCCCGATCCTATACGATCGGGCTGATCGAAACCCCCTGCTAGTGACTGATTGGCTGTGAATCTGCAGGGGGCGGCATTGCACAAGCAGTTCACAAGAATTGTTTGTGCAATGATAAATGCCGACAGCTATGCGTCGGACATGATACGCTACACAGTATCATGTCCGCTCGCACTTTCATAAATCGGCCCCTAAGCATATTAATACTGGCCTATATGTCTAATATTCTAGGACAGAGAAACCTTTTTGAGCCCGAGTGCCCAAACTGAAACACTTATTTACCAAAAAGTGCCAACACTGCAATAAAACCTAAATACTGAGGTTTTTGTATTAGAAAACCACTTCATACAACTGTCTGAGCTAACTAACTGCTTTTGGTCTCAAAATAAAACACAATAAAAGAGGTTTCAATGATTCAAACAGGTTTTATTGAAAAATGCTGACCAATTGCCTGGCTTATTCACATTTAAGTGTAAATCTGCTACTTTTATAGCGCAAACAGAGCATCACTCTATGTGACTTAAAGGGACAGTCAAGTCCCAAAAAAACTTTTATGATTTAAATAGGGCATGCAATTTTAAACAACTTCCCAATTTACTTTTATCACCAATTTTGCTTTGTTCTGTTGGTATTCTTAGTTGAAAGCTAAACCTAGGAGATTCATAAGCTAACTTATAATATACCTTGAAGACTGCCTCTAATCTGAATGCATTTTGACCACTAGAGGGCATTAGTTCATGTGTTTCATATAGATAACATTGAGCTCATGCACGTGAAGTGACCTAGGAGTGAGCACTGATTGGCTAAAATGCAAGTCTGTCAAAAGAAATTAAATAAAGGGGCAGTCAGCAGAAGCTCAGATACAAGATAATCACAGGTAAAAAGAATATATTATTATAATTGTGTTGGTTATGCAAAACTGGGGAATGAGTAATAAAGGGATTATCTTTCTTTTTAAACAACAACAATTCTGGTGTTGACTGTCCCTTCAACAGAGACATATGCTCCTGAGACTACCTTGATATGCTCTTCAACAAAGGATACCAATAGGAAGAATGAAGTTAGGTAATAAATAGAATTAGATTAAAAATTGTTTAATATTGCATTCCCTACTATCTGAATCATGAAAGTTTAAAGGGAAATGAAACTCAACATTTTTCTTTCATGCTATAGAAAGAGCATGCAATTTTAAACATCTTTCTAATTTACTTCTATTATCTAACTTGCATCATTCTCTAGATATACTTTGCTGAAAAGCATATCTAGATAGTCTCAGTAGCTGCTGATTGGTTGCTGTACATAGATGCCTTGTGTAATCGGTTCATCCATGTGCATTGCTGTTTCTTCAAAAAAGAATATCTAAAGAATGAAGCAAATTAGATAATAGAAGTAAATTGGAATTTTGTTTAAAATTGTATTCTCTACTTAAATCATGTAAGAATTTTTTTGGGTTTAGTGTCCCTTTAATGTTGACTTTACTGTCCCTATAAACTGGAATATCTTCACCCACATTTGAAAGATCACTGGCCACAAAATGATACCAAGTAGATTTTTAGCTTAGTCAATTTTGGAAATATTTCCACAGAAACAACTAAGCAAGAAAAATCTGTAATGGGTTCTGCCAAGCAACAAATTAAAGTAGGAGCAGAGGTTTGGTATCTGCTTTGGGAAATGGGTCATTCGAACATTGGCCCTATTTATCAAGATGCATATGCAGTTCTGGGGCCCATCGCTGCAGGACTGCATGAATGAACCTGCAGCCGAAAGATAGGAAGCAGCGGTCATCAGACGACAGCTTCCTAACCAGTACACCAGCTATTAGCTAGCGGATTTAATCACCCCGGGTATGTTCGCCCCGGGTGATTGACAACCCCCTCCTGGCGTATCATTGGGCTAGTGCGAGCAAGGGGAAGGATTGCAGAAGCAAAAGCTTGTGCAATGTTAAATACGTGTAGCGTATTTCTGCTAAACAATGCCCACATTCTGCAATCCTGGGCGGACAGATACTCGTGAGCGAATGCTGTGGGTCCGGCAGTTGACAAATTCCGGCCATAGCATAGAAGGACAGTGTGCTAGGAATCAGGTGCTTTGCTGTTTTCTTTTTGTTTTTTACAACAGTGACTGGAACAGACTGACGAGGATCAGATGTTAAGATTGCTGTATCATTTCCAGATGTATCTATAAGCTAATCCAACATATATCTGATATATGTTGGAGTACCATTGAGATAAATATTGAAAGGATACAGCAATTTTAACATCATCCTCCTCATACTGTTTCAGTTTTCCTCTTGTGCAAACTGCAGGATTTAATAAAAGCATCAAACAGGTTTAACCAAGCATATTAAATAACCTAACTGACGTCACACTGACACAGATTACAACAGGGGAGAAAAAAAGAAAACCACAGCAACATCAGAAGTGACTGATTTTTATTATTTCATTAAGGTGTCACCTGAGAAAACATCAAGTAGAGAGAGAGGCCTCTAGTTATCAAGGTCTGTCGGACCTGATCCGACAGTGCGGATCAGGTCCGACAGACCTCGCTGAATTTACATTTTTACTCACAAAGGAAGATAAATACAGGAGATTACCTACTATTTAGCAACAATACAGATTCTATTCTAAATCAACATAGTAAAAATCATCTATAAAGAAAAAAGTCAGTGTAGTACTAGGAAGCTATTATAATATCAGTTTTCCATGTAACAGCTGTAACAAAGAGATATAACCCCCAAATAGCATGAGTTTAAACTTTATACCACCAAAAGGGATTAGTTCATGATGATGTGACCTGGGCTGCAATAGGAGAGAGGGCGCAAAGCTCAGCACAGCAGGAAGCAGGACGTTTTCAGGCAGAAACATTTTTCCGACTGAAAACTTCCTGCTGCGCAACTCTCCTTCAAGTCCAACAGCACCAATACATTAAAATGAACCACTGTAATGAAAACAAAAATACAACCTCCTTTTTAAGGGCTGAATTGCCCGGGCAGTCCGCTCCTGCCCAGAAACTTTCATATGAAGGTAAAACTAGTTCCTCAGCTGCTGCTGATGCACCTGCTATCTTACTCTTTCCTTACCACCAGTGCTGTCACTGTTTGCACATGCTTTCCTGTTCTGCTCCGCCTACATAATCTGTGCACGGCCTGCCGCGCTCTTTACAGGCCAGATGAGGAACAATGAGTGATATTTGCTGAGTTATGACAACAGATCTCTGCATGCCAGCTGAGGTACGCGTGCCATAGGCCTGCCATCACTGGTCTAGGACAATAGACACATAGTTCTGTAAAAATAATCAATTTAACATTTTTGATCCTTATTTATGAACCTGTGAAAGCAATTTCGGGGCCCCCAGCATTTCAGATTTGCTGCTTCTTAAAGGGATATTAAACACTTTGAGATGGTAATATAAAATGATAAATTGTATATATAAAAGAACTCTGCAATATACTTTCATTATTTATTTTGTCCTCTTTGCCTGTAATTCCATTCTGAAATTGTGAGCTTTTCAGTTCCTGTTAGAAATAGAAGTGCAGAACACTGTTAAATCCAGCACAACCATTGGCTGCACACTCTAGTGACCTATTTATAACGGTCCCTAATTGGCCACAGCAGAGAAGGTAACACAAGTTACAACATGGCAGCTCCCATTGTTTTATAGACACTAAAACTTTACAATTATTTTGCCACTTTTTAAACAACTAAGGAAACTTTAAAAAATACATCTACATGTTATTCTCAGACTAATCTTTTCTTTGAATGCATCATTCTATCTAGCATGTATTTAGCGTTTAATGTCCCTTTAAGCTCTCTACCACCTAAAGCATGGCAGAGTGAAATCATACCAATCTGTTCCATAATAGGCTGTGCGAGAGCGCGGCAGGCAGATAGGTTCATGGCAGTGAACCTTGTATGCCCAGCCATTAAAGGGACAGGCTAGTCAAAATAAACTTTCATGATTCAGATAGGGCATTTCATTTGAAACAGCTTTCCAATTCACTTTTATCATCAATTTTGCTTTGTTCTCTTGATATTGTTATTTGAAAGCTAAACCTAGGTAGGCTCAAATGCTAATTTCTTAGCCCTTAAAGGCCACCTCTTATCTGAATGCATTTTTATTTTTTTGCACTGATTGGCTAAAATGCAATCTGTCAAAAGCACTGAAAAAAGGGGGCAGTTTGCAGAGGCTTAGATACAAGGTAATCACAGAGGTAAAAGGTCCCTTTAATTAATGGGGCCATTTGACTCATTGTTCAACACATTTAATATACTTGCCACAGTGAACATCTTAGGATAATGTAAGCTCTCTCTTTTATAAAGAACCTGGCTTAAAACATAGCATGACTCATTCTTTACTAAACGTTGCAATTCCACATTTAGCAAAAATTCCTCCAAAACTCAAAAATGCAGAATTCCTTACAAATGTTTTCCAGTAAAAAAGTAACTGTAAATTAGAAGGTATTTTGTTCATTTTGCGCCAACTTATAAGTTATGTAAAAAGCAAGCAGGAACACCCCCCCATCATGTAGTATTAGACGTATTACAACTACACAAGATTCTGACTTAAAGGGACAGTCTACAGCAAAATTGTTATTGTTTAAAAAGATAGATAACACCTTTACTACCCATCCCCCAGCTTTGTACAATCAACATTGTTTAATGTTTAAATTTAATAACATTTAAACCCCCAAAGTTTTGCCTGTTTTTAAGCCACTACAGACAGCCTCTTATCACATGCATTCTTATTAGCTTTTCACAAGACACTGCTAATTCATGTGTGCCATATAGATAAAATTGTGCTCACTCCAGTGGAGTTGTGCAGGACACAGCGCTAATTGGCTAAAATGCAAGTC